>NC_071671.1:52440909-52762272 GCF_028554725.1 Zeugodacus cucurbitae
AGTGGAATTCACAATGTTGGTTCCGAAATAATTTTATCAATAGTGATTATGATTTTTGGCCCATTTTTTGGCATCCCTTGGCGGCACGTGAACGCTCACACGAAAGTCCAGCTTGGCAGCCATGAGGCTTTTGGCCGCTGACATACTATCAAACGGCAGTGAAAAAAAAATCAAGTTCCACTTGTAAAACTATTTCATCCGCACTTTCACTTTCCTTTCTAGAATTTGAATTATTTTATTTTATGACGAACTAGCTGACCCCTCACGCGTTGCCCTGCGTAAAATTATTTGTTTTGAAAAGGAAAGAAAGTTGGATTTAGATTGTATTGAAAAGCATTTATTTTCGATTTTTCTACATTGTTTTTCAATATAACGCAGCTTGATAAACAACAACTGGAAACTAATACATTTGAACTGAAATGGCAAATCGTTGGAACTCAGAGGAATTGGTGGAATCAAACATTCTGCTCCTTGTAAGTCCCTTTCAAAATTCTTGCAACTATCACATTATTCGATAGCTGCGTCACAATCCGAGTTCAATTACACAGTTTCGACATAATTACATAATAATGACAGATCCAACTTTGAGATGTAAATGATGCGGCGGCATGTTAAGCAAATCCAAAAAGTGTTCTGTGGTTTTATCCTGTTGCAGGAACACTCGCATATTCATGGTCAATCATATGGTTTTCACGTACCGCCACAAATACTATGACTCGAGACATTCAATTCATCCGCCGCTGTTGATTTTGGAATAACACGAAGTATTTGTCCAAAATCGCCTGCTTACGGCATCATTGCGCAACCAAAGCGACGATTATTATTCCACAGATCTTTCATTGTTCTGTCTAGAGAATTGCACTTATCTCATACTATCAGTTTACAATTCTTCAACACTTTTGCCATAGCAGATTGTGTGTGCATACTTATTCTATGACGCTTATATCTGTCTGATTTCAGATAAATAAGACGGTAAAACATATATTACAATGATACAAGTAAATATTTGCCTTGCGTAAAAAAACAAAGGACCATTCATTCTTCCATAAAAAACTAAGAACTATACATGAGAGAGAAGAAAACATCGATAAGAGTCAAATAGATGAATATTCTACATTAATCAAAAAAGGAATCTGAATAAAAAAGTGTTACTTATTTTCATTGTTCTATGATAAAAGTTAGAATGATAATAATAAAAAGCTGACACAAATTAGCACTCATATGCATAACTACTAGTCTTTTCTTGGTATTTTCAAATAATATTCAACTGTTTACCGACTACTACTCTCCCTGCTTTTACTTTCTCTCTCTATCCATCGCAACTTTATTCAGCTAAACTAATTTATTCAGCACTTGGTCTTAGCTTGTTTAACACATTTTCATATACTAATATAAATTAGAATTCCGGATTCTGCATGAAAAAATGTTCTTATATAAGTGCAGCCGTTATTAACAAGAGCTTAAGAACTGTATTAACCATTATTAGTAGAATAACAACAAAAACTTTATTTATCAAAAAAATTAATTTTCAAAGTTTCCATAAGTTTGAGGTTATGCTAAGAAAACAGCAAAAAAAATACGTAGACCCACTACGCTGCCAACTCACTGGTATTAAATTAGAGTAACCATTCGGTCAATTTAAATTTGCATAATTTGCGGCAAAGACAATGATGGCACGAATACCAACTGAGAGCCTGTGTGTTCGACCAACGCTGATAGGTTAGAATGGTTACACGAGTTATGTATGTATATTCTCAAAATGTAAATACTGCAGAGTTAAGAGCAGTTAAAGGTGGGCGACCAATGACGGAAAATTTTTACATAAAATGTGTACGCATACATAAATATTTGTATATGTCGTTAAAAAGAAAATAACAGTAAAACAAAGCAAAAATTTCATGCAGATTACCGAAAAAATATTTCAGTAGCAGGAAACTTCCGCAACTGGGTCGGTAGTGCTCAAAGCCAGGTGTATGTAATGATAGTGAAACAGAATGGCAGCGTTGCCGGTGCAGCAAAATATGTATAATTCCAACAACCAATAACAAAACCCCAACACAAGTGCATGCCAGCGTGAAATAAAATAGTAGATAAGGATAAATCAGACATTTTTTGAAATGGAAATAACATTTCTCTCATATTCGTTTGCAACAACAAAACGATGTTGCCACTTTATTTGCGACAGTCATTGTTTTTGCGCTATACGTATTGTTGGCGTTGCCGTAATAGTTTTTGCTGGTTTCACTTTCTAGCCACTTAAGTTGTGAACAGTTGAGAGAATTCATTGTATTTCCGGCAATTTGCAAATTTCTTGTTTTCTTTTTCTTTTTGTTTTTTTTTTTTCATTTTCTATTTTGTTTCATTTTCTCGAGCTTTTCCGTTGTGCTTACGTTTCACATTTCTTCTGGCTTTCGCCGGCAATTTTCACATCAAGCGAACGACCGAGAAACTCAATTGTACCTTAAACCATTTATTTGGTCCACAAAAGCTTTAAAGACGACTGATGGGTCACAACAAAAAAAATGTGAAGGAAAAAGTTAAAAAAACAGAAGAAACATAAAATTAAATGAAGTAAAAGCAGAATTTGAATTTGGTATCGCCGCAAAACTAATACGACTGTGTAAGGTACTGTGATATTGATATCATCGGAAGCAACAACCGCTCCGTTTGTTCTGCTTTTTCCCGCATGGATAAGAAGGCGAAGCGAATGGGTCTGGAGGTGAATGAGGACAAGACGAAATATCTCCTTTCATCAAGCAAACAGTCAGCGCAATCGCGTCTTGGCTCCCACGTCACTGTTGACAGTCATAACTTCGAAGTCGTAGATAATTTCGTATACCTGGGAACCAGTATCATCAACACCAACAATGTCAGCCTCGAAATCCAGCTCAGAATCACTCTTGCCAACAGGTGCTACATTGGACTGAGTAGGCAATTGAACAGTAAATCCTCTCTCGACGAACCAAAATCAAACTCTACAAGTCCCTTATCATTCCCGTCCTGCTTTATGGTGCAGCAGCTTGGACGATGTCAACATCAGATGAGACGACACTAGGAGTTTTCGAGAGGAAAATTTTGTGCAAGATTTATGGTCCTCAGAACATTGGCAACGGCGAATACCGCAGACGATGGAACGAGTTATACGACGACATTGACATAGTTCAGCGAATAAAAAGACTACGCTAATAAGGCTACGCTGGTTAGGTCAAGTTGTCCGAATAGACGAAAACACTCCAGCCCTGAAAGTGTTCGATGCAGTACCCGCCGGAGGAAGCCGAGGAAGTGGAAGGCCTCCACTCCGTTGGAGGGACCAGGTGGAGAGCGACCTGGTTACACTTGGAATCTCCAACTGGCGCCGAACTGCGAAGGAAAGAGAGGAGTAGCGCGCTCTCATCTATTCGGCTATAACCGGCTAAACGGTTGAACGCCAA
This sequence comes from Zeugodacus cucurbitae, assembly GCF_028554725.1. Classification (NCBI taxonomy): domain Eukaryota; kingdom Metazoa; phylum Arthropoda; class Insecta; order Diptera; family Tephritidae; genus Zeugodacus; species Zeugodacus cucurbitae. The sequence continues at coordinate 52,444,341 of NC_071671.1, forward strand.
TAACATACATACAAAAGCAGCAAAGTATGTATTCTAGTATTCTAGCAGACGCTTTACCATTTCTCTAGTTTGCAAAAAAATTCTTCTAATTAATATGAGCAACTGCCGTAAAGGTCAGGAAGGAAGGAAGGAAGGAAAATGTTTTATAAATTGCAATAAATAAAATTAAATTAAATATCAGAAAATCTTCAACAAAACTCTGTGAAATGACTTTCGGAAATTTGAGAAGGGATTAATTTTAATTTCATTCAGATTTTCAATATACCTCAATTCTGAAAAGATTTAGAAATAATTGAAATGTACCAAAATTATGTTAACTAATATTTTTTTTTTAAGATGTCTTTTTATATCTTTGCTTCAATCATTGAGGGCTATCTCATAATAAAATGACAATTAACCACATAAATGTCTGCTATACTTCATTTTTATCGATTTCAACTTAACGTGTTCCGACACACTTAAAGCATTTTTCTGCTGTCGAAAGCACATTATTCAAACACTAAAACCGATGCCATTAAAGCCGCCTGGTGTCAACGAGTGGCTACAGCGAAGCATTACGCACATATATACATGAGTATCTAAGTAGAAAAATAGTACTTTACTTAGCAAATAGAACTAATCCGAAAAGTACCAGTTTACTAATATATCAAGGTTGAAACTGAGCTACTCCGAAAAAATTACTGTTTTTTAACATAACCTAGTAGCTTGTGCCCAGAATTGAACCAATTATTTTTTGGGGTTTATTATACTACTAGGTTGTCGTTATAATTACAATCGAAGCGAGCTCAGATGCTTAACATCTCATCTGAATCATTAAATGGCTGGCTGTCCCTACGATCAACTTCCAACTCCTTCATTTAACTGCTGGGCATAATAAATATAAATACTTGTACATGTTTCCTAAATGATTGCTTCGAATTTTCACCATTTATCACTTATCCAACCCAATCGGAAAGAATCACATACATGCCATACGGTATGAGCCTGTCAGTAGATTTATCGAAGCAAATCATTGGCAAAACCGCAAACATTTGGTAAAATCATTAAATTTTCGTACAACTACAACAACCCAACAGCTGTCACACTAAAGTGCATATATGTGTTGGACACGGAGAGGAAATAAAATTAATGCGACACAAGCGATCATTTTAGGCATATCACACAATTATATGTATGTATGTGTGTATTAATAAATATCCTAACAACAATAAAAATACCCGTACTTGTGTGTATGGATGTGGAAATATATAACAGGAAAGTACTTGCCACAAACCGAATGTGTGTCCAATAAAAAATGTAGGAGCCAACAACAGTAACAGTAAATTGGCAACAATTTTGATGGTAAGCTAAGCATCAGTGGTTCGAACTTATTGCTTCGTTTTATTGTTCTTGTTTTTTAGAAATCTTTAATATATTCATTCAAAAATGACTTTTCACACTGAAAGTCCCTGAAATTCATCCAAGATATTTGCTCCGGAATATTAACTTTTGCGTAAAAACATATTTTCTCGATAGGTGGCGCTGGAGTCCCAATTTCTCAAGAATCATAAGAATCATATTTATGGTCGAATTTAATAAATATTTCCAAAGGATTTATAATAGTCATATGCTTAAAACTACTTATTGGCCCAAAATTTCTCCTAAAATTTATACAGTTTTGTGTAACAATATTATTTAAAAATTTACATGAGACTTGATATTCTTAAGAAACTACTTTGGATAATTTTACGATGTTATATTTCATATACATTCCATGTCAATTCAAACAAGCTCTTCTACTGATAAGCCATTTTTACTCTCCATCAAAACTCCCATATCATAACCCCTCCTCCCCTACAAAAAAATTTCTATACACCTCTGACTTCAGTAAACAAATTTGAAAGTGTGTATATAGTCAATAAAGCAAATATTGTCGCATGTGTGTGCATATATCGACAAATATTATATTATCGAACGTGAGTTGTGGTTAATTTTTGGGTTTATTTTAAAAGTGTAAACACGAGCAATTATTCCAACTTGAAAAATGCTACAGAATCAACAAATATTTGATGGAGTGTAAATTCGTCAAACAAATCAACTTAACTGGGTCAAAAGTAGTTCAAGTCACATATTTTTTATTTTATATGAAGAAGTTCGTGTCTATATTATCGACAATAGAATTTGGAGCGGCACTAATTATCTCGACAAAATTAGAAAAGGAAGTTTCTTCAACTAACTGTTAACAATAATATCCTCTATTCCTCATAAAAGTTTATTTTCAATAATGTGGCGGTGTTGGCTGCCCTAGGTAGAATATAAATTTTGCAAATTTGCGAAAACTAAATTACCAAAGAAAAATTCATCTAACAGAAGCTAGTCATCAGTTGTGAACAGTGAGTGGTGCCTCCAGTTGCTTGGCACGTGCCAATTGTATACAATGTCCATTCATATTTATTTGCTACAAAAAGCGCAGGAATGCTTATTTGTTCATATTTGTCGCAATGAAAACCAAAGTTTCTAGTGTAGTGAACGTTAGAGATCATGAGGGCTTATGTTTACAAAAATATTTTCCAGCTGCTATGACTGATGCTTGGCAGCGATGGTTGGTTATATATTTGATACTTACTTTCAGGTAAATAAATCTAAGGAGTTGCAATAACACTTGAGGCACAAAACGTTAAGCCAAATAAATTAACGTTTAGATAACAAGATATAAAGGTCGGCGTTCGGACGTAACCGATCATTTTGTACTCTCGCAATTTATTATTTTTTTTTAATTAATTTGATTAATATAACAGACAATTTCACCTAAATATTCGTACAAAGTCCAATAAAATAACGAAAATTATTATATATAATATATGAGGTTTATAATAAGTCATGGATCTATTCCATCGATGCTTAATTTTTATAGAAACTTTCAGTAAAAAGTTAGTCAAAGGCAGTCTCAGGTTTACATATTTATTATCTGCTACACCTCAATTTCGCCCATCAATAATAATTTCGAAAATATTCCCGAATTTATATGTGTAGGAAAACATATAGATTTATTTGAAGTCAAAATCTTGAGAAAAATAGAATTTTCAAAATTCAGCCCAACCAACAACTTACATTCAAATTGTAATAATATACTCAAATTTTCGAATATCTTTATGAAATTATGAAATATCGAATATCTTTATGAAAATAAACCCAACAACTCGTTCACTTAAAATATAATATAAATAAACCAGATTTCACGAGACCCCTTTCCAAATATCAAAAAACTTATTCTTATAAAATGTCCTAACACTTAGCAAAACTAACCTCTAGTCATCCTTCAAAATATAAACAAAACCCTGTCAAAGGTCGTTGACCTCAGCCAAAACGTAAACAAACCCCGACCAAAGTTCAATGACCTCATCCAAAATGTAAACAAACCCCCCAAAGGTCAATGACCTCGATAGCGAAATAAAACTTTACACAAATACTGTATTTGAGCTGTGACATCACTTGTGGAAAAATTGTCAAAATCGGACCATGACTTTTCAAGGCCCCTGATATCGAACATGAAAAACTCAGTGTCTAAGGGTAATTTTACAGCAAAAATATAGGTAAATCTCTAAATAAGTTGCGAGAGTATAAAATGTTCGGTTGCACCCGAACTTAGCCTTTCCTTAACAATTTCAAGAATTATATCCTTAGAATAAAACCCGGCTAAAAAAGGCATACCACACAACGCTAAATTAGCGACATTAAAACAACCAGATGTTAATGGTATTTCTTTCTTCTTCTTTGTGTTCAGACAAATTTCTATATAAGAGAAAAATGCGCAAAGCAGACTTTAAAGAAGGATCAGACATTTTCAACCGAATATAGTAACCCAAACGAATTTCGAAACAAAAGAAAGGAGTGTCTTTCAAAGCGAACTAAATACCTGTCATGCCACATAAAAGTTGAAAAAAGTAAAAGGCGAATCACAAGAAGTAAAGAGTAAAATATTTGATCTCAAACCCAATGGAAAAATGGCATGCCGTAATTGAAGCGAGTTGAAGCGATTGAAAGCCGAGGCAAGTGGTGAATAAGTGTAAATTGGCCAAATTAATTTGCCTTTTCTCCTAATAAAGTAACGAATTTGGAAGCGAAATCACGAAAGCGAAAAACAGGCAAATAATTGAACTAATTAAGAACGAAACAGCAAACAGCAAAAAGTCTCTGAAAAGCCTGTTCAGTTGATGGCCATCGGTAGACCACTTTCCTCAGACCGGTAGAGTGAGAACTTTAATAATATTTTGGTTATAATTGAGAGTTTGATGTTTTTATAATTTCGATAAAGATAGTTTGTCATATCGCTCTGAGTAACAATAAATCCTAAGTCAACTCGGAGGTGGAGACGTTATATACACTCTTTAACTTTTGTATAAATGAATGTACATTATGTAGGTAAAATTTCCCTGTCTATTCATTCGTCTTTTGTTTATATTCTTCACTTCGCTGAGTGAAAAAAAGTTAAATTTTCTGGAAAGGTTGCATTCTTCCTGTGACGAAACACTCACGTGACTACAAACACACACAAGTGGCTCAAAGCACCGTCGACAAAGAAAAGGCTGCTGATGGGAGGAAATTAAGCGTCCTCGGCAAGCAGATATAATAAGGTGAAATGAAACTTCACCTTGCCAACTGGGCTGCCTTGTGCAACCAATAACGACACAAAGTAACAATAATAAACTGAAAGCAAAAACGCTGTCAAGCACACACTCATACATAAAAGTAAGTCCACACGTGCCCACATACCTTTGAGCATTTCTTAACCACTGTGAGTATTGATTGCACATAAGTGAGCTCATATGCTGAGCAGCCTTTGCATGAAACGCCCACATATGGTTCCACACTGCTCAGTTCATTTCAGCTCAACTCCAGTCAACTCAGTTCAGCTGCGTTTGACGGTGAATACAACGAACTGCTGCTCATTGAAGTGGAAGAATGCAAGTTTGACAATCCATACAACAAAGCGAAGTTGGCGAAGGGTTGTCATTCACACTGAAAGACATTTTTAAGTGGCAGAAAATGATTAAGGGGCTGAGAGATCACATTTATTAACTAACAGAACATAAAAAAGTCATAAACACTGATTATTAGAGTAACTTAAGTGCTAAACTAAAACGATTCGAACCATATCATTTCACATAATATTTTGTATATATTTTAAGAGATAATCCGTCGATTATACCCAGGAGCGCATTTATGCATAATTAGCACTTTATCATACCTACGTATAAGCGTACGGGTATAAAACAAATCAGGTCAACACTCAGAACCTAATACAACTGCAAAATCCTAAACATTTCATTAAACGCATAGCTCTCGTCAAGCAAGCAACACTTCATCAATAAAGCACACGAGTGTGCATATATACAAATTCATATGTATGCATACCGCATTTACATAATTCACTACACAGCGGTGTACACGGCGTATACGTGACATGCAATACAATGCACAGCTGAGAGAGAGAAGTTGCGTATACGCATAGATATACGCAATGAGTCACTGCAGTGAAACGCTCTCGATGGCATTTAATACGCACATCTGTATATGGCCGCATAGACGAACTGGGCGCGACTACATAGCATATTTGAAACATATCATTGCGCGCCTGAACACGTTTACTTGCCCGAACCGTGTTGGCACTGGCGTTACCACAGCTTTGCAATGCAAATTAGAATTCATGCATTATGCAAGTGTAGCCATTAGCTGACCACCTGGGGGTCTACACACACGACCATACACCTGCTTTACACACCTTCGTAAACACATATCAAAAATCACACTCCCATGCGTTAGCACATAATGAATGTACATTATGTAGGTAAAATTTCCCTGTCTATTCATTCGTCTTTTGTTTATATTCTTCACTTCGCTGAGTGAAAAAAAGTTAAATTTTCTGGAAAGGTTGCATTCTTCCTGTGACGAAACACTCACGTGACTACAAACACACACAAGTGGCTCAAAGCACCGTCGACAAAGAAAAGGCTGCTGATGGGAGGAAATTAAGCGTCCTCGGCAAGCAGATATAATAAGGTGAAATGAAACTTCACCTTGCCAACTGGGCTGCCTTGTGCAACCAATAACGACACAAAGTAACAATAATAAACTGAAAGCAAAAACGCTGTCAAGCACACACTCATACATAAAAGTAAGTCCACACGTGCCCACATACCTTTGAGCATTTCTTAACCACTGTGAGTATTGATTGCACATAAGTGAGCTCATATGCTGAGCAGCCTTTGCATGAAACGCCCACATATGGTTCCACACTGCTCAGTTCATTTCAGCTCAACTCCAGTCAACTCAGTTCAGCTGCGTTTGACGGTGAATACAACGAACTGCTGCTCATTGAAGTGGAAGAATGCAAGTTTGACAATCCATACAACAAAGCGAAGTTGGCGAAGGGTTGTCATTCACACTGAAAGACATTTTTAAGTGGCAGAAAATGATTAAGGGGCTGAGAGATCACATTTATTAACTAACAGAACATAAAAAAGTCATAAACACTGATTATTAGAGTAACTTAAGTGCTAAACTAAAACGATTCGAACCATATCATTTCACATAATATTTTGTATATATTTTAAGAGATAATCCGTCGATTATACCCAGGAGCGCATTTATGCATAATTAGCACTTTATCATACCTACGTATAAGCGTACGGGTATAAAACAAATCAGGTCAACACTCAGAACCTAATACAACTGCAAAATCCTAAACATTTCATTAAACGCATAGCTCTCGTCAAGCAAGCAACACTTCATCAATAAAGCACACGAGTGTGCATATATACAAATTCATATGTATGCATACCGCATTTACATAATTCACTACACAGCGGTGTACACGGCGTATACGTGACATGCAATACAATGCACAGCTGAGAGAGAGAAGTTGCGTATACGCATAGATATACGCAATGAGTCACTGCAGTGAAACGCTCTCGATGGCATTTAATACGCACATCTGTATATGGCCGCATAGACGAACTGGGCGCGACTACATAGCATATTTGAAACATATCATTGCGCGCCTGAACACGTTTACTTGCCCGAACCGTGTTGGCACTGGCGTTACCACAGCTTTGCAATGCAAATTAGAATTCATGCATTATGCAAGTGTAGCCATTAGCTGACCACCTGGGGGTCTACACACACGACCATACACCTGCTTTACACACCTTCGTAAACACATATCAAAAATCACACTCCCATGCGTTAGCAGCTCTTTAACTGAACAATCAAGCGCAGGCATTTCACTGGCAAAATGTCAACATTATGTCAACAAAAAGCGGCTGCCATTGCACCACTGCTTATCTTACCTTTAACTTGACTCGTTCAGCTTTCCGCAGCTTTCTTGTTTGCTCTTTTCTTCCCACCTATTCTGCCATTTTGCGTCTCTCTTTGTTCGCTTTATATGTGAGTGTGTGCACAGCACAGATCTGTTTTAATTTATCCACATAAATGGCTACACATTAGTAGTTGCCCAGTCCCTGAAGTGGGGTTCACAAATTTATTTGAAGTGCTCAGCTTTAAAGTGCTCAGCTTTAAAGTGCTCAGCAAGTGGGCTGCTTAATAGTCAGCTGTGTGTGTTTGGATGTGAATATAAAAGCATTTGCTCAAAATTATGAATTAAAAGCCATTCAAACTGACTTACAAAGCATTTTATTTCAAGGCTGCCGCTCCGCTAAGCGATCCCCAATGACGTATTCAACAAAGTTCGTCAATCGTTTACTACAACATGCACATTGTCGCGCACTTAACAGGAGGTAGCTGAGGAGGTTTGATTTGTCATTTGACATATTTGTTGCTTGGATTGACCTTTTCTCCACTCAATTTGTGTTAAGCCACTAGAGAATGCCAATCTCGCTGTTGCCCAATTTAAATTCATGAACTCAATATTATTTTGAGCCAATAAAACTAAAGCGACAATCAAAAGTCGCAGTAGCGGCAGTGACAGCTGTTTACAAAACCAATTACCGGCCCATCCAAGCCTATCCGATTATGCAAATATGAGAGTTTCAGTTTATGGATATGTGTGCCGAAGCATCGATTTGTAGATTATTAGCTGTATTTGCTCGGCTAGTTATTGGTGGAACTTCCTTAATGTTTTAACATATTTAAATAAAACTTTTTACGAAGTGAATAACTAAAGCTGTAGGTAAATCTATATTTTACAGCTTTTTGTTTTAATGAAAATTTCTATAACTCGAAGTCTCTCTAACTCGAAGTTGTTTTTGTGGATTATGGTGATTCGAGTTAGAGAAGTTCCACTGTATGTATGTATGCCAATATATTTGAGTTATAGACCAAATAATAGATACGGCAAGAAAGAGAAAATGGCATACTATACTTATCTGTTTGTCTGTGGGCGTGTGTGAGTCCTCACCAAGTGCTCATTAACACCTACGCTTGAACTAAGCGCGGCATAATAAAAAACTCCTCGATGCAACAGTAAATGTCAAGGGGGCGAAATATTTAAGAGACAAATAAACGCACGAATGCTCACGAATGTGGGAGTTTAGCAAGGAAAAAATACAGTGTGCATGTATGAAAAGTTGCATTATAAGGAGTTTTTAAAAGCACTTAATTCCTTTTATTGTGAATATCCATTTAAATAAAATCATCAGTAATAATAATATCATAATTCGCAGATTATATCAGACGGAAAGCTCAATGCATAAAAACAAGATAATTCGATATTAAAATCGGTCTAGGTGAACTCATATTAAGTCATATGACCAGCTTATGTTTAAAAATTTAAAAAAATATACTTGAATATAATAAATATATATATATATATATATTCCGTAAAAAATTTTGAAAATTATTTATCAGATTAAAGAATATCTTAGATGGTTTGTAAGCAAAAACTTCTTAATTTAATTGAAATCTTCTCTATGTTTTTCACGAGAGCAGCATCTTTAGTTTTTGTTTTTTACTTACAAAAATACACCTCTCACTGCCTTCATATCCAATTACAAAGTCATGAACACGCCAATGGAAATAACACTAATATATTTTTAACGCTTTGAAGTGTCCATTAAATCGTTAATTAATAGGTACTCAGCACACACCAAAACGGCACACATCTAGTTCCGCAAACCAACACGTTAGCTTGTCAATGTCCTTTTGTTAACAGACGATTATAAATACATATGTTCGTAACAAAATGTGTTGGGTCAAAGGGCTTTGTTTGTAATGTCCGGCAAACTCGTGCGGTTGCCCACATGCACTTTATGCGTTGCGGATGTGCCATTTTATCCTAATAAACAATTGCCGCCGCCTAAATATAGACAAGACAAGAGAAAGTAAGAGGCTGCAAGACAATGCCAAAGCCGACACCACGCAGTAGCGCCGGAGACATATGCCCAACACATGCAAAGACACTAACACACATTTAACCATATGTGTGTCACACAATATGACACACATGCCAACACAAATACTACAGAAACCACAGTTTAGTCAATAATTTAATATTAAAAGACAATGTTCATCGCAGCAGCACACATATTGTTGTTATTTATTTTCATCGCTGACTTTATTTATTTTTTATGATTTTATTTTTTCAAAAGATATCGAAAAATAAAGAACCCACTGTTAATAATTCATGAAAAAATACGAAAAAACACCACGTACTCAGCATCCGCTCCCCTCTAAATCTCTTGAGAAAAAGAGAAAATATTTCGTGTTTACGTTTCACTTTCAACAATTAAATCGCTTATTTCCGGCGATAAAACTCACGAACTAATACAACACTAATGTTTTTTTTTAATAGCAATGCTCATTCAAAATCGAACTTGTTCGTACGAAAATAGATTGTAGAAATTCAAAACACAACAAGTTTACATGTTGCATGCAATGAAAGAGAATTCCACTTCTTCCATTTTTTGTTTACAAAGCTAACGTGGCTTACGATGCCATATCCTCAAAAAATTCACATTTACTATGAAGAAGATCCAATATTATCTGCTTCAAGTATTCACCAGCTGGGACACAAAATTAAAAGTCTAAGTGTTTCACAAATCGAAACAAGGGGCACTTTGTAATGTGCCTGCGCAATAGCCAGCTTTGATCGTATTTCATCTATTCAGTAGTACGTTATACCGTACCTACAATAATGGGAAGGTATAAAATGTAAATAATGGGAATTCTGACATGTTTCACAAGTAAAACGAGAATATAGAGATATTGGTAAAATGAGAATAGTTTTTAAACAAACTACCAAAATTAATGAGAAACAACCACCAAAAAATGAGAACAAATAAATAGACGAACATCACAACGGCCATCTGATAAATGAATAAAAAAAAATTTGAGCGGAATTATCAGCAACTTAACAAAAAAATACAGAAAAGTCTTGCCTACAATTAGGCGCATAGTACATATATGCATACTTTGTATTCTTATTTCGAGCTATTTAAATGAATAACGAAATCATCATATTTAACTCTATCTTCAAGGAAAACAAGACTTTCAAGAACAAGAAGTGTCTGAACAATAGAAACTTTTCAGGTCAGACTAAATTAGCATCGTATCTCAATAGAAAACAAATATTGCGTAGATAGTTAATTTAGGGGCATCGGTTTCACCTAACAATAATTATATCTGAAAATAAAATATCACAAACGCATTCGCAGACATCGCCGCCACAACGAGCCAAAAACTGTGCACGGAAATTGAGAGACCACTCGAGAAATTGCCTTGCAACTGGGTGTATAAGTTCATTTTTCGCCACTTTGTCTCTTTGTCTATTCCTTTTTTGTGTATTTTTTGGTGGGACACTCGCTTTATTATTTCATTTGTGCTTGTACCTTTTCTGTTCGCTTTATGATGAAAATGTAATTAACTTTCGTGTCAATATTTGCGACGCTGTTTCATTATACACTCTTCACCTCAGCCCATGCGGCGGACAAGTCTCGAAGTGTGTCTTTGTAAGGATGTTCGTCACAAATGTTACGAAGAAGCGTGTACTCAACGGCCGCCAAATTATGTACATATGTCTCGGTATTATTTAACGATTTCTCTCATTATTATATATCATAATTTACGTTACTCAATCACATGTGTTCGTGTGATGGCGCACAGAGATAATGCATTGATAGAGGTCTGTCGATTCTCATGTGAATGTATGGTATACACATCTTTGGGGTTTTTGCTTTAGAGTTCGGAACTTTCACATTAACCGCCCACCCGCCAACTAAACACAACACGATGAGAAGAAGTCTTCAGACGTACCAAAAGTCGGTCTCGATATACAAATATGATTATCTCCTTAAGCTCTTATATTATATTTTATTCCAAAAAGCACAATCAAAAGTCAGAACCAACTTCTAAAGTCAGAACCATCTTTCTTATGCTGGTGTAATCATGTTATCAATAATTATAGGAACAACATTTTATATAAAGAAATCAATCGATCTTTATCTATCCAATCAAAGGAAAACAGCTTAAATGTCCAGAAGCCCTATTTTGCTACATCCTATGGATTTCTCTTTTAAATATAACAATACAATATTTTTATATTAAAGAGTTTGGAAATCCTGTCCTGTTGAACGTTCTTTATTACAAACTACTTACCAAATACTTTATAATATATGATTTTCAAACAAACTGAGAGTGGCTTCTTCACCGTACTTCCCTTTCCTCCATCTTTCTGCCACACAAATCAAAACACATAACCAATTTTACACCCGCACTTTCAACACATTAACACCGCACGAGAACACAATAAAAACAAATATATAATTTAACACATTTGCACAGCTTTTATGCACAACACTTGCACTTACTTTTTGCATTTTTGAAATTGCGCATCATTTTAAACCTGTACTCGCCTATTTTTCCGTATTTACTGATCATGATATGCTTCACACTACTACTACATATCGTACATGATCATTTCTCTCTCTCTCTCTTTGACTAAAAGAGAAACTCCATAAAGTTCGAATAATGCAGCAACTTGATTTCGAAGAGCACGACGAAACAAAACTGTTGTTGTTATTGTGACGAAGGTGAGATAATACACATGTAGTATTTGTTATTAGGAACGAGTTGGATATTTGGAACACATGTTTACTCGTATTGTTGTCCGCTTTTTTGGACACCAATTGTTTCTTATATGATGATCTAAAATGTACCAGGCGATCATAAAAATTAACATAAGTGGCTATTGGAATTTCAGAGAAAATATTAAAATAATTCGCACTAAATCAAATTTTTGTATGATCTCCTGGACTGAAAAACTTATAAAACTTAGATTGAGTGCGAACGACACAAATTTGATTTACATGTGTGATTCTACATGTGTTCCAAATGTCTAACTCGTTCCTAAAAGAACAAATACTAAATGTGTTTACTTTGGCACATGCATCGTCTTCGACCTTCGTGACAATAACAACAAAGCTTAAATGAGTTTTGTTTTTACGATAGAGGTCGTGTGATCGTGTGTGATATGTAATGGTAGTGTGTAATACCTCATGATCAGTATATAAATGAAAATGTGCAAAAATGGATTAAAAAGGACGCGCTGTTTTGGAAAATCGTAAAACAACAGAAAAATAACATCGGTGTAAAATATTCTCTTAAACGTTGAAATTCATGTTTCGAGTGTTGCAGTGCAAGTGTTGTGAATAAATTCTGTGAAAAAATTAATAGTTTAATGTGGTTAAAAGCAGTTTTACAAAAATGCAGTGAAGGAGCATGTCATCATTTATTGTTGTTATGTTATTTTAAGCTTAGTAGTGTTTGCATTTTGATTTCATTGTTTAAGTTGATAAATGGCGGTGTGAATGTGTTGAAAATGTAAAAAATATGTGCATTTATTGTAAAATGGTGATGAAGGTGCCTAAGTTTTTAATAAAAAAACAAATTGTCGGCTCATGTTTCGGAAATATACCAGATATGTGTGAGTAGATGTGAGATTGCCATTAGTAACTTTAATCCAAAAATGTATTGAATAAATGTTTTCACTAAGTTATTATTCCATTATTAATTTATTTAATAAAATTGATAAAGTTAACGAATATTTATATTTAATGGATATCTATTTCATTCACAATTATTTTGAAAAGCTTACCACCTGAATAAAATTTGTATTACATAATATTAATATGATAAATCAACACTACACACATATTTGTATGGCGTAGCTAGTCAAGGACGTTCAGGGAGCCTTAATGTGTAAATCCTTTTTATAAGGATTGCCACTTTCTTGCATTAAATCGATAAAAAATCCATCAATATTTGTATGAAATTACTTTTAATTGAATACAATAACACTTTGCCAAAAACAATTGACAAATAATAGTGTTTGCTTTGAATGAGAGATGAGTGTAATTTATGAACATGTTTTGCTAACGAAATACTCACTTGAACACACATTTATGCATACACAAACGTATGTTTTTGTATACTCTCGCAACATGTTGCACAGAGTATTATAGTTTTGTTCACATAATGGTTGATTGTGTCATACTGAAATAATAGAGTTAGATATGGGGTTATATATGTATATATAAAAGATCAGCATGACGAGTGGAGTTGAAATGCCGATGTCTGTTCTTCCGTCTGTCCGTGCAAGCGATAACTTCAGTAAAAACTGAGAGATCTTAATGAAACTTGGAATACATATTTCTTAGCACTCTTGGTACTGAAAATGGAAATCCGGAATTTTCCGAAAACCGAAAACATATAATGCCATAACTAAGCCATAAATTAAGCTATGAAAGTGAAATTTGGTACACAGGGTCGTACTAGGAAGGGGCACACTCGGAAGTGGGCGTGGCCCCGCCCCTAAATAGGTTTTTTGTACACATCTTGTAAACTTCTAAAGCTATATCGACCAAGCTCTCTGCAGTCATTTATTTTAGGTACTACCTTATACAGTGCAAAAATGGAGGAAATTGGATTATAACCACACCCACCTCCCATACAAAAGTTATGTCGAAAACCACTAAAAATGCTTTAATTCAGCAAGGAAAAACTCCAGAAAATTAAATTCATAAATAAGGTACAGAAGAGCTGCATTCAAATTTGTACACAAAATCTAAAATGGGCGTGGCTCCGCCCACTTAAGGGTAAAAAACATATCGCCGAAATACTCGACCAGTTTCAGTGAAATTCGTTCTGTAATATTTTCCTTGCATCCCAATGATATTTCTTGAAAATAGGCCAAATCTGTTCACAACCACGCCTACTTCCTTATACCAGAACTTTGAAGTCAATCTGTATCGTTTACTTTACAACATATAAAAAGTAAGCACTGGTGACGATATCGGAACTGAGCTTTGCACAAATACTGCGTTTATAGTGTGGCTCCCCTTTCAAAAAATCGCCGAAATTGGACTATAGGTTTTTAAGGCCCCATATATCGAACATGAGGGCCTCAATGCTTCTAATCGTTTTTTTACCGAAAATATAGGGAATATTTTTCTTCTAATAATATGTTTCCGTGCCAAAAATAGGTGAAATCGGGTCATAACTTCCACTATCTCCCATATAACTAATAGAGACCGACCGATTAATCGGCCGTGGTATCGGCATCGGCCAGTATCGGCCACAAAATTAAGCATCGGCATCGGTATCGGCATCGGCCATATTTGGCCGATTCTTAGCCGATTCTTTCTACTTCTTTCGGATTATACTAAAACACATTTTTTTTCTTTTTTGATTTCTTTAGAGCATAAAATTTGAATTCTTCTGTTTACCATATAAAATACAGTGAATCACATTTGACTAAACTAACAATTCATCATGGTGATAATTTAAGTCTAGTATAAAGAAATTCAACAATTTTGCATTAATGAAAGGTTTTATTTAGCACTGCTAGAAACATTCGATTTATGTCAAATATGTACAGTTTTGTTTAAAGTTGTTGAGATTTTGAAGATAATGTCATAAAGTCACTATTATAGAAGCATTCGTAACTAGGTTAATTTATTTTTAAAAGTTTGCCATAGACAGGGTCACGTAATAATCACTTGATGCTGGCCTGGACTATAATAAGGTGCATGGAAAAGAAACTCCCAAACAAACTTCCGAAGTTTCTATTGAGTCACTATCACTATTTGCCGCCTTTCACAATGTGAGATATAAATGACAAAAGTCATCTCTTTGAAAATAACGGATTCTTTTTACGAGACCTACTATTTTCGAATATTGGCCTTAATGGTCATATTTGTCCTTAAGGGACTATACCAGTGTAACCCATGAAAAATTGGCGATTTTAGTGAATTTTTTTAAAGAAAGTACTCTGTCGAATGTTTCGAAGTTTTTTGGACATAATAAGGTGTACTTTCAACTATGTTTTAAGATTTTTATTTTACAAAAATTTTGAAAAATAAAGAAGTTATGGGTTGTCTTGGGAGGTGCCAAAAAAAACAGTTGCCCAACTGCTGACATGATTCCGGCCGAATGAGTAACTGAAACAGAAAAATTTAAAAAGGTTATTAAAGTTGAATATATTCCCTATACAATGACTTACGATTATTGAAAAATATCAAACATTAACAAAATGGCGTAGTTCATATTTACATATGAATTGAGTTGTTTACCTATTTTGTGATGTTATTTGTCTTTGTTTTTATTTTGTTACCATACTAATTTACTAAATAATGTTGTTGATGAAAGAATCGGCATCGGCATCGGCCGATTCTTTGCCAACTGGCCGAGTAATCGGCATCGGCATCGGCATCGGCCAAAATTTTGGTATCGGTCGGTCACTAATAACTAATATTAGAGTTTCCAACTTCCAATGGACTCTATACCATATATATTCCGAATATGTGAGTCAAATCGTTATATTAATGTTATATTAATAAAATTAAATAAACAAATTGCGAGAGTATAAATTGTTCGGTCACAACCCAGGTTAGCCCTTACTTACTTGTTTTAATGTACATATCTCAGCACACAATGTTCTGCGAAGACTTTTGCATATGCTGCAATCGTTTTCTCCGATAGTGCTCTGCATATGATGGACCGCAAATTGGGTTATTTGCTAAGCCGAAAATGCGTAAAGCACATGCAACATTAAATTTTTCATTCTACCCACTTTGGCCCTACAATTAATATTAGGAGCAGGTATAGACGTATGCAGTGCAGTCGAATTTGTTCGACGAATGTCAGTCGCATGTGGTCGTGCTGTGGTGATTATTTAACAATGACAGCGAATCATTAAGTTATACTGAAACTGAAATATCTTGGCGGCTACCGGGTGCACGCTCCTTCGTAACTTAATAGGACCGCATGGACTGAGGTGTAGAGCATTGAATGATAGCGTCGCAAATATTGACACGAAAGTTAATTACATTTTCATCATAAAACAAACCGAAAAGGCACAATTACAAATGAAATAATAAAGCAAATGCTCCACCATGAAAGCACACAAAAAATATAATAGACAAACAACTAATTGCTGAAAAGTGAACTCACACACACAGCAGAGCATTATCCCGACTATTCTTCTGTTTTCTTGCACAGTTAGTGCGTGTCCCGCTGTATGAGCGACGTCTGCGTATGCGACTAAAGAAGTAATAAAATTATTGTAATAATGATTGACAAACAGCGGTGGCCATATTTACGATATAGCCATACCATGTGTGATTGCGTCGAATAAGATTCTACAAGCATTTTTGTATCAGTTCAGTCAAAATAACAGTTTGTTATTTAATTTTGTCAAGTGGGGGATATTAAGTTAGAGTTCGAAGATTCTTGATATATTTTATATGCTTCAGTGATTAAACCAATAACACTTCGAAGTGGCCAAAAATCGGGCAGGTCTGTTATTATTAAAATCCCATTTGTGCATTTTACGTAAATCTGCGCAGCCGCATTTGTAATGAATGAAAGGCTTCATGAGGATTGGATGTATTTCAGTCTATCAAATATATAAAGCCATTTGGTCTGAGTGTGTAATTTTTTATATCATGGAGTAAACCCCTTAAACTTGTAACTTCCAATTCCCTAGTCAAATATATTTTGAGATCGAAAAATCTAAAGCAAAAGAATAATTTAACATTGGATTTCAGTTCAGAATTTGTCTCAAAATTAACCGGAGTTCTAATAACTTAGCATTCCATATATCAGTTGGATCAAGTATAGTCGAAAAAATTATGACTTATAGTAATAGATATATGGAACACAATGTTTCCTATATATGAGGACAAGAGAATATGATTTACTGTGATATTTTTATGTCAGACATAATTCTTGCTAAGCGAAACTGATTTCTGTAAATTACCTGTTCCCATAATGTTTGTTTTCTATTGAGAAAGGACGATTATTTAGCCTGATCAGAAAAATTTCTACAGTTCAGTCAGGAGTCTTGTTATGGAAGAAAATTAAGAATATGGTGATTTTAAAAATATGCGCCTAATTGCAGGCAACATTTTTCTGTTCAATTGAATTCTTCGTTATATTGGTTTTCCTATTTTTTTTTTAATTTCTCTATTGAATTTATCGTTTTTATTAGTGAAAAATGTTAGGATTCCCTTCATTCATTATTTTTTTTTTTAACCTTCCTATTATTGTGCTCATCTTGGTTTATCTTGGCAAGACTTTTTGTACATTTTACCGTTAATTTCAATTTATCGTAGTTACGGTAAAAGAACTTCTAACTAAAGGCGGAGAAATATGTGCAAAGCTGGCTATTGTGCATGCGCAAGGCAAAGTACCCCTTATTTCGAATTGTAGAAAGTTTACACTCCTTCATTACGTGCCACAGCTGATGAAATGAACACTTTGGCAAGTGTTTGAATATCTTTCATTGTATTTGGATGCATGTGACACAGTTTTAGTCAGAGTAAGCCACGTTGCCTTTCGGATTTGTAAACAAAGACTGAAAAAAGTTTTCTCGTTTCTCGTTGCATGCAACATGTCGCCAGTTAACTTGTTGTGTTTTGAATTACATTTGGTACATACAAGAGTGTTGAACGCACAAGTTCGAGGTTGCTTTGGGTTTTAAAACAAACCTTGTTGTTGTAGTCGCTCACGAATATCCTCGTCGGCAGTTTCAGTTTCATAAAAACGAGCTGACACACTCGCCATGTAGTCAGTTTCGTCGTAAACAGCAGCGCGCACGTTCGCCGGAAGCGGAAATCAGCGTTTAAATGGTTAAACAAATTGAAACGTAAATAAAAAAAAATATATTTTTTTAAAGAGATTTAATGTGGAAAACAATTGTTGAAGATTGGTGTTTCACACGGATATCAGTGATTGATGGTCGTTTTTTTATTGTTTTCTTTTCTTTGGAAAAAAATATTAATAAAAATAAATAAAGTCACTATGGTGAAAATAAACAACAACAATGTGTGTGCTGCTATGTTGAGCATTGTGTTTGAATAATAAATCATTGACCCAACTGTGGTTTCAGTGCCAGGTGGCAATGAAAAAGAAAATATAATGGAAATCAGTGAAATGTGAAAATTTCCGACGTGTGACAATAAATACTATGGACACTGCGCCGCGAGGGATAAGCGCTGACCTACTCAACAGCCAGTCGACCACCAGTTATTGCTGTCCTACTATGTGCTGGTGATGGCAGTGATGATGATGATGCTATGTGTGGGTATAATGTGCCTATGGCGATAGTCAGCCAGTCGGCCGGCATTTACACACAGAATGGGCAGTCGAGTGGCGCTTACAAAGAGTTGAACTTGCTCCGTCTATAATTTACGCGTTTGTTTTGTGTGTGTGTGTCTGGGTTCATGGCTGTAAGTGAGAGTGTTGAGCGCTGCCACACGACCCACTTGGCCGCACTTAGCTATACTCCGTAGTATTTGTGTTGGCAAGCGTGCCATATTGTGTGACACACATATATGTTTTGTGTGTAGGTGTTTGAAAGTGATGGGCATATGTCACACAGGCTGCTGGGCGGCACCATTTACTTGCTGCTTGCTATTATTTATTCTCGTCGACCCCTCTGTTGCCTATATTTAAGGTAAAGTGCCGTTCACATGAAAGCATAAAGTGCATATGGGCAACCGCACGAGCGGATATTTAGCGAGTTTACCGGACATGGCAAATAATTCCGTTTGACCCAAAACATTTTATAACGTACATATAATCGCGTGTAAGCGAAAGTCCATTGGCATGCAAACCTGGTGTATATTTGCATTGGCGTTGCAGAGTTAATTAGTTTAAAATTGTAGCCGAAGGGAATGAAAGGTGCATTTTTCATGGTAGGAATACGTTAAAGAAATATATTTTAAAGTTGCTGAGTTTGTGAAAAACTTAGAGTTACTAAGAATTCAAAACAAAATTTTATTCTGTAAAATGTAGAATATATATATATAATAAAATAAAATGTGGTTTGGAGAGCTATACTCAGTAGAGGTGATTTTAATTATATCTAGAAGAAGACAGCGACTTCAATCACTTTATCACTGAAGATTACTTTTGTTTTCACGACTGAGTGTAAGAATTTAGTATTATACAAATATATTTTACAAAAAGTTGTTTTTGAGAATAGTATCACAATCATGCAGCTCAGTTACTATTTTCAAAAGGAGGGGCTTTCACTGTACAGTAAGATGCAATTTCCAAGAGATGATTTTAGGGCTGATCTAAGCAGCGAAATTCTGTAAGTTTCGCTTTGATATTCAAAGGGCTCAGGTTCTGAGACTTTGTTTTTCTTATACTATTTTGACCAAACAGAAATTGCAAGAAATAATTTTATTATTACGGAAAATTAAATGTAAATAGCTAGTCCTATGAACGATTTAAGGTATTATCTGGCATTAAATATAGATATTATTTCCAAATATTTACCCTCTATTTTTTTCTGCTCAACCCCCACCATGTGTGTATTCAATGAAGCTATATAAACCCAACTTTCTGCAGTCGGTGCTCTTAAGCACCCCACCACACACCATGAAAATAGTTGAAATCGGGTAATAACCACGCCCACCTCCCATACAAGGGTTAGGTTGAAAATTTCTAAAAGTGGGTTAACTCACTAACAAAACACTAAAGTCAGAAACACTAAAGTTTACAGAAGAAATAGCAGAAGGAAGCTGCACTCAATTTTTTTTTTACAAAATGGTAAATGGGTGTGGCATCGCCCACTTATGGGTCAAAAACCATGCCTCAGGAACTTCTCGACCGATTCGAATGAAATTCGGTATATAATATTTTCTTAACACCCTGATAACACGGATAAAAGATTTGAATTCCATCTGATTCCTTCACTTTATAATGTATACATAAGGAGCCTATGAAGATAACGGAATAAAATTTTTCACAAATAGTGCATATCATCTCTAGCTGCACTTGTGAAAAAAATTTCGAAAACGAACTATAACTTTTCAAGGCCCTAGATATCGAACATGTTGACCTCAGCGCCTAAGGGTAAATTTTAACCGAAAATGTGGGTAATGTCTCAGATAATTTAATGTAATTCAGAGGAAATTATTTTCTTCTAATAGTGTGTCTGTGTTCCAAAAATTATTAATAGCGGGTCATAACATCTCCTAGCTCCCATATACCTAATTATAGGTTTTTCAAAAATACGGTGGGCTTTATTCCGCATATATGTATTGGTGAATATGTGAGATATCTGAGCAAAATTAAGTGAGCGTATCGTCTTGGATATAGAGTACCTTGCTGGTGAAAATGAATGAAATCGGTTCAGGAATTACCTCAGCCCACATATATGATGATTTTCGTTATTCTATTAAACTTTATGCCGA
Source organism: Zeugodacus cucurbitae (assembly GCF_028554725.1). Classification (NCBI taxonomy): domain Eukaryota; kingdom Metazoa; phylum Arthropoda; class Insecta; order Diptera; family Tephritidae; genus Zeugodacus; species Zeugodacus cucurbitae. The sequence goes on from NC_071671.1 coordinate 52,465,040, forward strand.
TTTTATGGGTAAATTTGTGTGTTATCTTCATAAAATTGCTTCAATAAATTGCGAGAGTATAAAATGTTCGGTTGCACCCGAACTTAGCCCTTCTTTACTTGTTTAGTATTACAGTTGTGCGTCTCCCCCACAGCGGACCATTAAACAGCGTATCGCCAGCTTTACTGCGATTGGTAGGGCTTTGTCTACGCTCTTACAGCTCTTATGGCGATCACACTTGCAATGGTGATGTGCTTGAATTTGTAAAGGATAGTGCCTGAATAAATTTATTAAATCGCTGGTAAGCGTTTACTTTATTAGAAGCGCAAGTGTAGTGTGTGTGTGTGAAAATTGAGCGCGGAGATTTATTGAATAATAAGACATGAAATGTGTGATAAAATTTTACAATACAAAATTGGAAAGAAAAATTGCATAAAATTACACAACAAGCTCATCGCGACTTTAACAATTGAAATTTTATTGCAACTTAAATATCTGTGCATACGTCGCCACATAGAGGCCACACACCGTCATTTGTACAAATAAATAAATGAAAGTGTGTTTATGTGTATAAGAAATATTTTTGGCTTAACACACGCACGCAAATGTGTTTGCTCTGCTGCTAAACGTCACCATATCCTTGCTAGTCACAAGCTCCTGCCAAGCGTATTCGCACAACGCAAAGCCGCATATCATTGTAAGCGTTGAGGTTTTCTCTTCTTTCGCGCTCCTCTATTTATATTATTATCATCATTCGTCGCTCAATCATCCGTTTGGTAAGTAAATTATTTTTCTATTCTCCAGATTGTCGTGCATATTTTGTATTGTCCAGCATTGCAAATTAAATTCACTCAAATCGTAAGAAGAACTAGATATGTGTATAATATATAAGCTGTCGGCAAAGTTTCCAAAAATGTTTGATTCTCCTTTTAGCAATCATATCGCAAGTTGGGTATTTCAGTATATTTGAATGTACATATTATCTATAGTTCCAAAGTAGTGCTTTGTCTCCCTACCTTTTCCTACAGGGCAGCCTTGCCTACATTATTGTTTTGATTGCGTGTGGACACTTTTGTTTATCGCCCTAGTTTTATTGGCTCAAAGTAATATTGAGTTTATGAATTTAAATTGGGTACAACTGAGATTAACATTATTTTGTGGCTGTTTACATGGCCTGCTCGTAATTTTGGGGCTGTGACATATGCTAACGTGGATTTGAGGTAAGAAAATTTTTTTTATTATAACATTTAAAATCATAATATTTATGAATATTCACAAACATCATTATTTGTGATGTTTATTGAGGTAAACGGAATTCATATTGGATAGAGGGAAATCGACCAAACAACTGGTATTACTCCACTAGACTGATATAATTCATATATAACCTAACTTTAACGGCAGTAGAAAATTTACAAAGAAGATGTTAAAAAGTTAGGTTACACATATTTCACATATTAAACCCGACTATTTCAAAATTTTAAACTCCCACCTAATACTCGTAAAAAAATTTACGGAAACTCATTTCATTTTTATTTAACGAGCATTTAATTTTACGGAAAAAAGGTCTAGCCAAGCAACAAATATTCCAAACAAAAAATAAAAACTCACTTTCCCCCTTACCGAGTGCGCTGGCAGTGCGTATTGTGGCAATTGATTGGCGAATTTTGCTGAATATGGCAATGGGGGATCTCTTTACGGAGCAGCAGGCTTGAAAGCAAATGCTTTGAAAAGCACTTGAATGCTCTTAAATTCATCATATTGAGAATATGCCTTCACTTGAAATTCCATTCATGCACACGCACATACACATTCAATTGCGTAAAAGCAGCCCACTTCAGTTGCTGCTACGACAAAGTTCAATGGAGCACTTCAAATCAATTTGTGAGCCCCACTGCAGAGACTGGACTACTGCTAATGTGTAGCCATTTATGTGGATAAATTAAGATGGATCTGTGCTGTGCAGACAAACACTCACATAAGCTGAACAAACAAAAGGACATAAACGCAGAAAATGTGGGAGAAGAAAGAACAAAGTAGAGAGACGCCGAGAACTCAATGGTTCAGGTCGTTGAAAAAATGGCAAGCCCCGTAAGACCAGTTCAAAATTGCGCGGGTAGTGGCACCGTTTTTGTTGACAGACTGTTGACATTTTGCCGATGAAATGCCAGCACTTTATTGAAGGCAGGCTACTGTCTGTCCCCTGTGGATTGCCCGCAAGGTTTGATTGCACAAATTAAGTATTTCACTTTAATAAACGGACTGCTAACACGCGGCACTGTCTGCTTTTCATTTATGTTACGGCATCAGGATTCATGTTTACACGTGTATTAAAACGCTGTATGCATTTCTCATTGTGTAGAGCTCCTAGGTGGTCAACTAATGGCTACTCTTACATAATGCAAGGATTTCAATTTGCATTGCAAAGCAACACTGCTGCGAACACTGTCCGAGCAAGTAAACGTGTTCAGGCGGACAAACATGCCTTAAATATGCTATGCTGTCACGCTCACTTCGCCTATTTATATATTGCATATACATATGTGTTTTGCTTGTTTGTTTATCAAACATACATACAGACGTGGCGTATACGCAAGCTCTTTTTCTCTCTATGTCACATATACGCCGTGTACACCGCTGTGTAGTGAATTATGCAAATGCTGTGAAGATGCATATATTGATGAAGATCTGCGCCTAAGGAAATATTGGAGACTTTGCATTTGCGCTGAGTGCTGAGTGTTGACCCGATTTGACATATACTCGTACTGTACATAGGTATGTTGAAGTGCTAATTATGCATAAAAGACACACTGGATATATTTTAATTATGGAGTTACCTCTTAAAATGTTTAAAAGTCATATAGGAAAGAAAGTGGTTTAAAGTTTACAATGAACTGGCAGTAAATCAAACTGTGCAGAAGAGAGAGAGAGCACATTTTATGATTACAGTGAACTTCTGCAGTTTGCACACTTTTGACCCATAAAAATAGTTGCTTGTGGACTGTTGTTGAACGCCTTTAACCCGTCGCCGTCTTCGCTTTGTTGTAGGAAGCATCAAACATGTATTCTTCCACTTCAATGAGCCGCAGTTCGTTGTAGTCACCGCCAAGCCCAGTCGAGGCGAACTGAACTGAGCTGAAATTAACTGAGCAGCGTATAACCACATGTGGGCGTTTCATGCAAATGCTGCTCAACTTATGTGCAGTCAGCAGTCACTTAAAGGGGTTAAGATGAACTCAGGAGCATGTGGCCACTTATGGACTTGCTTGCATATATACATATATGAACGTATATTTGTGCTTTTGCTTCCAGTTTATGGCTGATACGTTGTGCCGGTTATTGCTTGCACTAGACAGCCCAGTTGGCGAGGAGCTGCATTTCACCTTATTCTAAGTTTTTGCTGACGACGCTTAATTTGCTGCCAAAAGCAACAGCTTCTTTATTCACAGCGCTCTTAACCACGTGTCTGCATGTGAGTTTGAGTTTGTAATCAGTTCGGTGTTTCGTCACAAGCAGCATGCAGCTTTCGAGAAATGCATTTAATTTTCCACTCAACGAAGTGTAAAATATAACCAAACATTGAAGAAAAGACAGCTGATCTTACGTACATAATGTACCTGCATATATACATATATACATAAAATTTATATATATATATATATATAAATATGTATATGTGTGAATCGATGGTAGTTATTTACTTATTTATAGTATGTGTATTTCATCACATAAAGAGCACTGAAATAGTTATCCACTATCTTGCTTTCAATTAAATTTATTATTTTTTTGTAAATATTTACAAATGTGGAATTCTTGTGTGCTTATCAAATTGGCAATAAATCGTTTAACAAAAAAGAGTTCACATGAGAAAGTATCATAAGAGAAAATATTTATCCGACCCCTGAGAGTGCTTTGTTTCATCTATTTAGACCTAAATATAGTTTAATAGATTTTAGTTCGATTTTTTGGGGGGAAATGTAGCGCATGTATAATACAAAAATAATAATTAACAAGTAAGGAAAGTTTCCTTGATAATGCTTCAGTAGTTTACGAGATATATAAAAAAAACTTAGCCGGGGGCGGGGGCGGGACCACGCCCACTTCCCCAAAAAAATTACATCCACATATGCCACTTCATAGTGCGATCCTTATTTAAATAGCTTAATTTCTGGCTTAGTTATAGCTCTTTATATGTATTCGGTTTTCGCAATTTTCTGGGCGTGGAAATGGACCGATTTCGCCCATTTTCAATAAGGAATGCTAAGGAATATGTGTTTCATTAAGATATCTCAATTTTTACTCAAGTTATCGCTTTCCCGGACAGACATCCGGATTTCAACTTCACTCGTCATCCTGATCATTTATATATTATAACCCCATATCTAACTCTTTTATTTCTAGGTGACACAAACAACGGTAATATGAACAAAACTGTAATACTCTCTTTAGCAACTTTGTTGCGAGAGTATAAAAATATCACTTACATAACCAAGCTATCTACCCTCCAAGTCAGTAACAGCAAGAAACATTGCCATTTTATTAGTTCATATTATACTATACTTAGTTCTCTGTTCTGGATGTGGAAGTCTTCGCGAATTGTTGCTCTTCTCAATGCATATCAGACACATTGCTTATGGCTGGCAAAGTTTCCCCATTGGTTCTACATGGCGATAGATAGAATGGATGCTTAACCTCAATCAGTAGGGCGGATCTATCACTATGGTTTATATCAAACTATGGTCACTTAGTATACACAAACCTTTCTTTAAAGTGTTTTTTATCAGTTTTATTTGGGGGCTATTCATTAACTGTAATAATATGTAATTAGAATAATTTTGTCTGTCTATTGTCAGATTGGTCAAATTCCAAGGAATTCTTGTGTTTTTCACTGAAATTACAATTAAAACCTAAAAATCAGCTATTAAAAATCCATGTAGACTTGAACATAATTAAAGCTGCTTATGTAAAGGTTCGTATTGAATAGTCTCTATTGGCTACAAACAAATTTCTAAACAATAGAAAAGGGCGTTAGGCAGACTTGAAAGAAGAAGCAAAGTTCTTCAACCGAAAATAGCACCCTAAACAAAAACAGCGTGTATTTCGAAGCAAATTAAAGGTCAGTCAAGTCACAAAAAACTGTGAATGAAAGGTGAAAAGGCGAATCAAAATAAATAAAGAGTAAAATTTTTGATCCCCTACCAAATCAAAAAATGGCATGCCATAATTAAAAACAGTTAAAGCGCATGAGTGCCGAGCCGAGTGTTGAATGAGTGTAAATTGGCAAAATGAATTTGTCTTTTCCCTTGATAAAGTAACGACTTAGTGAATTTGGCAGCGAAATCACGAAAGCGAACAATAGGCAAATAATTGAACTAATTGACAACGAAAGAGCAAATAGGAAAAGGCAACCCTGCTTAATAGAGATGATGAAGATGAGAAGACTGTTGACGGCATGATGTACGACATTATCAAACAAATTAATCGTTAGCACAGAGTTTGGTTGATGGTCATCGCTAGACCACTCAGTACAAATTACTGTGCTGAAACTAAAATTTTGGTTATAAGTGACCGCAATAAAAGGAATTGTCGGAAAGAAAAGTTTTCAAATAGGTCAGAGAGCTGCCTCGTTTATCTATTTGCTCCAAAATCGTTTGCCACAAGTGTTATTGCAACAGCTCAGATTTATTTGGCTGTAATAAAACATCAAACAAGTAACCAACCTTCACTGCCAAGCATCATTCAATGCTGTTGAAAAATATTTTTCGAGAACAAAAGGCCTCGTGACCTCCAACTTACGCGTCACAAGAAACTTTCGCTTTCATTTATACAAATGCGAACAAATTTGTTTTAGTGCGCTCTTCGTAGCAAACAAATATGAATAGACAATTTTTCTAATGTTGACGACAATTTGTTGACAAAATTTTTGGCAACTTTCCACGGCTGCACGTGCCAAACAGCTGACGCATCACTCACTGGTCAGAGCTGTTGACTAACTTTCGTTTTGCAGTTGAAGCATATGCAAAGTGCACATTAGCAAAGATTTTGCTTAAAACTTATGAATTTCGGTATTATATGAGAGTCTTTCTTTCATGATTTGTTAGGCTTAGCAATTATGGGTGCTGCAACAACAAAACCAGAATTTTCTTATATAATAGGGTACATTGGATTTAATCTCCGAAATGCTTAAAACATTTATAATAAACTCACTTGCTTTTGGGGGGTTGTCGAGATAATACACGTGGTTTCATTGTCGATAACATTGACACGATCTTCTTCAGATAAAATGTTTGACTTTGTAAAGTAAACCACTTTTGACACAATTAAGTTGATTTGTTTGATGAATTCTCACTCAATAATAAAAAAATGTTGATTCTGCAAAATTTTTTGAATTTGCTACGTATTTCCTGGTGTTTACATCTTAAAGCCTTAAAGTTAGCCACTACTCACGTCCATATACATGTTTAAGTACATACCACAATATGTGCCGTGTTAATATTTGTATTCTTAGCTCGACATTTTTTTTTTTTGCGTGTCCAATTTCGTATTGGTTATTATTATGTATGCAGTTCTTCATGAAATATAATGAAATTCTATTGGTGAAATTCTAATGAATTTGGTACCAAATTTAATCATAATTTGTTTTTATGAATCAATAAACTGAAAATATTTAGATATTAAATTCTTAGTGGTTTTCAATATTTTCCTCCGCACATTATTGAATTTCTAACACTGCCCAGCTAATGCTTGACTTCCCATCAAAGCTGTGGAAGATTTACTGCTGTTGGCAACAAAATTTTTTATTATACTCTCGCTACAAAGTGTTGCTAAAAGAGTTTTGTTCACATACCGGTTGTTTGTAACACCCAAAACTAAACGAGTTAGATATAGGGTTATATATACCAAAATGATCAGACTGACGAGTAGATTTGAAATCCGGATGTATGTCCGTCTTTCCGTAAAGGCCATATTTGGATGTAACTTTTTTGGAGAAGTGGACATGGCCCCGCACTCAAATAGGTGTTTTTTATATATCTCACAAACTAATAAAGCTATATAAAACAAACTTTCTGCAGTTGGTTCCCCTATGTACCCCACCATACACCATGAAAATAGTTGAAATCTGATAATAACCATGCCCACCACCCCTACAAATGTTAGGTTGAAAATTACTTAAAGTGGATTATCTCACTAACGAAAAACGTCAGAAACACTAATTTTTACAGAAGGAACAGCAGAAAGAAGCTGCACTCAGATTTTTTACAAAACGAAAAATGGGTCTGACATCGCCCACTTATGGGTCAAAAACCATATCTCAGGAACTACTCGACATATTTCAATGAAATTCGGTAAATAATATTTTTCGACACTCTGATGACACATGGGGGAAATGGATGAAATCGACAACGACAACTTCCCATATAACTCAATTTTGAATTCCATCTGATTCCTTCACTTTATAATATACATATATGTACATAAGGAACCAATGAAGATAGCGAAATAAAACTTTGAACAAATACACATACGTAGCGCCCATAGAGTATATGATCTGTGGCATCACTTGTGAAGAAATTGTTGAAATCGGACTATAACTTTTCAATGCCCCGGATACCGAATATGAAGAACTCCGTGCCTTCGGGTAATTTTTCACCGAAAATATCGGTAAATCTCTCAGATATCTGAATTTAATTCAGGGGGAATCTTTTTCTTATAAAAGTGTGTCTCTGTACCAGAAATGGTTAAATCGGGTCCCATATACCTAATATTAGGGGTTTCCAACTTTCAATGGACTTTATATTATATATATACCGAATATGTAAGTCAAATTGTGTGTTATGTTAATAAAAATATAGAAATGAATTGCGAGAGTATAAAATGTTCGGTTGCACCCGCACATAGCTTTTCCTTACTTGTTGAACATACATTAATTTTGCAGCAAATGCTTTCATGTACACATGCACGCACGTGTATTTGTATTTTTATTGTTGTTATTTATTAATATATATGTTAAGCCCAAAATGGTTGTTTTGCCGCCTCTCCTTGTCCAACACATACAATGCATTTTATGCCTAACAGCTATTGAGTTGTTGTTGTTGTACGAAAAAGTAATGCTTTCTCCAAATTTTTGAAAATAATTAGCTTCAATAGCTCCACTAACAGGCTAATAGTATGTATGTCGATTGCTAAGTGATAAATGGTTAACATTCGCTAGTGGCAACTCCACTTTAAATATGACTATATTAAAGATTTTCAGTAAATTTTCGGTATGTAATCACTGTTTGAAAAATACAACCAACGAAACGGATACACATTTTTATTCAATTGTCAACTTTACAGCATTCTACAAACAATGATTATTTTTTATTCTTCTAAATAAGTCAATTAGACTGTTCCTGACATTAGTCTCTTCTGGACAGTCGCTAAAAGCAATTAAAAAAATTAGGACAATATTGTTGCAAATTAAACTTGCATTTTGTGCTGCTTATATAATGCTTTCAATTTTGTGTTTTTTTTTTTTACTCTTTTCTTTCACGAATTTTTTGTTGTAAAACCACCATTCGCCTTTTAATGCTTTTGTGTGCAAAATAAATGGCTTAAGGGACAAATGAGTTGCTCAGTCATCCGCTTGATGCGAAAATACAAACGAAAATCAGAAGGAAAGCGAAATAGGGACGGAAAAACTAGGAAAAGCACAATAAATAGGAAAAAATTAAATTGTAGAAGAAATACAACAATAAATTGGCAAACTGTCGACAATACAATGGATTCTCTCGACTGTATTAATATGGCTAGAAAGTGAAAGCAACAAATACAACAACGCCAACAATACGAATAATGCAAAAATATTGACTGCGGCAAATTAAGTAGCAGCATTGTACATATATAAGAGAATTTTTATTTTCATTTCAAAAATTTCCAATTTTTTCCTTTTACTATTTTTTTCGTAATTTTGTAATTGTACTTGTGTACACTTTGTTGCACCGCCAATGCCGTTTGTTGTTATTCATATGTATGTACCTGCCCTTGAGGACCAATGACCCAGAAGCGGAAGATTACCGCTTCAATTTTTTGCTATGTTTGACTACTATTTTATTTTTAACAATATATAAATATATGTACATATTTCTATATATGTACTTATATATTCATGTTAGTTATGTATGTGCATATGTAAATGGTCGCATACTTTGTGTCAAATCACTAACTTCAAACCAATTTCACTGCATGTATGTACCTTGTATAAACTTTCTAATCAAGCATCGCTGGCCGAGCACGCAGGAACTCTGTTGGCTTACGAAAATCATTGTCGCAAATTATGCTAATTTATATTGACCGGGTGGTTATTCAAATTTGATACCAGTCAGTTGTCGACCGTAGTGGGCCTACCGGATTTTTTTGCAGGCTTAAAACATAAACATATTTTTTAACAAATCGAAAAACTGTAAAAAATAATTTAATCGTACTTCAGCATTTTTGTAATGCATTTAATTAACAATTATTCCTCGATGTTTATATTTATTTCGTTCAGATTTTGTGCTTTGACCTCGTTCACTGTTTCTTCTAATATTTCGATTACAGTTTTTGTATTCATCGTTCAATTTCAACAAATACGTTTACTATATCATATATACTAAGTTCGATCTTAATAAGATTCATTCGATGTATCCCAAGAACTTTTATATTTCTAAAATTATTATTATTTTAATTTTTACATTGCCGATCTTTTAAAAAATCGAGGTTTTCCGATAATATTTGTTTGTTCAGATTTACTTTCACTATTTCTGAGAGCGTTCTGTGGTTCTTTAAATCTGTAATCCATCTGACTCAGATTCCTTACCTTAAGTAACTCATTCGCTCTTGATTTCTTTGATAAATTATGATTGGTTTGATTGAATTTCACGATATTGCGAATGAGATGTATGTGTGTATTTATTTTTCGCATATTTGTCTATACAAATGTATGGAACAAGCTGAAACTGAAATAAAAAATATGTTTCAGAGAAATAAGCTCACTCCCACGAAGGTCAAGTGCTGAATAAATTTATTTAACGCCAGCAAAACAGTGATTTCAGCACCTTTCAAGCCGCAGCGTTAAAATTTAACTGTATGCGACCGAGAATACATTTTACCCGTCAAGTGATATATGTGAAATTCAAATTAGTCCTAAATACTCGAGTGAATGCAGCGGTTGGTGGTCGGCTACAAGGGGCTGTATGAGCAGTGATGGATAGAAAGAGCAAATGAGATAGCTTGTGAAGGTTTATAAATTATAATAAACAGTTGAATATTATTTAAAAATACCCCACATATGTACATACTATATATCAAGATGAGTAGACATACTCTGAGTGCCAATTTGTGGCATTTTCTATTATTCGCTGACGAACACGAGTCCTAAAGACGTATCGAAGACTTTATTTCGATTAAAGTGTTTTATAACAAAATCAATGTGTATTCTATTAATTTCACAGAAATGTTGCCTATACTACGCGCTGAAATGTAGGCAACATTTTTCAACGGTTTTTTTGTTGAATATTCAAGATTATTTTATTAGAATCTTTTATTCTTTTTTTCTTCCTGATTTACTGTGTTTTCACAAAAGTTTTGTTTAAGTAATTTCTGTAATTATGGAATTTCTGGAATTAAATTTTCGCAATCACAAAATTAAACCAGATTATTTTTCTTCATAAAAAACATGTGCCATGAAGCTCAGTTAGTTTTGTAATGTACTCGTATGTTCTGCGAATTTTAATCTAAACACAAAATCCCAATTACTGCTAATTTAGTCATGGTTCTGTATAAAACATATTTCTAAGAAGCATACAAGCATTGATAACTGAAAGCCTCAACGTTTGTTGCCTTGTATCATTTTGAAGAGCAAGAGCTGGCAATAATTGTCACCCATTCATTTCGCCGTTTTATTTGTCTGAATTCTGAAAGAAGAGTCGCCAAGTGCACACACATAATTTGAGAGTAGGAATTCGTGCGATTGAAAGATTGTGACATCGTATAACGAAAATTAGAAATTGATTTAGTTTTCAGTTTGTTCTCGGAAGGCAAAATATTCAATTTCAATATAAATTTATTTGATTTTTTTGTGTTAGTTGGCTTTTAACTTTTTTCGTAATGTCATTGAGTTGCTTCAGAATAGTTATAAGGTTTGCTTGATCGGGGACATATCACTCTCTCTCACACGTTCCTTGATTTAAACATATAAACTGTAGCCAATATTAAAAAGCATAATTCGTATTATAACTTAACAGTTTTTTTAACGTCTATAAACAGTTTGAAGACCCACACCTGAGCTTACGCATTGTAAATATAAATTGCAATTTACTTCAGTAATTCGTTTTTCTTCGTGGCTTCTGCAATTTACAGATAAAAACACTTCACGACTGCTGTGAGGGCGAGTGTGTGGATAGGAAAGTCGCTGAACTCTTGAATTAGAATAAAATAGCAGAAAAAGGAACAACTCTCTAAATGACGCGGCATGACTTTAGCGACAGAAGGTGAACACACACAGTGGCATGACCAGCTGTCGTTTATAGCACAAGCAAGACACGCAGGATTGACAAGGCGGTCAACGCAGTCTCCGCTGCTGTTTTGGCTTACTCCACTAACAACGCTTTGGTGAAGGCACCGACCCCCTACAACTCATTTACTACTTGCTCAGTAGATACATTACAGATTCATAAAAATTAGTAGTTGCGTGTGGCTCAGTGTTTGTGATCCACTTCAATTTTCTCTACGCACCTGCTCTCCTTTTGTTATGTTTATTTATGCCGCTTCGATTGTAAATTTGCCATTTTACTGTGCTATTTGCTTTGTTTGTCTGTCACATTTCCACCTGTGGGCCATTTCGTGGCTTCCACTTATCACATTTCGATTATGCCTGGAATTGTGTGTGTGTGAAATTGTTTTGTGATCTCATCTGTTCAATGGCTGTCAACAGCATCGTTAAGCTAATCACAGACATCATCAACAACGCCAACAACAATAAGATTGCTTGCATAATCAACATTTAAAAGAAATTAATTTCGTTTATGCTTGAACTAAGTACCGTGATCATGCTCACTAAGAGCGCCTGACGGTAAGGTAAGTGTAGTGATTGATGGCTCAACAGAGAGATGTTGAAAGAGTTTCTGCTTATAATTTTAATATAATTAGATCTTCAAAATTGTACACCGAATTATCTATACTACTATTATAAAGAGGAAAGATTTATTTGTATGTTTGTAATGAATAAGCTCAAAAACTAATGTGCCGATATCAAAAATTCGAAAACTGAAAGACAAAGACTAGAGGTCGTAATCAAGATTTAGCTCATTACAAATAAAATATAATTTCATGCTCAAATTTTCTTCATTTTACCTTTTTAAATGAACCCACGCAAGAAACGTGAAGTACATACACATGTATGGGAGCGTGTGTAAAAACTTATAACTTTTGAAATGTTTTTTTAAAGCCGGAGCGGTCGTCTCATCGAACCATAAGTTGACTGAGTGGCCACTCAGCCGTGCGCAAAGTGAGCCCAATTTTTCAGATTACAATGGAAATTCTGATTTAAGCATTCGACGCTAAATTTTAACCGCTAAATTTAACAACGACCCTTGAATTCCTCTTTTAATGGTTTCTGTTGCAATAATACGTATTTTATGGTCCTATATCCAATGAAAAAAGGTTGTACCAGACTTAAGAGTGGATAACTATAAGGGCAAAAGGAAACGGTCTTTCACTTTCTTTGTGAATGTCCGGCCCTATCTAACGATAATCGAGCCCGGAAAGGCTGCACTCTTACCTATCTACCTAAACTCCATTCGAATGTAGTTATTTGGGAAAATTAAAACCGACTTGAAGCGTTTTGTATATTACTTCTATATAGGGTTGTATTATATGCTTTGTAATAAGATCTCACTCACTATTAATCTTTTCTTGGCTATTTATTTAAAGAAAACTATTTATAAATTAAATTTTCTATATCTTGTTTCAGCTCAATTTTGTCAATACAGTCACTGCGTTGCATACGCTAAGTAATGGTGAGTTTAACGTATAACTCTTTTTTAAAGTTGAAGTCGCCAAGAAAGCTTCGTGATTTTACGTGAATATTATGAAAACATGAACATTACAATTTCTAATTAGAATAGCATTAGAGGAGAGCATTCTCTCCACCGGCACTTCGATGCTTCCACAACACCACACAAAGAACGCTATGCGAGTGGCAGCAAGAAGAAAATGCAGTAGCAAAATGAAATTGTCTAAGCAGAAGCATATCTCCATATGTATGCCGCATATATTTGGGTTTGAGGCGTGACACAGACACGGGAAATCAAAGTGTAAGCGAAAGTAAACCATGTCATTATCATAAATGAAGTTATTTATCAACGTCAGCGCCACCTGTACAGACATATGTATATAAATAGTTGAGGCAAGTGTAATGTATGTTTTCAGCGATGAACTTTTGCTTACTGGTGCGTCGTTATACTTTCAGCGTGGCTAGATGACGTTGATTGCATTGAAAAGCGAACGCTGAAGACATTCCTCATTTGCATTTCGCTCTGAAAGAGCTTAGTCAGCAGCGGCATCAGTTGCCAGACAACAAGTTCACCGGTAGTCGGTGTTGGCGGCCGCCGTTTAATTCGGCTGCTTGCAGGTATTTCATCGCCAGTGTTGCTCACATGCCATGTAACATTGCTTCACATATACATACATATGTATCTGATATCTGATGATATAATGAAACTATAAGAAACAAGTAAGGAAGGACTAAGTTCGGTTGTGACCGAAAATTTTAAACTCTCGCAATTTATTTATTTTATAATACACAATTTGACCCACATATTCGTCATATATATGGTATAAAGTCCATTGAAAGTTGAAAACCCTAATATTAGGTTAGAAGCACCGAGGTCCTCATGTACGATATATAGTGGCCTTGAAAACTTATGGTCCACTTTCGGCGATTTTTAGATAGGGGCTGTCACACTATAAAAGCAGTATTTATGCCAAGTTCTGTTCCGATATCTTACTTTACATATTGTAAAGAAAACTAATTAGATCGACTTCAAAGTTCTGGTATATAGGAAATTTTGTATAGCAATTTGGGTGGAGCCCTTCCGTACCTTCTTTATAATGAAATTTAAGATTTCTGGTGTTTTCCCTTACTGAATTAAAGCATCTTTAGTAGTTTTCAACATAACCTTTGTATGGGAGGAGGGCGTGGTTATAATCCGATTTGGATTATATGAGGTAGTACCTAAAAGAAACTATTCTAGAAAGCTTGGTTGATATAGCTGAAGTAATTTACGAGATATGTACAAAAAACTTAGTAGGGGGCTGGGCCACGCCCACTTCTAAAAAAAAAATTATATCCAAATATGCCCCTTCATAGTGCGATCCTTTGTACAAAATTTTCTTTCCATAGCTTTATTTATGGCACTTTGTGTTTTCGTTTTTCACCAATTTGTGGCCATGGCAGGGATCCGATTTTGCCCATCATCGAAAGCAATTTTCCTATGGTGCCAAGAAACAAGTGTGCCAAGTTTCATCAAGATAGCTTAATTTTTACTCAAGTTACAGCTTGCACAGACGGACGGACAGACAGACATCTGGATTTGAACTCCACCGTTAATTCTCCAAAATTTAACGTCGAAAAATTGCACACGCGTGCTTATAAAGTTGAAACATATCAGAGTGTTGAAGAACTCATTTGCAATCGTTTGTTTTCATTGCCAAGTGTCAAATAATAATACTTTCGAGACTTAATTTGGCAGAGATTAGGTTGGAAACCCTCACAAGATCTAACTGGCTTAGCAAGACTATAAAGTAATAACCTAAGACAATGATTTGTAGTGTGGATTTTTGAAGGTTGACTATATTAATTCAGCCACCTGAAAATGCAATCAACCTCTCTTTTACCAAGAAATTAAATTAAAGGGAAATTGGCTCATGACGCGTAATCTATAGTGACATCCCTGTGCAAAACTAAAGAATAATCACGTGAACTTTGACCTCGCTACTTTATTTTGCTATATTCACATATTTTCCCGTTAATTCCAGAAAGATAAACAAAATTAAGTAGCCGCGCAGAGAGAGAGGTGCGCTTATGCCACAGATAGTGTGCTGTCAGTATTCATACTAAAATATGCATATGGATGACGAAGGATTTTGCAGCTCAGTGAAGTTGAGAACTTAATACGGGCGTACAGAGGCATTGTAGCAATTACTAAGCTACACAGTGACATTTAATTAAACATTAGTGGAAGAGGAGCTTGTGTGTTTGTCAGTTCAGAAACTATGCAGCAAAGCCGCCTGGTGGGCGGGATATAGTGAATTCCTGACTGGATTTAGCAAAGAGAGAGTGTCACTATACTGTCGTTTTCTGTTGCCTTTTTTATTTTTGTATAGTTTTCTAAGTTACCGCCGTCCTCGTTGGCAGGTGTGCGGTAGCAGGGTCGAACAATTACGTGCGCATAAATATGTATTAAATAGTTGTGTTGAGTTCGAACGCGGTGACTGGGCAGCAATGTGGCAGATCGAACACAGGAATGCTTTCCCTGAGAATGAATATACACTCATACTAACAAATACGTTTATTAGTTTTTGTTATCACGCATAATTTGAGCTGCTGGCTGGCAACACTCGAGTTTATTTATGGAATTTGCCTTACCACAACGATGACTCAGGTATTTTCAACGCTAACGTGATGGCAATCGGAATCGGTAATATATCGTTGGCTGCTCAAACTATTCACCACTTAATCTATAAAGTATGTAATGCAATTCATTACACCTTCTACCAACTTCTTCACATCATAATTTCTATAAAGTTCGCTGCTGCAATTTACAGTTCTTTGTGGCATACAAAGCAACGACTTATATATGTGGGCTCAATTTCAGTACTCCAACCATGATTGAGGATTTCTTTTCCATCTACAACCACGTAGCAATATGCTTAACTCATGCAACAACTTATAGTTGCTTTATGACTTTATTATGCGTCTTCGTGAGTGTACGACTAAAGTGACGTCGCCGACTGCAAAATCCGAAGCGTAAGTTATAACTCAACTGCTCTTCTCAATATGTTTTCATTAGGTTTCACAATTCATTATGTTATTAAGCGTTTATTGCAGTGCCGAAGAACACTACAGATTTTATTGGCGTTCTGATAAATGTAAGCTGATGCTCATGACAACTTGCAATTCACTTTAAGTGATTATTTCTTCGTGCTTTTGATAAGTGCTTGTCGCAACAACAACCTAATTTTCTGCCATTTTCTTCATATTCTTTATTAATATGTAACTGTAAAGCAATTCGAGACGAGGTAAAATCTTATATAATAGTTGTCGGTTTGATAGCTTCCATTTGGTGGAGAGGTTCCTTAGGGTAGGGATTGACACATAAAGTCAATTAATTTCAATTATTAGAAAAATCTACTCTATCTATCTATACTAAAAAGTTGCTAAAGAGAATATAATAGTTTTGTTCACATAACGGTTGTTTGTGTCACCCAGAAATAAAAGAGTTAGGCATAGGGTTATATATGTATTTCAAAATTAGCAGTGTGACAAGAAAGGTTTAAATCCGGATGTCTGTCTATCCGTCTTTCCGTCCATCTGTCCGTGCAAGCGATGACTTGAGTAAAACTTGGGATATCTTGATGGCAAAAATGGGCAAAATGGGACTACTGCCACGCCTACAAAATGGCGAAAACCGAAAATACATAAAGTGTCATAACTAAGCCATAAATAAAGTTATAACAGTAAAATTTGGTACAAAGGATCTTCCTAGTAAGGGCCATATTTGGTTGTATTTTTTTTTTTTTTTTGGTGAAGTGGGTGTGACCCCGCCCCCAATTTTTTTGTATATATCTCGCCAACCAATAAAGCTAAATAAACAAAACTTTCTGCAGTCGGTTCCCTTACATACCCCACCACACACCATGAAAATAGTTTAAATCGGATAATAACCACGCCCACCTCCCATACAAATGTTGGGTTGAAAATTACAAAAGGTGCGTTAACTCACTAACGAAAAACGTCAGAAACACTAATTTTTACAGAAGAAATAGCAGAAAGAAGCTGCACTCAGATTTGTACAAAATGGAAAATGGGCGTGGGTCAAAAACCATATCTCAGGAACTACTCGACAGATTTCAATGAAATTCGATATATAATATTTTCTTGTCACCAACTGATACGTTCACTTTATAATATATACATACATAAGGAACCAATGAAGATAGCAAAATAAAATTTTACACAAATACTGTATATGAAAATCGAAATCGGACTATAACTTTTACCGGATATCGAATGTGAAGATCTCAGTGCCTTATGGTAATTTTTCACTGAAAATATCAGTAAATCTCTCAAATATATTAATTTAATTCAGGTGAAATATTTTTCTTCTAGCTCTTTTTCTTTTTTCCCCTAGCTCACATATACCTAATTATAGGGTTTTCAAAAATACGATGGGCTTAATAGCTTATAAATCGCTTAATATATAAAATATCTTAGCCAAATTAAGTGAGCATAAAATCTTGGATATAATGTATGTTGGTGGTGAAAATGAGTGAAATTGTTTCAGGAATTACCTCAGCCCTCATAAAAGTTGTATGATTTTCGCTATTCTATTGGACTTTATGCCGAATATATGGGTCAAATTGTGTGTTATCTTAATAAAACTATATCAATAAATTGAGAGAATATAAAATATGCTGTTGCACCCGAACTTAGCTTTTCTTACTTGTTTGATTATGATTTTATTAGCCACAACGATTAAATTTTTTGTATATTTGAATGTGAATTTGTCCACAATGAAAAGAAAATCACATCATTAGAAAAAAAGTGCACAATAGTCTTGTTGCTTCACTGAAAATCTGATTAAGTCATGCTGAGACGTAATTGTTGGTCAAAAAATACTGTGTTGTAAAATACTCCCAGGAAAGTGAAGAATATGTAATTAGAATTGTCAACTAATAGTAACTGTTAGTTCGTAATCAACACATTTCAATGGGTTAATAATTTGTGTGAATGGGTTTACTGTATATTGTAAGTACATATGTACTAGTGTTACAAAACATATGTAAATGAAAATTGTCAATTCATCACGGCCTTGACCAAAACATGCTGTTGACAATAATTACACACATATATATAGATTTTTGTATGTGTGAATATGTTTTGTTTTTTATTCGAATTCGAATTCATGTGACATATTATTCAATTAAAATGCAATTTCCGCACCAGATTAATTCGATTTTACATTTACATTTAAATTATACTTTGTTATTACATATGTACTCACACACATACACACAAGCACAGAGTTGTATTTTAATAATTTACCAGAATTTAATCAGTATCCGGGAAGTCATGCAGTTTGCATCTGCAGCACTTTTACGCACACACATATCTAAATGTGCTTGATATTTTCTGAAGAGTAAGCAACAAGCGCTTCAAAAGTAACATATTGCAATTTTTAATGTATTGTTTTGTGTGCTCATTTAATTTTGTCTCAGTTATTACAGATTTTTCATTAACTACCTTTTGTCATTGCAGCATTTTATGCGCTTATTTATTATTATTTGTATTCCATTATACGTGAAAACATTGAACAATTCCCAGAATTGTTTAATATGCATCCTTTGTATGCAGCCTGTGTGGCAATTAAAGCTATCTACTAGTTCAATTAAGGGCTAAGTTCGGGTATAACCGAACATTTTATACTCTCGCAATTTATTAATTTAACTTAATTAACTTAATTAATATTATATAATACACAATTTGACCCACATATTCGTCATATATATTATATGAAGTCCATTGAAAGTTGGAAACCATAATATTAGGTTAGAAGTACAGAAGCCCTCGTGTTCGATATATGGGGCCTTAAAAACCGATGGTCCGATTTCGGCGACTTTTAGAATGGGGCTGCCACACTATAAACATAGTATTTGGTCAAAGTTCTGCATCGATACCTTCACTAGTGCTTAATTTGTATATTGTAAAGTACAAGATTCAGATCGACTTCAGAGTTCTGGTATATGGGAAGTAGGCGTGGTTGTGATCCGATTCGGACTATTTTCACAACATATCATTGGGATGTAAGGAAACTGTTACAAAGCAAGTTTCATTGAAATCGGTCGAGTAGTTCCTGAGATATAGTTTTTGACTCATAAGTGGGCGATGCCACGTCCATTTTCCATTTTGTAAAAAAATCTGAGTGCAGCTTCTATCTACTATTTCTTATGTGAAAATTAGTGTTTGTGACGTTTTTCGTTAATGAGTTAACTCACTTTTAGTAATTTTCAACCTAATCTTTGTATGGGAGGTGGGCGTAGTTATGACCCGATTTCTTTCATTTTCGGTCTGTATTAGGAAGTGGCTAAGAAAAACGACTGCAGAAAGTTTGGTTTATATAGCTCTATTGGTTTCCGAGATATGTACAAATAACCGATTTGGGGGCGGGGCCACGCCCACCTCCCCAGAAAAATTACATCCAAATATGCCCCTTCACAGTGCGATCCTTCATATCAAATTTTATTTCCATAGCTTTATTTATGGCTTAGTTATGGCACTTTATGTGTTTTCGGTTTTCGCCATTTTGTGGGCGTGGCAGTGGTCCGATTTTGCTCATTTTCGAAAGCAACCTTCCTATGGTGCCAAGAAATAAGTATGCCAAGTTTCATAATCTTAATTTTTACTCAAGTTACAGCTTGCACAGACGGACGGACGGACGGAATTTATGTGTTGCCGGTTTTCGCCATTTTTTGGGTCCGATTTTGCCAATTTACGAAAGCAACCCTCTTACGGTCCGAAGAATATGTGTCACCCTGATCAGTTTGATATATATAATCCTATATCTAACTCGTTTAGTTTTATGACTTACAAACAACCGTTATATGAACAAAACTAAAATACTCTCTTAGCAATTATGTTGCGAGAGTATAAAAATGCATTGATAGTTTGCCCTGACGTATGAGTAACAAGAATATATTTATCTGAATGCACTCTATAATTATTTCTATTGGTACGGTCTGTTCTTCAATTATTATATTATTAGTGGTATGCCAGTGTTTATATTGTGTATGTTGTTGTTGTTTACTAAAAAATTCTAAATTTATGTGATATATTACTCTCGTAGCAACTTTCATTGCGAGAGTAGAAAAGATATGAAAAAGCGTGTTAAAGTGGAGCAGGTTAAGTGATCTTTATTGTTGCTGTCATGCATGCAAATAGACGCTCATAAAAGTAGAGGAAGAAATTTAATTACAATTCATTGCTTGCAAAATACTCATATTAGACTTGCCGCATGCACGGGCAACAAGGTAAATGGAATATTGGCAATATTTCAATATTGGCAGCGTACTGTAGTATCCAAGGAAACTGAGTTTCCTTCAACTTTCAATCGCATTTGTTGCTGCATCGTTTATGTGCAAGCTAGCGATTTTAGTTTGTTGAGTTCTTGTACCGTTAAAGTAAAAAATTTAATCTTGGGAATCGCTGCTTAAATGAAAGTAAAAAGTATTATTCCAGTTAGCCGAATTGGGAGTATTTGATCAGATAAAAATTCGGATGAAATCCGAAATTCGCTAAACAGTCGTGATGAAGATTTTTATCTTGCTTATTTCAACATTGTTTGATTACTTTCATTTCAAGCACATGGTCCCCTAGTGGTATTGAAGACTCTCTAAATTGTAAAATAACTAGCGACCATGAAAATGTTACAAAAGTCCTCAATGTTCGATAATATTAAACCTACAATACAATATCCTTCTGACTTTTAAACATAAATTGAAAACTCCAATACAGTTCAATGTATCGGGGCTGGTGATAAATATCGATAATCGGTCATCTTTAAAAATAACTGTTCTAACTCAATTACAATTTCAATGGACGTACCCTACTCGACAATGCAGAAGTGCAGAGTGTCAGACATGTGAGCATTTCTAGATTTTTTTTTTTGGTATTTAATAATCTTGGGATTTTTATTAAACTCGAGTTCAATACTAAAATATATTAAAACGAAAACAAAATTAAAACGCAACCAAATCACTCATCAAATAGAAATTTCATTGTACATATTTACATAGTCCATATCTACTGATATTTGTCTGTATATATTTAATACACACAGTGTGAGAGTGTCAGTCAATTCATTAAATTAATTAAAGACAAATATTTGCTATTATAATAGAGTCATGTACATCCTCGTACAATGTGTACACAGATATGATTGCTCTAAGCCTTAAGTTGGGCGCACAGTTAATTATCAGTTAGGTGTGTATGAATGTGTGGATGTGTTAATTTCAAATTTCTGCGGGCAAAGATCAAGGAGTTAAGCAAATACATAGTTTTACATTAATCTCATTTACATTTTCATATACACTATATAAGTAAGTATTTATACTCGTATACTCATATGAGCTCTCATAGTTAAACTAAAATATATATTCACAGCCACAATGTAATTGCTAGTTAGAATGCCTCCGAGAATACTTGAACTTACTTAAAGTAAATATAATTAGTAGAAAATGATAATAATATTATTTGTTGCTATGTTATACCGAGATTATTATGAGATCTCTTATACTTTAGTATATTTCAACTAAAATCTCTGAGAGAATATAAACAAATAAGAATAACTCAAAATTCAGCTTAAAACCTTGCGTAAAAAAGCTAGATTTATAAAAATGAACTCGCCTCATATACTGAGATGAACTAAACGGAGCGTCATGGCCTACATAGTATTTCGGTTGGATTTAAAGTCAGGCTTCTCTTAACACAATTGGGAGGAACTCTTATTAATAATACGAAAAAGTATCTAACGCACAGCTTTTTTCTGCTAACTCCTTTAACTTATTTCCTCCACCATAAAATTCTATAAAAAGATTTCTTACTATTTTCTTATAATTTATCCTTTCAGCTCATTCTTCAAGATACACAATGGCATAACGTTATGAGATTAGTAACAACAACAGACAATTGAACATCATTTAAAGACATTATCAAATGACGAACGACAATTGAATTTGTTGTAATCAATAAAATACGAGACTAATGTGAGCCAATACATCAAATAAGCAACAAAAAAAAGAAGGCTCTTATTGCAAGTGTGAAAAGAAGGAGAGATTGAGAGACGGTGCTGACAGCATGTGGTGCCGGCACAATATATAAATAGAGTGCAAGCACCAAAGTGGCGGACTGGTAATTGACAAACTCCTACAACAACAACAAGTTTACACAAATAGAATATTTGTTGGCGTAAAAAGTACGCAGGCATATAACGGAAACGGAAATAAATCGGAAGCGAAAGCATAATTGAATTTACGAGCATCCGTAACGCCTCCGTACGTCCACTCTCACTATTTTTCTTCAACGCTGAGTAATGATTACAGGAAGTAATGAGAAAGTGTTAAATACAAATTAAGAAACATAAATGAAGAACGCGGTGAAAGCTCATAAAATAAATTAAAGCAATCTTTGAGTGTTAGTGTAGGATTTATATCTGAAAATTCTCAGAAATCTTTTTTTGAAATTTTTGTAGTCCGTACATCACTAAGTGTCACGTAAAATGACAAGAAGTCATAAAAAGCATTAAATTTACCTTTCTTTAATCAACAAGCAAGCTTTTTAAATGAAAATCACACTTAAGCATAATAATAACGGTAAAATAAACTTAATTTCCCGTCGCTTGAAGTGAGAAGATCAAATAATATAACAGAACAGTAAAAAACAGTAACTTTTTGCTGTTGGACGTCCTAAAAGCCATCGTCAGCCACATTCACAATGGCTGACTTGGAACGCATAAGACTGGTTATCCTGGGCGGTGCTGGTGTAGGCAAATCATCCATCATCAAACGTTTTCTCTTCAAAACCTACACAGACAAATATCGTGCCACAGTTGAAGATCTTTTTAATCGCGAATACGATTTGGGCGGCGTTACACTGAAGGTGAGTAGTTTATTTAGTATCTTTACAATATTTACAAGAACAATTTTAAGTTACTAATGTATTGATTTGAATAGGTTCGTCAATAGTTTAGTAGCTTTTAAAAAGATATTTTTAAGAAGTTAGTGAAAACGATCATTATCTCTCTCTTCAGTATGCTGGAAACCAACTTTCGCTATTTTGCAAAGACTATAGTCATCTATTCTAGACCGATACGGAGCATTTCAGAGCTGATGAGAGAGCTTCGTTTAAGCAGTCGGAATATGTTTACTTTTCAAATCACAACAAAGACATCAAAATTTCAAGAGAACTGCACTCGATATCAGTGATATCATTGGAAGCCAGAAACAATCTGCTAGCTAGAAAACTCGAATGTTTCTTCGACTTTATTGTCGAGCTGTTGCCGGTTGCTTCAATATCTTAGTCACTTAATGACATAACTTGTAGCCATTGTCTTTGGCTTGGTATACATTTACTGTGTCTATGTGTCTGACTCTGTATAAGATTTCACTTGCAGAAAATCGTTAAACTATCAAAGATATACGCGGAGGTAAAATGGAGAGCGGACTCGCATGTTAGCGTTTAATTGAATTTCTCGTTGATTTTTTGTTTTTTTTTCGTTATGTTTTTGTTTTTGTATTATAAGATTTTGTCTGGTATGCTTCGAGGTATCACCATATGCCTATGCACATCTAATGCTTCAACTATTCACTGCCGTGGCAACAAGGAATACTTATTTAATTACGTACATAGAAGTCAATACACAACACACAACAACAACAACAACATATACACATACAGCCTCAGAAACATGACGCTAACAACATTAAAGTTTGTTTTGCCACGTTGCGCTCTGCCGGAAATTCTTAGTCACATGGATTTAGTCACATATACATACATACATGTATATACTGTTGTACACACACATTCACTTGTCAGACAATTAACGACAAAAACTTTTGTCTGCAAACATCTTTAATATGACACGCTCGACACGGAATTTTTATATAGCGCATAACCAGTTTGCTGGTTGATGTTGACAACACTATGTTACACACACTTTCATACCAATATTTATCAATACATTCAATTTGTATGTCAAACGAACAATTACATAGACATGAGACAGTAGTCTGTCTCAGTAACTTTCACCAACAATTCGATGCAAGCCAAATTTTTAGTTATCATAAAGTTTCGTCTATAAATACTAAATGTCACTTTGGGAGGGCAAATAAAAATAACCGAAAAAAAAATTTCTAGAAAAAAACTTTTTTTTAATTAACGAATCATATGGGTCTTTAAACGCATTTTTAATTTCTTCTCTGATCTGTGTAGGTTTTACGAGCTTTTTATATCCCTTCAGGAAGCAGTTGGTTTCTATGAGATGCGAAATTTTACTAAAACACGTCCGAACGCGGCCATTGAGATTCATTGCAAACCACGTTTTCATTGCTTCCAACAAACGTTCAGAGAAATCTAAAATAGCTCTCTTTATGCTTTGTCATGACTCATGAACAACGTGCAACTTTTTATGACTCTGAACTAAATTTTAGAAGATTAAAGTTGAAGCAAGCTTCAGGCATTCCATTAGACAAATTCTTTCATTTAACCTTAAAATCTTTGTTGTAACACTATGAGGCGTAATTACACCATTTAAATCTGATATCTCAAGAATAGTGTTTCAAAGGTCAACCCAAGATTGTTCGATAATAGCGGTTTTAGAAATCAGATGGAGAAACTCCAACTCATCCTTCGAAAAAAAGGAGAACTCTATATTTGTTGCAAAACGTATAACTAGAATAAATGGTTCCAAAGCAATGTTTTGTTTTCTTGAAAGGTTCTAATTATCGACCCAAAACCAATTTCTAAAATCTGGTATAAGCTGAATTATTAGAAAAAGAGATACATTTGTAGTTTTATTATATATTCACACCAGAGAACGGCTTCCGTTGAGCGCAAAAATGTTCATGCACGATCGATAACCGAACTATCAGCCCATTCGGCTCAAGAGCTCAAAATGGCATTCGTGAATGTTTTCGCTACTGAGCTAAATTCAGCTCAAGTGCGGTAAATTCCTTTGCTTGCTGAGTTTATTCACGCTCGTATTGAAACAGCTCTACTCAGGCGTTCGCTCATTCGGCGCAACAATGATCGTGTTGAATGAAAACAAAAACACAAAAGAGCAAACTCAACGCCTATGAGCGAACTCAACGGGTATGAGCAAACTCAACGCATATGAATAAACTCACTGTGCTTGAATAAATACGCAACCAGAAGCGCTACTGAAACTCTAATGACTGTGAAGGAGATGAAACAGAAATAAATCAAAATATATAATTTCACAACAAACATATACATAGGTGTATTTATTTTCATAATAATGGCAATGGTAATGGAAAAAATAACATAATCACATTTCAATTCATACTTATTACACTTATATAAGATATGCATATTAATTTCAAGAACTGCAAAACTCACTTTTTCCTTGAATCAGCTCATACGCAAAAGTTTCTATTCAATTCCAATCACTGAGCGAAAGTGAGCTAAACATTTCGTGAAGTGAGCAAACGTGAGCAAAGCATTTCGGACCGAAGGCTCACATTGTACGCGAATGAGCGCTTCGGCAACATGAGCTGATTTTTACTCAACGCTGTGTTTCGCTCAGTGATTGGAATTGAATAGAAATTTTTGCGTATGAACTGATTCAAGGAAAAAGTGAGTTTTGCAATTCTCTGATTCACACATCCATTTCGGTAACGTAAAATCGCTACCACACATAAGTAAAATAAAAACCATCCAAAATAATTAAATTGAGTGAAGCGTCAGGGCAGGCAAATAATATGAAAACCTGCACTTAAGTATGTAATTTATGTGTGATTTCTACAGATTTTCCATTATACATATATGTAACGGTGTATTTGTAACGGTATTAGGTAAACGATTTCTATGTATTTGTGGTAATGTTTGGCGCGACACAATCGTGATTTCGAGTGATTTGTTGCATATTCGCAAGCTTACGTTGCAGCTGACATTTGTGAGTGTTATTATGTTGTTATTGGATGTCTTTAATTTCACAAAAATTCCGTTGACATTGCGCAAAATTAGAATTATCACAGAATATTAAGCTTTTTGCAGCAAGTTCCATAAGAGGCACAGAAATTTATTTGTTTTTTATGGTTTTAATTTTAAAATACCGGAAAATTTCAAAAGCTTAATGTTTGCATTAAATTTGTTTCTTCATAAAAGTGAAGTGCCATCTATTTTGGATCTACATTAGGCAGGTTCTAAGTAATATGATATTACTAAATAATTATGAATATGTTTTAGTAAAATAAGTTTTCTGATATTGAAAATTCTATAACTCTTTTTTTCCTAGAGAAGTCTAGAGATATAGATCGAGATAGAGATAGAAAATTCCACCACTAAGGCATATATATTTATTTGAATTTTTTTATTTATGAGCATTGAGTCTCATGCCATGCTGTGCTATGTTCCCCTACTTTATTTCGCTTTTGAACCCATTTCAGATCTCTGCAGTAGAAGCAGCCACAGCAACCAACATCTCTTTTATGGTTTACTTCGCTGGAATTTATGTAATCTGGCATTATAGGCCTCTTAATTTCTCGGTGGGGTGCATTAAAATTGAATCATCCCTGTATATCGAATATATGGTATTAATTGTATTATATACATCCATATGCCACAAATCGTTTCTATGTGAAATCGCTTTGAAGTAAACCAATTTACGGGACATTTTTCAACCGCATTTGTTTGTGTCCAGCCTAGTCGGCGGCGACGACGGTTAAACATCATACCCCTCCTACTAACCGTCTGGTATTTTCCCGCCGTCTTGCTATGCGCTCGTTCGTTCACTGCAAATGACAGTGATTTAAC
Source organism: Zeugodacus cucurbitae (assembly GCF_028554725.1). Taxonomy (NCBI): domain Eukaryota; kingdom Metazoa; phylum Arthropoda; class Insecta; order Diptera; family Tephritidae; genus Zeugodacus; species Zeugodacus cucurbitae. Next base: position 52,491,867 of record NC_071671.1, read on the forward strand.
ATGTTGCTGCGCCTCATTGTCGTACTTTCGCCCCATTGACCGCTTCGCTTGCTCTAAATTGAACAATTGACACCCAATTCGCATTGGTTCGCCATAATTTCGTGACCATCAGGCGCATTTATAAGCATTCAAATACAATTGCCGACATATGTACATTGTAAATTGTCAGTTATTTGTACGTGTGATCATGGATAAATGGCAATTTCAATAAATTGAAATTTGTGGCACAATATAAGCTTGATAGTGTTGATTTGTATAGCAATTATGTATTTAGCTTAATCAAGATTTGAATGGTGTTCTATTTTGAGTACTTTGTTAAAATTTTACTATTAGAACTAAGTTTCGAACCAGAGGTCTACATTTGCTGAGTTCGGATAACGTGAAGTAGTTGAACACTGAGACCTAACAGTTGTATTTTCCTCTCGATTGTCGCTTAATTTCTCCGTAGCAAGTATTCTCATGAGGTGTGAGTACAGGAATGAGTACATCATTGGAGCCCACATTCACATAATTCGCCGTAGTTTTCAATGATATGTGTAGTCTTCTATTAACTCCTGGCCCTAAGAAATCTTGCTTTGTTTAAGGAAAATATTTTGCTTTCATTTTGGAATTTACTGTGGGAGTAACCAAGGTGTTTGAGATAAAGTAAAATCATGACCATTTTTGTATAAAGGAAGTGGTTTTGAATCGATTTGGCCTATTTTCATAATATATCATTGGAATGCCAGGAAAAGATTATGAACCGAGTTTCACTGAGATTGGTGGAGTAGTTTTCCGATTTCGCCAATCTACGAACTTAAACTTCTTGTGATGCCAAGAAATACATGTACCAAGTTTCATCGAGATATCTCAATTTTTACAAACAGACATCCGGATTTCAACTTTACTCGTCATCCTGATCAATTTGGTATATATAATCCGATATCTAACTCGTTCAGTTTTAGGACTTACAACCAACAGTTATGAGAACAAAACTATTATACTCTCTTAGCAACTTGTTGCGAGAATATAAAAATAATAAAATAATTGTTGTATTTGTTTTAATAATATATGTAAAGTCATGATTTTATGGCTGCAAGTATTATATATAGATTTGTGTGCCTTTGTGACTATATTCGTATGCAAAATGGCGACGAAAACCTTAATTTGCCCGCGGACATGCATGAATTTATATTTGAAGTGTGGAAATATGTGCCTAACGGTATTATATCCGCTTTATTCGACGCGACAAATGCGTATAAAAGGTTTTTGGCACGTGACTTCCGCCGTTTTCATACAAATTCGTTAATTATTTATCGGCCACTTTATAGTTTGCCATTATAATTAAGTGTAGTGCGCATATCAGCTACTCCAGCTTACAGTAATTTCCACTGTAATTTCGCATAAAATATGCATGTCAGCATAGCGAAAAGTAGTTTAAAATTAATTATGCAAATTTATGACCACTTTCTCGAGGAAAAATATCAGTTACACATGTGCATTAGGGTGACACATATTTTAGAATTCGGTTGAGAACAAATATTTACTTAACAAATAGCTATTCTTCATTGTCTGCGAGTTGTAGTTCACGCTACACGACGGCAGATGACGCTGCTGAAAATAGTAATCAGCTGATGAAACTTAACAAACTTCTTATGAAAAGCAAAAACAATAATGTATAACAGCTGATTGATTATCGAGTAGCTGGCGGTGCGAAGGGCAAAAACTGGTCTCTACTAAAATTTTAATTGATCAATTAATTGAGCTGTGTGAAAAGGCTATTGAAGTCTTCTAATTTTGCATTAAGAAATCATTTCTATAAATATTTGTTTACTTCTATATTTTGTGCCACCCAAATATATTGTATAGCACTTGCTGGTAAATAATGTGCTGCTCGACTTCAGCGTATGTGCTAAAGCGGATTATTAATCTTTACGCTACAACATCACACACACTAATATACATAATATATCGATTGAGAATTGTGCTCAGCTGCTGATTTTCGCCAGTTCGCTGGTAGTAGATAATATATTTATAATACGAGTAAATGATGTAGGCAAATTTGATTAAGTACTTCACTGATCTATTATTAACGTGACTGTAATTAGCTAAATTATCGCGCCAAAATGTTTTTACTAAATGGTTGATTTAAATAATATTATTTGGAGAAAATAATAATTGGATACATATATGTATCGTACATAGTACGATCCATCTTGTAGCACGAGGTGTGGGTCCAGTTTATTCCGAGATATTACTCATTCTACTTTTACATTAATCTATAGTATACAAGTAGAAGTAGAAAAACGATACCTATACACATTGGAAGTCTTTGCTAAGTGCACAGCAACAAATCCATTGCGAAAAGAAGGCAAAAGTACGTATGGGTGACAGTTGATTTATGCATAGCGAATTTAAGATGGCAACGTGTGTTTAAATTTGATAAATGATGCGTGCAGCAACAAAAAGTGAAAACACAAACAAGAACGATAAGCGAAACAACAACAATGCGGCTAGATGGTTGTTGTGGTAATTGTGGCAACGTCAATGAGATTAGCGTTCTTCATGGCTAGCGGCTTAATGGCTTTGGTAATACCAAGGTATTCGCCGTTGCCAATGTTTAAGGGACCATAAATCTTCCGCGAAACCTTTCTCTCGAAAACTCCTAGTGCCGTCTCATCGGATGTTGACATCGTCCGCGCTTCTGCACCGTAATGTAGGACGGGAATGATGATGGACTTGTAGAGTTTGGTTTTGGTTCGTCGAGAGAGGACTTTACTTTTCAATTGCCTACTTAGTCCATAGTAGCACCTATTGGCAAGAGTGATTCTGCGTTGGATTTTCAGGCTGACATTGTTATTGCTGTTAATGCTGGTTCCCAGGTAGACGAAATTATCTACAACTTCAAAGTTATGACTGTCAACAGTGACGTGGGAGCCAAGACTTGAATGCGCTGACTGTTTGTTTGACGACAGGAGATATTTCGTCTTATCCTCGTTCACCTCCAGACCCATTCGCTTCGCTTCCTTACTGCCTTCCCTAAATAAAAGCGTTGGCGGAACGTTTTTTTCCGCTCAGCGTTAGCGTCGATGCGCCATCCCTAAATAAAAGCGGCAACTTTACGTCATATATCAAAATGTTTACTTGAATTGTTGTTGTGAAATTTTATTGAACGGAGAAACTTCGTTTTTCGCAGCCAACTTTACTTCGGAACGCTCTGTCAAAATAGAAAATTTCAACCGCTCAGCGTCGCCGTCGCGTTATTTAGGTATGCGCTATACAAATTGTATGGGCATGAGAATTTTTTGACAGTTTTTTGCCGCTGCCGCTTTTATTTAGGGAAGGCAGTTACCCAGGCGGGAAAAAGCAGAACTAACGGCGCGGATGTTGTTTCCAATGATATCGAATAGCTGTACACTCTTATAGAAGATTGTACCTTCTCTATTTTGCTCTGCGGCTCGAACTATTTTTTCCAGCATCACAGTAAAGAGGTCACACGATAGCGAGTCACCTTGTCTGAAACCTCGTTTGGTATCGAACGGCTCGGAGAGGTCCTTCCCGATCCTGACGGAGCTTTTGGTGTTGTTCAACGTCAGCTTACACAGCCGTATTAGTTTTGCGGGGATACCAAATTCAGACATCGCGGCATAAAGACAGCTCCTTTTCGTGCTGTCGAAAGCGGCTTTAAAGTCGACAAATAGATGGTGTGTGTCGATCCTCTTTTCACGGGTCTTCTCCAAGGTTTGGCGATTGTCCAGGTCTAAAGCCACACTGATAAGGTCCAATCAGTTTGTTGACGGCGGGCTTTAGTCCTTCACACAGTACGCTCGATAGAACATTATAAGCGATGTTAAGGAGGCTTATCCCACGATAGTTGGCGCAAATTGTGGGGTCTCCCTTTTTGTGGATTGGGCAGAGTACACTGATATTCCAATCGTCGGGCATGCTTTCTTCCGACCATATTCTGCAAAGAATGTGATGCATGCACCCTATCAACTCTTCGACACCGTATTTGAATAGCACGGCCAGCAATCCATTGGCACCGCCGCCTTGTTGTTCTTCAAGAGGGTAATTGCTATTATAATTTCTTCACGGTCGGGCAATGGAACATCCGTTCCATCGTCGTCGATTGGGGAATCGGGTTCGCCATCTCCTGGTGTTGTACTTTCACTGCCATTCAGCAGGCTGGAGAAGTGTTTCCTCCACAAACTCAGTATACTCTGGTCGTCAACAACTAGATCACCTCTGGGGGTCCTACAGGAGTGTGCTCCGGTCTCTCTTAATGCCGCTTCAAGTAATTAATTTGCTTATTTTTCACTTCTCGAGCTAAGCTCTAATAAATAACTTTATTTCACTTCGGGTGGAACACCAACGGGGCTTCTAAGTTCCTAAGTTCTTGCTTTTGTTATTGTTATTATTTTACAATATTAGAAATGCTTTAAATATCTGTGTTTAGTCAATTTTACTTTGCAAATCTTCGCAACCACAAGTGAACTTGTTTGAAGCTTCTAATTCTAATTTCTTGGGACGCCAGAATCTCAAGACAACCTTGATTTTACTCAAAGAGATGCAGCTAGGTATTTAGTTTACGCATCAACTTAGAGCCATTTCATACATATTACATTTCATACATAACCGATTAAAACGCTGATTTAGTTCGATTTACTATGCAAAATAAAAATCTCAAAAACTGGTGTCTCAATCAAAATTTTAATTGATCAAATAATTTGGCTGTGTGAGAAGGCGTTATGCTATTTATTGTACACAATTACTATTCCGTAATGCCATATTCTCCAACTCTACTTCTTTGAAACTCTTCTCCCGCTCGTTACACTAAAATAATTTTTGTCTAGTACTATTACAACAATAATAATAAAGGTTTAAACATGATTTAAGGGATCTAATAAGAGCTAATTATCAAATGTGTCACACTAGACTTTTCAAAAAGTCTAATATAAAAAGGCCAATAAAAGTATATAGCTTAATTGTTGCTTTAAACTAGCCACATACACTTAAAAATAATTTAAAACAAGGAATAAACTACCTGAAGGCAAATCAATTTCCGTTTTGTTTTTGTTGTTATTTGTCGTTCCGTTTGTATACGTTCATTCATAGCCGTAACACAATTTCATTGCAATTAATTTAAATTTTCAATGCCAACCACAAACACAAACAATACAAACAGGAATGCCTTGGACATGCAATCGAGATAAGTTTGTATGAGTGTGGAGGATGCATAAATAAACAGTTATTCAAATGTAAAGAGCAATCAATGCCTCCGTGGCATTTAAAATCACTTGGAATCTTGGTATAATTGCAATTAGTTGCAAACGTAATTGTTATTAATTGCACAATGTTCAAGGTCTCGGCCAGGCGCAAATGCAATCAAACGCCTGCATACAAAGCGATGCCGGTGAAATGGAAGTATGAATGAATGCAGAAAAAAGTGGAGAAGATGCTGTGTAACAACAACAACTTTAATACTTGTAAGCATTCTGGCTTTGCTCTTTGCATAATTAAACTAATTATTTTGCATGTAATATCAATGGCAGGTGGTGTTTTTGTATGTTTGAAATACGTGTGTATGGTTTAAAGAAAACTTAATTATTAAGAAGCTTTTCAAATAAATGCATTTATATTATTGTAATGTTTGCCGTTGCAAATATTTGTTTCATGTTTATTGTTAGGAATCATTACTAAATTTCAACGCTGTGAAAAAATTAATCATACGCCATGCCTGATTTCAACCTTTTCTGCTAACGAACGTTACTTATACGCCGTGTTCATACTGAAAGCTTTTGTTGTATTTTATTTTTATGCACTTCTAGTATCATTTGAATCAGTTTTTGCGTGACTTAATGCAAACTTGGTTGTCATTCTGAAGAATAGATACTTTAGTGGAGGAAAACATAGTCCATTAAAGAATTTGATCTGAGAATAAAAATAAATTTCCTACATTATTAATAGTGGTTTTTGAGTTGTCTTGGAAATATTCCAGTCTCCGGTTATATGCGTGAAACTGTTTCCAATTTACTACCACCAAAGGTTACTCATACGCCGTGTGACACCCAATTAAACATATTCACAACTTGCTTGTTTGACATGAAAATTGTTGATTACAAAACAATTAGTTTGAAAAACAAAAATAATAATAAACTGAACAAATTTCAAATACGCAAATTTATTAGACAACTTATTTTACTAATTTTTTCACTCCATATTTAGAGAATTTTATTAATCAAAACTATTGCATCTCTTCCTAATCCTTATTATTTACAAACTAAGCAAAATTTATTAACTGTCTTCTTGTATTTTCAGGTTGACATTTTAGACACTTCCGGCGATATGCAATTTCCCGCTATGCGACGTCTGTCCATTGCCACCGCACACGCTTTCATGCTAGTCTATGCGTCCACGTCTGCGTCGAGTTTTCAATGTGTCAAACAGTGTTTCGAGGAGATACGTGAGCAGCGCGCTGACTTCCAGGTGAGTTTGAGAGTTTTTCTATTGTTTATAGAAAAAACTATTTTAGAATGTTGGAAAGGAAATCAGTGATATTTATCGATATATATGGGCAATGGACTAAATAACTCATGCCAAGTTATGCTCTAGACAAGAATTTATTGTATTAATTGATTTTGATAGACTTTTATTGTTTCCAAGATAATTTATATTCGAAAGAACTGAGTCTTGAAGTATCTTAAATATAGTTAATTCACTTTTTTCAATATTCAGAAAAAAACAGAATTCTTTAACCTAGCCAAATCAGATTAATTTTACTATACATACATATGTATATACATTTATACATATGTATATACATATATACATTTATACATATATATATATATATATATATATTTATTTATGTGAACATTTATTTATATATTTTTCCATATGTGTTTACAAATATTTGAAAATTCATCACACTGCATTATCTTAGCTCAGAGCTGTTACACTTCAATTTATAATGTTTACAGCAAAGTTTTTCAAATTTGTTGGAAATAAATTTTGTTAAATATTAAAAAGTAAAAAGCAAAATTACCACAGAACTGAATTTATTTACAATTCAGGCATAAGCTGCAAACTCTCAATCAAAATGAAGTAATCATAGTTTATTTAAGTTTTAATTTATACTATTTCAACAAATATTTGTGTGTGTGTTTGTGGGTTTTCCGCATTTCCGCAACAGAAACCAATTATTTAGCAATCAAAACATACAAATACCCGAAAAGTAACTGTCAATAAATGTTTGTGTGGTGAGTGGATTGCGTTCAAACAGTTAAACATACTTCCATACACAAATATATTTCCGGTGTGAAAAAATCATTAAACTTGCAATGTTAACCCGTCAATGACACAAGAAAAGAAATTGTAACGAACTCATTTCATATACACACCGAGAAACGTGTTAACAAGATGTTTATGTTTAAAATATCTTTTGCCTTTTCACACGTATATATTAAATATAAATATTCTTTGTTTGTGACAATCAGACCGACATGAAGGCTTGCCGTGACATTTGGTGATAAGCGAAACAATTTGTTAACTACATTGAAAACTATGTAATTTGACATAAGCAAAGCATAAAATCAAATGCTGGCTGAAAAAAGGAAAAATTAAGAAAATGTTAGTATATGCTAAATAACAGCAGAAAAAGTAGCATTAAATAGATTGAGTAGAGTGACAGAAGAAAGTTGAGTGTTGACAGTTGGATAATCAATAACTATTTGCAAGCATTCATGCACGATTTTGAGTCAATTTCAAGATTCTACACTTCATGAACTCTGAATACATTGATTTATATTCCAACTTACGAAAGTCCTGAAATTAATAGAGTAAAGTTCATATCGACCTTTATAATTCTGAAATAAGCATACCTTTTAAGGGTTAAAGTCTTTCATATGGCATTTACGTCACTATGGATTGCTATGTGCGCTCTTAAATGTTACTTAAAATATTGTTTTGTTTGTCAATACTTTCCTCTCGTACCATGAATCTTACAGCCGATATACTCGCCGCAAGTGTAGTCACAAAACAGAATAGTACGAGACAAAAATTCTACAGACCTTTGATATTCATAATTGCCATGAAAGATAAGGTCTGCGAGCTAAAGACTGTGCATAATTATCTATATAGCCTTCATTAATATAAATCTTCAAAATATCCTAGAAATAGTTCTCTTTAATTAAGTGAAGTGAAGTGAATTTTATTTACCGATACTTCAATTACAAATTAGATTTAAGTCTAGCCATTTTCAAAGTCAGTTAGATTACTTACAAACCGCTTATTTTTTAAACTTTTCTTACATTTCATGTAATAAATTGCCGTCGCCTCCAAAGGATATTCCCATTGTAATCGCCGGCAATAAATCTGATTTGGCCAATACACACAGAGAGGTGCGACTGGAAGAAGTCACCGACTGGGTCTACTGTGAATTGCCGCGATTAAGGTGAGTTCAAACAAATTGAAAATTATTAGCTTTGACTGCTTATTTTATGTGTGGATTTGCAGCTAGGATTCATATTAATATTGGGTGTATTTAGAGGTACAAAAATGGTAGGGTCGATTTTGGGCAAGCGCGTGCTGGTTTCAATTGACTGGGAGACAGTTATACAACGATATAAGCAAGATGATTGCTTAAGTGCGTGCGTACTGCACAAACAGGGTGGCTCATGGGGTTGTTCACTTTAAAAAAATTTACAAAACAATTGGCGAAAATTAATTTGGCATCAAATTCACCCTCCTAAGAAACAATGGTTTGTTGTGCTGGTTCTCAGGTCCTCAAATACGTAATATTTCTGCAAATATTTCATCAAGATTATAGTTAGAAATTTTTTTAAATTCTACACTCTCTAAATTAAACCGTACATAAATTTTTTTCAGCCCTTAAAATATACGAGCAAGTCTGCTAAACAATTTATGAAATGATTATATTTCATAGCTCATTTATGTAAATTTAATCAAAAGCAAGAAAAACAAGTATAATCAAAGTTAGAGAGGGCGAGAAAAAACGGCAGTCAATCAAGTGACGCGGGTGTTTGTGAAGGCGAGGTGAAGGGTGTATAGTGACATCTGTTGACTGAAACCACAGTTACTCTGATTTCTGCGCGCACACATTTCTCGGTTGGTGGGCAATTGTGTCGCCCCAGGAGCCGCTGCGGCTGTCAGTGCGATGCAATGCAATACATGGCGGAACGAACGAGGTAATGCAATGAAATCTAGTAATTACTGCAACAAATCGAATATGGCGGTTTCCACAACTCGAAGCACCCGTCTCTTCTTTCTTTCTCTTCAATGAGCGCGCAACTAGTTTCCAAATGCGAAAAAAAGAAAACATAAACAATCTGTGTAACTGTGACTGTTTAAATGTGCCAACAACAATGTGGTGGCAATTCCACGGATTAAAATTAAAATGAAAACAAAGTGGCAGCTAAGGAATGAGTAAAGTAACATACAAATACACACATACACGTTCATGCTGGAAATGAGCGGTTGATGAAATCGACGAAGCAAACAACTGCAAAAGACATTACTACTATGCAAAAGTACAAGTTGTTGCTTTTGTTTAGAGCGTCGTATATGTGCGTGGGTGTCTAAGCTATTTGCAATGCCACAGTTGGCATATAATGGCTCAAGTGCATGCCAACTGGAAATTTACAAGGTCAACAAGGGACCACTTTTATCCTCCTTCATGTGACGCGCTGCTTATGTATTTTAGTTGTTATTTTAGTTTTTTGCGGTTTGTTTGCAAATAAAATTGGGTATACCGAATGATAGAATATATTTAATAGTATGTTGCGGAACAAGATGGACTATTTATTAACAACAACCTTCAATCCAAAAATTTATTCATAACACTTAAATGTTCTTCCCTATAAATGTGGTATTCAATGAATCCCTCGCCGACTTCAACGCGCTTAACGCAAATAAATCTTCTAATCAAAGTTTGGCCGGTCTAGGATTTGGTCATTATATCTCTCAGATCCTAAAACGTGGTCACGAAGAGGCCTATTTAATCTTTAGTATAAGAATGAACATAGAATGAGGAAAACCGTGGTCATTCCTAAAACCTTCTAATTAAAGTATTATTTATAGCATATATAGTATAATTATTGTCTTCACTTCCAGCTAGCTAGACAGCTACGTACTTTGGAATATAAATATAATTATTTTTAAAGTAGGTCCTTAAAACTTACAATATAATCATTTCCATATGTTTACATATATTTAGATATACATATACTCATATTCACACCATAACTATCCTCACATTGCACAGGCATTACCACAATAGTATTCCAAAAATACCTTTTTAAATGTCGTAAAGAGTTTAATTCCTGCTTGCATTGAGCCCAACACTGATAGCTCCATTGTATAAGCACACGAAAAATAATAAAATAATAAAAATAACTCGGAAGCATATTTTTAGGCGCCCCCGCACTCAAATTCAATAATTTCTTTGTTTCCTGTGAAGTTTTGTTGTCTACCTTAGGGATTTTTTTTAACAAATGTAATGATTTAGGTATTGCACTGACTTCTCCAGCAGCCGCCTTTGTGTAATTTTATATTTTTGCTTTTGGTGTCATTGACAGTGACAAATTGTCCCTGACATACTTTCACCTACTTTCTACCTATGCATAGACGCACATCTTTCTTCACCTCACTTTTGATATTAAATATTTTAATTGTTATAATTTTTTAGATGATAGGCATATGAAAAATTCAATGGATGGCTGCTTCAAAAAGTTTTAAAGTTTTAAAATTAAATAAATTTGCTTGTGGAAAGAGCAGAAGTAGAGATATTAATAATGTATATTTCATTAATTTCTCAAAAATATAACTAGTTAAATATCATAATATTTAATTTATTTTATCAAAGTACTCAAATATTTTTTTAAATAGGTTACAGCCTATTCGTGGAATATTTTAATTTGCTGACAAACCGAATAAGATGAATTAGAGTCCCTTAAAAAAAAAAAAAAACAATATTATTTTAAAACAGACTTGTACGTTATCTTCCAAGTATGTAAGCTCATTCATCAATTAATTCTGATCTACACATTTTGTGCTCGAAACTGAACTATAAATTTTCTAAAATTCTCTGAAATGTATGATACTATTATCTGATTCAATTTTCGAGCATTCTTCTGGTTGGGTTTCGTTTCGATTTGAGCTTTTTTTAAGTTGACATAAACAAAGCCCATTAAATTAACGCTACGCGCGGTATTGAAAGTGTAAGCCAATAAAGTCAAGTGTGTTTATTTAAGGTAACTACATACATATGTCCACGGCGCATAGCGGTGTCCGCATGTAAAAAACCAAATTCAAGTGAGAATAATATAAACTGCAAGCAAAACAATAACATTGAATTGTAGGTATAACAATAACGGTAAATTGTAACATGCTAACAGCTCCCACAGGGACCAGAAACCCACATGTTATGTATTTTAAGCAAATGTATGAAAGCTTACCTCTACGAACATATTTATAAGTATGTGTGCTCCTAATAAACGATTAACCGCTGGCCACTGGCCGCAGACCGCAGAGTTGCATGCGGCTTGATTGAATTTTTATGCTACATAACACGAATGTAAGTTTTCGGACCTGTATTTATATGAACGAATATTGAGGGTATATCGATAAGAATATCTTCAGAAATAAATTTTTTATTAAATTTTCGCATAAGAATTGTTTTTTCATTTTGGAATCAGAAACAAATTACTCTCTATAATAATAGTGGCCCATATTTTCTTCGAAACGACCGGATCCACATCAGTACAGTATTTATCATCCCTGTATCGGTATCGAAACGTACTACATCGATTGGTAACTCTGAGAAGCTTAAAGCTTTTGAAAAATCTGCGGATTTCTATTCTGAAATATTATAATTTAATATATACTTTGTCTCCGACTAAAAATTGAGACAAATTATTAAACATAAAACAGTTTCGAAATAAATTTCGATTCGGAATTTTCAATTTCCTAAAATCTAAAGACAAAATCCGACACCCTTTATTCATGTGGTAATTAAAGGAATTTTTCCACGTTACAGGTAACACGTGGTTCAACAGAAACCGATATACATACCTTTCAAGAAAAACACACTTAAATATATTTGCACATAACGGTAAATACAATCACAACAACAGCAATGCACTCTGCCACAAAGCGTTTAAATTTTTTAAACCTCAACTCTTTACACGGTGCCGAGCCGACATTAAAGTTGATGGCTCGGCGTTGGCAAGTGCTGTGGCTGGTGACGCCGCGGCGAAATTTGGCGCTTACAAACGATCGCTTCGCGTGCAGCAAGCAAACAATGTGTCCTTGCATATTTATCGCATGTGTGAGTGTGTGTGCGGGTGTGTTTTCGATGCGGTCTATTGTCTGTGGCGGTGATGACGATAGCGCGACGCGGACCACTGCACCACTTTCACCTGCATAACGGCCGTTATCATGTTACGAATTAAACAAAAAACTCCGTATGCAGACAATTCAGTGTAACGGCGCAGACAGTTACAAATACTGATGTGTCCTGTACGAATGCACGCAAAGACGTCCTTGTTGAGCAGATCTAGATCGCAGTTTGTTCACAGCCCAAGTATTGTCTCCCACAGCGATGTTACATGTACATTGTTTTACGTGCCACACGCTATGCAATTTGACCGTTACAGATATTTCGCATTCTCTCCCTAGGTCTTAATATCTCTCTTGTATTCTACATGAAATAGTCAAATTGAAAACAAATAATAAAATATGAAAGAAGGGTTACATAAATATTTTTGTATAAATTAATTTTAGCTATAGTTACTATGCTCTTGGTGTGGTAAAGCATATGTACAACACTCAAAAGCGAAATCGCCTTCGAACTAATTCAACTAATTCCAACAATATTCACATTCTCGTTAATTTCAGATCATTAACTGTACTACAATTATAGATTCGCCTGTATGCCTCTATAGCTGTTTCAGTTGTTAAAATAATGCCACAATGATTTTGAATTCTCTTTATAATTAACAGCTCTAACTATTTCTTTTTCTATCTCCAGGGATGCTGGTTATCGATCCAACTCCAAAACCCAGTAGATCCATATTTGAGTTCTTCAGAAAGTCATAAAAAGTAATAATAAATACGGGAAGGATTTCCTAAGTTAGAGTTAAGAAAAATGTTCATGATAACAATCATATTTTTTTAAATTAAGTCTTCTTAAAACAACTCTAACAACTTAAATAATGCAATGTCAATTTATAGACTGAAGTCTAAGTAATCCACTTAAATATATGTTAAAAAAAATTAATTTAACTATAAATTTGGTGCTGCCTCACTTTAACCAACCCAAACATACCCAAAATTAATTTATCTTCTTCTTACTTAGTCTTAATCTCTCCCCAGAATATGGTGAAATAAGGAATTCAAAACAGGGGAAAAACACAGGTGTAGAAACGTGAGAAGAAATTTCACTCTTGTGAAATCGATTTTTCATCCAACTCATTAATTATTATATTAAATGAACAAGTAAAGCAACAATGTAAACCATTTTGCTGAGGCAAAAATAAATATTGAATTTTCTATAAAAAAAAAACAGCCAAATGAGCTTAACCCTTATAATAGCCGGTAGATTTAAAAAATCGCTTCCGCAGCATACAAAAATTACATCAACAAACACGCACACACGATGGCTTTGTCTTGCGCTCTTGTGTTCCCTTGCGAATCAATCTTTTCGGCGTTGAAACGCTTGGTAAGTGTAGAGTCCCGGCTGACACATTATTGCTGACCTGTTAAAAATACAAAGCCACAGGTTCGATAAAAAAAGCAACAAACCATATAACAAAAGCAAAACAACAAAAATGACAAAGCAACAACATGAAAGAATTGTTATGAACGAAAGAGTAACCGTTATAAATACAAATTGTGAAAAAATCGCACACACAGATCAGTGGACACAAACACTCAAACGAACCAAAATGAAATATTGAAATAACAATAATAAAAAAAAATAAAAAAAATTCACTCACTCATCTACGCTGAGTTGGGATGTGCTCTAAAAAAAAAGCAAATTTGTACCAAATTCAATCATAAATTTTGTTTTGCTTTTTTCTCACAGTGTAGTTTTTATTTCATCTGTCTGCACCCCCACACACTTTGAGTAGCGTCAAAATATTAATTGGATTGACAATTTCCGAAGCTTCTAAAATACTGACAGCACTGGGGTGAAATTTGTTTAAGCGAATTCGATTAAAAAAATTCTCTTTCGATACTGCTTGTTGATGGGAATTTCAAAAATTGTTTCAATATTTGTTTTCACTATTATGTTTTTCACATTTCGTATCAATATTGTAGTGTTTAACTTGTAATGGATTTTTTGTCATTTTCGATTTTGAATTTTTATCTGATGAAAAATTATGCTTACTATGCTAGTCTTTATCTGAAATAAATGAGAGAGTCGTTTACATTTCAGCGGCAGCTAAATCTGATAATTCCGGTTGTTATCTGTTGGAACTATATTTATATCTAGCCATAGCTAAGTGAAGTTCAAGCAGAAAATCTTATGTAATACGTAACCGATCATAGAGGACTTATAATTGAGTCCGAACATTTCTCGGTGTACCCGAGCCTCTGCTCTTATTCTTAAACAAAAAAGTTCACATATTACTTGTCGTTCAGATGTCCTCTGCTGAAAAGATCTCACGTTTTTTTATACTAGACACATTATCTTGAACCTGGCTAGTTTGAGGGGCTAGCAAAGAGGTGGTTAAAGTCACTTGATAACAGAGTGTATCTTATGTAAATTAGGGTGAAGTGTGAATAGAAAGAAGTTTAAGTTGCAACAAATCCAGAAATAATGAGGGGACCCGAGGTCTGTTTCAGAAATTGGGAATGAGAACTTAATTCATGTGATGAATCTATTGATTATCTCTAAAAGAATGATTCGATGTGACTGTTACTAGTACAACATTTCGATGTGTTTTATGTAAGGTGTTGGATATTACCACTGAAATGTAGTAAGATCTTCCCAAAGATACTGGCGGTTCTGCTGTTTCAAGAAAGTGTCTACAGGACTGAACTTATTTAGATTTCACTCCCCTAATGTCTATTCGATACAAACGGTCGTAAAAAAGTCAAAAAGCCAAAATCTGCCGGTTTTAGAGATACTATTTATTACGTTAATTAAAATCTCTGTTCGGTAAGACTGTACCCTAGCTTTCGGTAGATACTTTAGACTTCTTAGTAAATTTCTACTGTTAACGATACAACCATACATAAGTTTAACAACCTTAACTAATGCGAAAACTGCGAAAAGTCGTCATATCTGACAATTGATAATATGTGAGCATATGCATAAGGTACTCCTCATACAACTGTCTACATTACACTTAACTACTGTCTATTACATTTTCAATTCGCTGCGTCATTTTACGCATCGCCGAACTTCTGCTGCAAGTCCACCGCAGGTGAAAAGAAATACAAAATTGAAGGTCACTTAAAGTTTTGCAGCCAACTTGACAGCTGTTGAATGCTGTGCCAACGACACCCACTACACACACACACACACACACATGGGAATTTTCAAACATTTGGTGAATTTGTTGCTGTTGTATTGAATTGCTGCATTGACACAATTGGCGTGCCAGGTCAGCAATTTAAAACAACAACAACTTGCAAGCACAAGCAATCGCACTGAAAGTTTTCAAGTCCACTCCGGCATCGATCAAAGCTGCAACCAACATCGGCAGCAATCCACCAACAACTAGCGTTGTTATAACCAACGTGGTTGATGAAACTTGCGTTGCTGCTGCAGCTCGTCATCGGAGTGGCTTAGGGTGCGTGCAGAGTGGCCGCTTGTTGCCGAGCCGAGCCGACTGACGCTTATTGCAAGAACTTGTTCATGCTAGAAACAAGTTTGAGTGTGCATAGTGGATGCGAGAATCAGCGCTGATATTTTATCTATTATTTGTGTTTTATGTATGTTTGTATGCATTTGGGTTTGTTGTTCATTCGTGTTTGTGAAATTGAAGTGAAAAGATATGGATTCGTCAGATGATGAGTATTTAGCTTCGGCTACTGTTTTAAAGTATTTTATCAACAAAAAATCATTTGGAAAACATCCAATAAATGATAAACGAAGTGAATTTGGAGAATTTCATCACATATATAGTGATTTAAGAAAATATCCTGCCAAGTTTAAAGAATATACTCGAATGAGTATTGAAACTTTCGACTATATTCTCGAAAAGATTGGTGATAAATTAAAAAAGAAGTGGAGTAATTTTATTAAAGTACCAATATGTCCATGTGAACGCTTGATAGTAACTCTCAGGTAAGAAATTTTTTATGTTTTATATATTTGTATTTATTGTATTAAATTCATTTTATATCGTATTAAATTCATGAATACATTTTTTTATAAATAAAAAGAAAAATTAAAAAAAAAAATTAAAAATAAATAATATAAATTAATTAAGAGGAATTTAAAGATGAATAAATTACAGTTTCCATTGTATTTTGGTCTGGAACCAATGATGATGAAGTTGATGGTATATTTGTACCTTCAACTGTGGTAAATGAGATCGGTTGAAAACAAGGAGTTGTGCTAAGGTCTAAAGAATTTATCTGGTAGCTTTCAGAAGAAACGCTGGTTGGTGAAGACAAAGGCGCGTATCTTGAAGTTTCATTGGACAGTGTGGGCATATTTTTAACTTTTGCATACACGTATTTATAAAGTACATTTTGCATTTCCATTCGACACAGAAATTTATTCTCTGGGTCCAACTTCCGAATATGCGGCAAAAGAGTTACGAAAAATGCTTCATCTTCATCCAAAACAGTCTTTTTTTCCATTTTTTATTTTCCAGCAGTGCCAATTTTCTTTTTTCAATTTCCAACAATTGGGCAGTGCTGTTAGAGGTATTTTTTTTTTTTTCGATGGAACTTCACAGCTGAACTCGTCATTGTCGCACAGATCTCTTCTTTCTTCGACTTGTGAAGTGTTGAGAATATCTTCAATTTCTTCTTCATATACAACCTCTTCTTGGGTAGCTTTTACACTTGACGCTTTTAAATTACCACTTAAATTTCTGAATTTCATTTGGTCCAGTAGAGAATTGAAATAAGGCCAACTCGAAGTAATTTGTGATGCGGCATCCCCCGATTTTGGAGTTGGAATTTTGCGTACTTCACATCGAAATTGATCGCGTAAATACTTCCATTTTTTTTTAAGTCTTCCTCTGCAAGATCAAATAAAACCATATAATAAAAATATGATAAAAATTATATGCATACATGAATTTAAACAATAATATACAAAAATTTATACAAATAATATAATATAAATTTAAATAACAATTTTTGTTTTAACTTTCTTATTTAGATTTCTGGCAACTGGAGCATCATTTGCCTCACTAGCTTTTTCGTTTCGGCTAGGCCGGCCGAGAAAAAACTTCACTTATTAATTGTTCTACATTCATTTTAAATAAACCAAAACACACGACTGTACTCAAGAAAAGTTCAACAAGAATGCCATTAAATGATGAATGACAGCATATGATTTTCATTTTAATTTTAATTTTTCCAAAGAATTTTATGTCCAAAACTAGCTTTTCGCAGAATAACCAATGTTTTCGGCGCTGAAATACGCTTTGGAACTGTTTTCTCGCATTCAATCAGCTTTGCGCTCTGACCAGCTCGGCGCCCACTATGACCTGTTCGCGCTTATTTGTACTAATTTGTATAATACCAGTTTTCTCGCATTGGTACTCGCAATAAGCGTCAGTCGGCTCGGCTCGGCAACAAGCGGCCACTCTGCACGCACCCTTAGACTTTATTGGCAACTTTGTAAGCCTGTTGCTTAGTTGGCATGAATTTCACGACGTCAGCAAAGTCTCACTATTTTAATTTTGTTTATTTGTGTATTTGGATGTGTGTGAAACTCCGTCGTTAGCACACGTGAAACTTTCGAACTCGTAAAAATAAAATTGTTGACATATTTCGCACTGCAAACGGAATATTTTGGTAGAAAAATAAAATTCATACCAAGGCCACACAAGCAAATAAACAAGTCGTCAAATTTTAAAATTTTAAGCACATATTGACGGCTGGCAAAAGTTTAACGTCCGGCAAACGGTTGAATATGCAAAATGTTGGGCTTTGTTTCATTCCACAGCAGCAGTTGAGGTTATGTTAGTTTATAATCGAGTGTCACTATTCAATTTTGATAGATGCTGGGTAAGACCAATTCGAGGGAACGGAAAACCAGGTGGCACACCTCTGCACCTCGAGCTTAGTTGTAGCCTCGGTTATAATATAAGAAAATGTGCGCATGGAGTTTCCACTGTTTACGAATAATGTAAGTTCTAAGCATACTGTCTATAATAACTAATAAATAGGCTATGCGAAGCCAAATTAATTGATCAATTAAAATTTTTATTGAGAAACCAGTTTTTGCCCTTCACACTGCCGGCTACTCGATAATCGATCAGCTGTACATTTTTGTTTTTGCTTTTTATAAGAAGTTGGTAAGTTTCATCAGCTGATTGCTATTTTTAGCAGCGGCAGCGTAAACAACAACTCACAGACCAAGAACGTATATATAATTGCAAATACGGTCTTTGTCACAGAGTTGTATTTGATTTTCAAGTCGATTAGAATTCAATTAGTAATTAATATAGAATTTCATTTTGTATGGTTAATCGATCTCAATCAGCGTTCTAATCGAGCAAAGGCCGGTTAATTGATCAATTAGCTCCTGTGTGAAAAGGCTCTTTCTATTGTAATTTTACAAAAGGTATTAACGGTATATTATCTAGTCAGTTGTTCGCCATTAATACTCCACACTCAAGATTCCCGAATTATTACCTTCGAATTTTTAGAC
Source organism: Zeugodacus cucurbitae (assembly GCF_028554725.1). NCBI lineage: Eukaryota > Metazoa > Arthropoda > Insecta > Diptera > Tephritidae > Zeugodacus > Zeugodacus cucurbitae. The sequence goes on from NC_071671.1 coordinate 52,510,714, forward strand.
CATGAGTCTTTGAGGCTTCTAAATTTAACCAAAGTTCAACATCTTTTGCCATTGTATTAATAATAGTGTAACAGCGTATCGGTAAACTAAATCAGTTTCATTTGCGCTATTTTCTCCTCAATTCTAAATACAAAGTACCTTATAAATGTCTGTATATTAGTAAGACTATATGTGCTTTGACTTTGTATGCGTGACTACTCAAAGCCGGCACCAAACTACCTCATTACCTCGTTAGAAAGGCAGAAACCACAGCATCTGCTTCCCAACAGCTGACTGCTCTTGTATTATATGTATGTAAATTTATGTGTGTACAGCTTGCTGCCTAGGCATATCGCAGTTGCTCACTGCCGCAAATAGTTGCCAGTTTCAAATTTGACGAAACTGAAACAGTTAGTTGCCAACAGCATTAAGCAGTCACTTAAGTACTTAAATAAGTTTCGATGATTGCGCCAACATTCTGCGGAACGCATAAGTAGCTAGTGCTCTAGCACCGACTGTTGCCGCCAATTAGTGAATGGCATAACTTACCTTAAATGTAATTACCGAAAATATTTGAGTAAATTTCTGAATCGAGTGCCGAAGGGTGTTGAAGTGCCTCAATTTGGCAGCACTGATTTGTTTACATGTGTATGTATGCAAGTTGGGAGTATTATGACTACAGTGGGTTAAATAACTAAGTACCTGACTAAAAGTGGCTTTAAAGTGGAATTTCAGCTACTTTTAGATGGAAAAGGCACATTAGAAATATTCATAGCTTAAATTTTTTGTTGCTCATGGAAATTTCTATCCATTGTATTTATTATTATTAAAAATACAATAAAAATTAATGTTATTTGGGGTGAATTTACAATTTCAGAGCAACTAAGCTTGGAAATCACACGAACATCAGCGTCAAGCAATAAATCTGAGCTGCTAAAAAATCATAATACAAAGAGCGAGAAAAACAAACAGCTGATATAAATACCCAAGAATAACATATGAGTAGACAAACCACGCTGATCTACCATATAATATATATATAATTCTGTTTATTTTACATTTTGTTCAATAATTTCAGATCTGTCGAAGGTTTATAATTATTTGGTATAGATCTCCTACCCCTGGGGGTTTTGGTGAATGATTCTGCAGAAATTTTTTTGAATACATCACTTAAAGCAGAAGCAAGAGTTTTATTAAAAACTAGCAGACCCGGCCACATGTTTTTGTAGCTAAGGTATACATTAATATAGTAAATTTTTCTATGCAGAGAAAAAAATTCTTACGCATAAAGACAAAAACGTTATAGCCGATAAATTTTAAAATGACTGATAGACATTATTGTTGATCTGTATTAAGCGTAAATCATCATAATTTGTAAAACTTTGATTTTCTTAATCGTATATTAAAGAAAGTAACAAATGGCTAAATTTCATAGTTGGCCTGATCTTGGCTTTGGTGACGATATTGATTACCTTCTTCACAGTCAGCCTTGTTCTATTGCAACATAGGAGTAATATCAAGGCCGAATGTGCCGTTGGTTTGCCTACTAACAGATGCCAAGTTGCCCCTATTACCGTTAACCTTAGTAGTGAAAATGAGTGAAATTGGTTCAGGAATTACATCAGCCCTCATGATGATTTTATATTGGACTTTAGGCCGAATGTTTAACCTATATATGTGTGTGTTTGTGTGTTTTCTTAAAAAAAAAAATAATGTTCGGTTGCACCCGAACCTAGTCTTTCCTTTTTTTACAAAATATTTAGGGCTATCGACACAACCTTATACAATTAAACACTGACAAAACAAGTAAGGGAAGGCTAAGTTCGGGTGCAGCCGAACATTTTATACTCTCACAATTTATTGATATATTTATGTATTATATATTAAGATAACACACAATTTGACCCAATTTTAAAATCCTATAATTAGGAATATGAGAGCTAGGGGAAGTTATAACCCGATTTTAACCATTTCTGGTACTGAGGCACACTATTAGAAGAATATTTCCTCTTAATTGAATTAAGATACCTGAGAGATTTACCGAAATTTTACCATTGGGCAATGAATTCTTCATATTCGATGTTCGGGGCTTTGAAAAGTTATAGTCCGATTTCGAAAATATTTTCATAAGTGAAGCCATAATGATATACAGTATTTGTGTAAAGTTTTATTTCGCAAACTTCATTGGTTCCTTATCTATATATTATAAAGTGAAGGAATAAGATGGAGTTCAAAATTGAGTTACATGGGAAGTTGTCGTGGTTGTGAACCGATTTCATCCATTTTCCACACGTGTCGTCAGGGTATCAAGAAAATATTATATACCAAATTTCATTCGAATCGGTCGAGTAGTTCCTGAGATATGGTTTTTGACCCATCAGTAGGCGATGCCACGCCCATTTTCCATTTTGTAAAAAATCTGAGTGCAGATTCTTTCTGCAAGTTCTTCTGTAAAATTTAGTATTTCTGACGTTTTTCATTAGTGAGTTAACCCACTTTTAGTAATTTTCAACCTTATTATCCGATTTCAACTAATTTCATGGTATGTGGTGAGGTACGTAAGAGAACTGACTGTAGAAAGCTTGGTTTATACATCCAAATATGTCTCTTCCTAGTGCGATCCTTTATTCCAAATTTTACTTTTATAACTTTATTTATGGCTTAGTTATGACACTTTACGTGTTTTCGGTTTTCGCCTTTCTGTGGGCGTGGCAGTGGTCCGATTTTGCCCATTTTAAAAAGCAACCCTGTCACGGTCCCAAGGAACATGTGTTTCAAGTTTCATCAAGATATCTCAATTTTTACTCAAGTTATCCGTTGCACGGACGGACGGACGGACGGACATTCGGATTTTGACTCGTCTCGTCACCCTGATCATTTTGATATATATAATCCTATATCTAACTCGTTTAGTTTTGGGTGTTACAAACAACCGTTATGTGAACAAAACTATAATACTCTCTTTAGCAACTTTTGTTGCGAGAGTATAAAAATATTTGAACAATAAATAAATAAATTTTCTTTTTTTCATATTTTTGTTGTTAACTGTAATAAAATTGCCTTATTTTTATCTTAGTCCCAATTTTTCCATATTTAATTACTTTCTAATCTTTTCCTGGCCTTCGATGTAACTCACGAACAGAGCAATTAATTTTTATATCAATAGATTAGAAATTGTTTGTATGAGAAAAGTGTGGATTTTAGACTTTTTCAGGACATTTTTTAATTTTTCTTTCCGTAAGAACCATCCTTATACTTCAAGGAATATTGCGAAATCGGTTCAGCTGTTCTCGAGTTATGCGCTTAGCAACACATTTTGCGATTCATTTTTATATTATAGATTAGCATATAATCCAATGAGTATCAAATTTACTGAGTACCTGAGTTTGTTTAAAATTCAATTCTTAGTCACTCAAATTAAATATGAGACTATAAAAACAACATGTCATTAACCTTGAGTCGACATATTTAACACGGTACTAATAATTAAGTTTCGGATGTGAAACAAAACAGATTTAAATAATATCTCAGTTCAATTATATGTATTTGAAGTCTAATGATACCGCTTTACATCATTCAATACAAGTTACCTAAGACAAGTTTATGAAATCGGTTCAAGACTTGACCTTTATATGATTTATGTGTTTATGGTTGAGTTTTTACAAAATTTGAAGAACTTTTGACACTATTTTTCCAAGTCTGTCCCTGGTTTTGAAAGAAATCTCTATAAATTTGTCTCCTTTTTAATATCTCCGTTCAAATTTTAAGGACATATTCAGCTTATGAACATAAATGAATTGTAACTTTTTGCCAAAAAAAAAAACATTTTCGTTGTCAGAATATACGTACCTGCGCTCCAATATTAGTTCTTTCGAAAACAATATATTTGCCATCTTATAAATCAAAGCCCAATCAGCCAAATACAAGTCATGTCTCTGTTGTGAACAAATTTATTCTCGTAAGATATTCTACCTTCTAGAAATAGACTATCCATATGTTGCCATGCGTTCTCGAGCAGAAGAAATTTACCTATAATAAACGAGGCGTTTCATGGGAAAGGGATGTTATCAATTGTAGTAAAAACTTATTTTTTTAAACTCTAAATTTACTAAAACTCTCACATTCTCATTGTCAACACCCTCTCCGTATATCTTACGCAAAATATCCATTATTTTTATGTATTTTCTTAATTTTTAAACAGTTGCATTATTTTCTTCGTTACAGAGCGAAAGTGCTGGAATGCTCCGCCAAAGAGGATCAAAACGTGACTGACCTCTTCAAAACGTTGCTGTCACTGTCGCGATTTCTGCCAGTTGGGAGCAATAATGACGGCACAAGTGGAATAAAGCGACGTTCTTCGGCATATGTTAGCGCATCGTCAAGTAGAAGTAAGTACACTTAGAGCCGAATTTACATTGAACAAACAAAGTTGGTGTGTCTAAAGATACAAGCAGAGGCTGTGATCGTGCAGGGAAGAAAATGACTGCAAAAGGCAAGAGATAAACTAAGCAAAAATTAAGTAAAATTGAATGCAATTCAATTCCAAGTCCCGTAAGCACTAGCGACCACTTAATTGCAACCGTATGCGTTCTTTAAGTAAATTATTCTTCCTCTCATGCTCATAGTATCTTCTTACAGTGCGCTCTGTGTACCAAACCGTAGGTGCTTGTGCACCTTCTTCTGTCTTATTTTTTATCTTTCATCTCCTACTTATATTTCACTTTTGCTGCGTCGGCAAATTAAATTAAATTCTCACAATACTTACTCTAAATTTTTTCTACTAAAACCGGCATAGGGATTCTAACTCAATTGAAATTACAACTAAATTAAATCAAGAAATGAAATTTCCGCAATTACTAATCATTTTGTTGGACACAAATTCATGCTTGGCAAACTATTCTGTCATGCAGTCCATTTTTTTGCGAATTTATTTTCTTCAACTTTCTCTGTCTGTTTATGTGGTTATGTGCACCGGTATGCTTGCTTTAGCATCTGCAGAGTAGCATGTGCGCCCCACCAATCCAGCTGTAGCAAGAAAAAACACAAATAACAGTTGTAGCACTGCCGCTACCAGGTGTATGGGCTTAGGTGTGTGGCACAGCATTAACTAAAACAAAGGTTGCCTTTGGAGATGCAGTTGCCACAAAAGTTCAGTCTACCGTTGCCTTCGTTCGCTGCTGTCGCTTCTTCCACCATCTGTCATGGTCATGGCTTAGCTGTGTTCCACTTTTCACACTACACTGCACTCTGAGGTTCCATATTTCACCGTATTTTGTCCGCGTCCTAGCTTCTTCGTCTTCTCCTGCTTGTGCATTTTAGTTGTTATTTTTGTTAGCGCGTTACACTTGTAATTTGCCATTCATTAATTTGGTGATTTACAAGGCCAAAATTTGTCTGTGAGTAACGAATATTTTGATTTTTCATTAATTTTGGTGAATATTTTTTTTAATATTTGTCGATATTGGAATAAAACGAACTTTTCAGATTTCAAAGAGTGTTTAAAAGTTTTTTATAGTTTCGAACAAATTACCTAATCACTTGGTGATGGTACTTTCGACTATCCAGGTCTTGCCCTGCCTTCATCTTAAAAACTAACCTCATTGGATAATCAAGCGCATCTCCAAGAACACCTCAAAGAAAATATTAAAAATAACAAGTAAGGAAGGGCTATTATATAATACACAACTTCACCCACATATTCGTCATATATATTGTATAAAGTCCATTGAAAGTTGGAAGCCCTAATATTAGGTTAGAAGCACCGAGGTCCTCATGTTCAATATATGGGACCTTGAAAACCTATGGTCCGATTTCGGCGATTTTTAGAATGGGGCTGCCACACTATAAACGTAGTATTTGTGCAAAGTGCTGCGCCGATATCTTCACTAGTACTTACTTTATATATTGTAAAGTAAAGGATTCAGATTGTCTTCAAAGTTCTAGTATATAGGAAGTAGGCGTGGTTGGCTATTTGGCCTATTTTCACAACATATCATTGGAATGCAAGGAAACTATTACAAACCAAGTTTCATTGAAATCGGTCGAGTAGTTCCTGAGATATGGTTTTTGACCCATAAGTGGGCGACGCCACGCCCATTTACCATTTTGTAAAAAAATCTGAGTGCAGCTTTCATCTGCCATTTCTTATGTGAAATTAAGTGTTTCTGACGTTTTTCGTTAATGAGTTAACCCACTTTTAGTCATTTTCAACCTAACTTTTATATGGGAGGTGGGCGTGGTTATGATCCGATTTCTTTCATTTTTGGACTGCATGAGGAAGTGGCTAAAAAACGACTGCAGAAAGTTTGGTTTATATAGTTCTATTGGTTTGCGAGATATGTACAAAAAACTTAGTAGGGGGCGGGGCCACGCCCACTTCCCCAAAAAAATTACATCCAAATATGCCCCTTTATAGTGCGATTCTTCATACCAAATTTAGTTATGGCACTTTATGTGTTTTCGGTTTTCGCCATTTTGTGGGCGTGGCAGTGGTCCGATTTTGCTCATTTCTATGGTGCCAAGAAATAAGTGTGCCAAGTTTCATCAAGATATCTTAATTTTTACTCAAGTTACAGCTTGCACAGACGGACGGACGGACAGACAGACATTCGGATTTGAACTCCACTCTTCACCCTGATCACTTTGGTATATATGTATAACCCTATATCTAACTCGTTTAGTTTTGGGTGTTACAAACAACCGTTATGTGAACAAAACTATAATACTCTCTTTAGCAACATTTGTTGCGAGAGTATAAAAATAATTACTTAGAAAAAAGTAGTTGTTTCGTTAATTTATTTAATCTGCTGGTTTTGGTGTTGCAATTCAAAATTAAATAAATAAAAAAAAAGTTGAGAATAAATATCAATAATATTTAAAAGGTTCACATGTTACTCATACGACGTGATGTACTTTTTCTGTTTCAGATATGAAGCTAAAACCTTTCACATTTTGTCTTTGTAAATTCCATTTTAAGTTGCTATTACATCTTTCTATCATAATTTCTCTCCATTACATACAATTTATGCTTTGCTTACATTTGATATTTATTGCATATTTCCTTTCTCCTTTGTCTGCTTCCTTTATTTATTTTATTTATCTGTTTGTACTTTTAATTAATAACTGTACTCGCTCGCTATCTGACTCGCCGGCAAATTGTTAAATTGTTTGTTGCAAATAGCGAGCTGCGGAGAGAGCTGCGTCGAGTTTGTGCCGACATAAGCTGATTATGGCTGATAAATTACAACAAATATGCAGAAGATGTCATACAAATAACCGTTGGGGAGACATGTGAAGCGCTGGTGGTGGTGGGTTGTGGCTGATGTCGTTGAGGCGGCGTTGACAAGGACAACAGCTAAAAGTGGCTATTGAAAGCAAATGAATGTTGTAATCAACTGAAACTCACTTATAGTGGTTGATGGTCACCTGGCCATCTGCTGTGTCATGTTTTTGCCACTTTTATTGAATTGAAATTATTATGATCACAAAAATAATATGGAGTTTTATACATCATAGTGTCTCATTTCAAAAAGTTACTCAAACGCCCCGTTTTATATCGATGATGATGGGGCGTATGAGTAACATATTGTCAAAAACATATATAAATTTATTGAAATTATTTTGATTATATTATATTATTTGATTATATATAATGGTCGAATCGATTGCTTGACAATTTGTTCTTTTCTTATTGACCGTGCGACATATTTGAAACCTGAATTTATTTCGAGTAGACTGAATCACTAATGAAGAAATCTCCCTCGATTTATATATATACCATTTTTTTTTTTTACTTTATAGAGCAAACAAAATATTAAAAAACTTTTTAATAAACATATTTAAACTCTAAAGTCCCCATAAAACTGAAATATCACATATTTGCGTTATGCTTAAATACAACCATATGGATAAGGATGATTATAAACGGTGAAAGTAACCGCCCCACACTAGCTTGAAATTATTGTAAAATTTATAATTAAAATTTAATTATGCAATAAATGAATCTGTGTTGTAGACACAAGCAGAAAATACAGGCACCGATCCTCAAAGTTGCGTAAAACACGGAATTTTATATGGCCGACTTACATGACGACTGGCGGAAGCACGTATTATAGCCATTGTTATAAAATGCGCATTTGTTGGTATTATTGTAGTAGTTTTTGTTGTTGTTTTTGCATTTAACTAAAGTGAGCATTGCACTTTAACCAGCACATTGCTCTTACATTAGCCAACCGAATTACCGAATGCATAGCTCTGCACATGTATGCATTTTTCCATCTGTCTACCTGTCCAGTTGTTTGTTCATTCCACTGACATGTGCATGCACTGTGAACCAACGAAATGCCGGCTACAAAACAAAGGCAAGCCACAACTACCGCCTGCTCGCCACTCGCTCACAAGTGCATTTCAAATGGAAGCACACACACATGCATTCATTTTGATGGATATTCACATATTCGCATTCAGTTTGGTGTATGGCCTTGTACGCGTGAATGACATGAAGTGTTTGCTCAGTTGGCCGCTGGCACTTCATTTATTTATAGAAAATAACATGTATGTATGCGCGTTGCAACCGTGCAAATATGAAATATATCTGCCGAATTCTCATATTTCTCTATAAATATGAATATAAACACCTCAGCTATTAATATGTGAAGTAGCCATGGTTGGCTCACACCTTAGACTCATCAGCATATATAGACTCTATATATCTCTCCTCTAACTAGTGTGTATTTGATTGATTGCCGTGAACAATTATTTATAAATCTAATTTGAACATAGTAAAATATGCCGCTTAACTGATAACTTGCCCTTCCACTTAAAATATTTACGTCCTAAATAAATAACACAGAACTTATTGGCCATTAATTTTAAGTGTGTTACTTAAGGATATATGTATTTGTATATAAAATCGTCTAGTATGTCGTTCTTCAGAGCACTCAACTGCTGGCGGGTATTGATAATTAATATAATAAATTAATATTTCAATGGAATTAAAAGCTAATATTAATGAAAAGCTTTACTTGAATCGATTTATTAAGTGAAGTGTAAATGTATTTGGTTTGCTGAAATGTAATTTCAATGTTAACAAGTTATAACATGGACCACACAACATTGTTTAGCTACTTTGATTAAATTTTCAACTATAATTATAATAATTTAATAAAAGATATTCGAGAACAAATCTAAACGAGTTTAACTCGGTAGAGAATTGTGAGAATTAGTTCACTAGATATCTATGTAATATATTTCACCTTGAGATAAGTCGGGAAGTTCCAATTAATATTCTATTGTTGAGATCGACTCTTATATAGAATGCCAAAATACATTATGTACATACATATATGCTCATCAGCAAAAGTACCGCTCCTAAGGAAAAACCCTATCGTTAATGAACTGACTGAATCTTATTTATGCAGCTTTAGATTTTCATACCCACGATAGTCGGTTCTATGTAACCAAAACGATACAGGATTTATATCTAAATTGGAACTATTAACTCGGTAGAATTCCTTAAAATTATTTAGGTAATACTGTCTGTCATTACCAGCTGTAACAGAATTTTGAGAGAATTACCTTGCCTATACTTTCAATCTAAAAATAAACCTATAATTTTTTCAAATTTTTCACAAATAGTTCTTGTTTTAGGCCATAGTACCTTCATCTCAAGAGCTCTTAACTCTCTTTTATTTCACATTTACTTTTTACAACACAATTGTTGCCTTGATTTGTTTTGTTTCTTCGCTCGTCCATGACAACTCCTACTCCTCGGTTAACTACAGCGTTGTAACTGTCAGTTATAACGGTTTAATTGGTTGCAATCACGCTCAACAATTCGATAAGTGGCCGCGAATTTATACTCCAGTCTTTAGTGCTGGGGGAGAGAGGGAGGAGCTGAATATTCTGAGCATGCTATTTTATTTAGGTGAGGTATGGTGGAGTATGTTATGCTTGGCTGAATTTATGTTTTTTGATGGGTCATTTGATTTTCGAATATATTTTTTCTCTTTTTTGAGATTTTTGCTTTTTAATATTTGTACTGTTTTTTGTTTTATGATTTTTTTCTTTTTTCAATTTCGTTCCTCGGCGCAAACATGGCAAATACTCAAGGCCACGCGTTGCTTTTGGTGTTTTTCAAACATATTTTTTCAGATGTTTCAACTTTTTGTTGTTATGCCAGTAGATATGTATGGTTCTAGGTACATACATATGTACTTGTTATATTTTTTCTTAATTCCTCCACTTTCGCTACTTTCGCATGCCACAGGCGCACACTTCCTTGGAAGTATTCCTTTGTATACTTTTTCGGCATTTTTCGTGTTTTGTGGTATTTTTTATTATTATTTTTTTATTTGTTTTATTATTTCATTTTTTTCACAATTTTATTGTAGTTACTTAATTTCGTCTAGCACACCGCTGCTCATTTCTGTATTTATCTAATGTTTCTGTTGATTCTCGCGACAAAGTTGCCTCATCAAATTTATTCAGCGTGAAAGTTGTTGTTGTAAATTTGTGTAAATCACAGTCAATTAAAAATGTATACAATTAGCCAGAGCTTACGCTTTTTATGCCTCGTTAAGTTTTCTAACAATTTTACACAATTTCTTTTTATAACCCTCCTTAGCTATTTGCCTGAAAATCCACTAGAAATTTTCAAATTCTTATTTTTTATCGATTTTTTTAATTTTTTTCTTCATATTTATTAATTAAATAAATATTATCTGGGATGGCTGCATTTACGCATGTTTTTCAACTTTTATGAGTAGATTTTCCATTTTGAAGAGAGACTTTGCTATGGAAAACTTGACTGAACCAGATTTTGATATTCGGGAATATAAATGAATGCGTTTGAGGCATACATACATATAAGCGTACCTAAAGGAGAACTACATACTGCTGACTTCATAGTCAGCAAGAATCTTTACTATCCAAAGTCACATTTTTCTAAGGCTCTTAATTCACTTACTTAGGGAAAGTAAAGTGTATTTTATTAACCTCTTTCACTCGTTCTACACCAGCCAGTCGCATTGGGAATTCAACTATTTAGAAATTGAAAAAATTGGAAATTGTAGACTTGCCTTCTACTCATAGCTCTTAGGGCTATTATTAAATTTAAAAGAAACGTTCAAATTAATTTGATATTTTTTTCACTTCAAAACCGCTTTAAACACACGAAAGTATACCTATTAATAATACAAAACCGGCGTAATAAAAGTTCGAATTTCTTGTACTCACACACATATTTACAACACCACTGAAGATGTATGAAAAAATCATTTGTTTCACTTTCACCTTCACGCTGAGCTTAAATATATCCGCGGCTGAGTCAATCAGAGTTTATGCTAAAACCCTAATATTACGCCCACACAGACACTCTCATTGTTAATCTGAATTGAAGAAAAGTGTGGAAAGAGGATGCCAAGATAAAAACATAAAAAAATCATGAATACACAAATACACATATGGCAGCATAGGTATGCATGTGTTTGTGTCCGCTATGTTAGAAAGTGTTTAAATTTTGTGGGCGCCGCTTTCGGCACGTGCCTGCATGCATAGATTTATTCGCTACAAACACATATTTTTTTTCTTTTATACGTTTGTGTATATATATTAAAATAAATCCGTTGGAAAATGCGTCACATGCATAGCTAGATTTCAGTCAAGGTGTCAGTCGAGTGACTTCACGTTATGCCTAAAAAACACGAGCAATTTTCCCAGAAAATAAGAAGAAACAAGTCTGCGGAAAGCGGTACTCAAACGGAAAGATAAAATGTGTATGGTGTGAATATCATAGAATGTGTATTAGTTGGAGAAAGAATGCCAAAGCTTTATGCGTTAATGCTCTTTTGAAAAATGGTTTATCCGCCTTCTAAAGGCATACACTCCATAGAATGTAACGTGCACGTGACCCCTAAATTTATATATTTTTGAAAAAAATTTAAGCGCCATATATTTTCATGTTGTAAAGAATAATTTAATATTTTTTGGAAAAGTTTTTTTATATCTTTGACTTTTTGGTGCGTTCAACTTATCAGACCGGTCGAATAAGTGTCTATGTCCCTCTTTCAGCCAATTACTAAGACTGTATTTGGATAAGAATGAAAATATAACTAGCATATAAACAATTCAGATTTCTCTTGTATACAGTTGTAGATACAAGCACACACACTATTTCAACCCCCACTTCGAATTCAATGAGTTCATTGAAATGAAATAAATCTATTTTGGATGAGATACTAATATAGCATTAAATTAAATTTAAAATTTCTTCTAAAGGAAGGAGGTTATTTATTTTCCTAACTTCAAAGTGAGGCGAAAAAATGTTGGGAAGGAAATGCTCCTCAAACGGCATTCAAATACACAACTTGAGTGACTGAGACATAAATATTCACTCATACTTCCACTCACGAATTCCCATTCGAGCATATTGCTTATAAATTGCCTATTTGCATGTGTCTCTGTGTGTGTTAGCACTTCGCATCCTCCAACTTTATTTCAATAACAGACTCAGAATCAACTCAGAAAAAAAGTAAATATTTTCGGTTAACTGTTGCAAGTTCTTGCGGCTGCGGCCAGAGTTTGCTCCATAAAAGATTCATATGAGAGTGCGAATATTAGCGGTTTTGTTGAAAACTTTTCAGAGCGCACATATATAATGCTTCTGTATTGGACATGTAGAATCAATAAAAATTGCAATGAGTTATCTACATGAACAGATAACTATATATACCTATGATATGGGTATATATGTATGTATTTGCTTATGAGTATGTGTGCCTCCACGATTATTACAACTGGTCCAATCTTTTGGCGCGTGCCATCCCTTTTTGAAGTTCTCTGTATATCTTTATATGTTATACGAGTATACTCAATTGTATTACAACTCTGTTAGTTCGAAACTATTTCAATTATTTTTTTGTTGACTTATATTTTGTATTATCATACTATGAGCTTAGTTCTACTATTTTCCCCATCTTACGCTTATAGTCTGTCGAATTCCACTATTTTTTCTAAATTGTTGAAATTAATACTTTGGCGATTTAACCAAAAACATGCGGTTTCGTAACACAAATGTTTGCTACAAACACATTTCATCGAAATACGTAATGATTGAAATGAAAAATATTTTCAATAATTTTGCTTCAATAAACACCAAGTGGTCTATATGGTTATCAATGCATATATAAGCTCTTTATATGTAAATACTCGTATTGTATATGAATAAATATTTGCACATCCTCTAGGAAAAATGCCCAACTTTGTACGTAGTGTTCATGACTTTTGGCACTTAAGCGAAGTACTTTGTCTTTTATGAAGTTTATCCAGCTCCATGGAAAAAAGTTTACTAGATTCTTTCTTATGTATTTAAATACAAAATCTTTATGTTTCTTTGTAATTAGCATACAATTTACAAAAATATTATTTATCTAGTTTTCGATGGCTGTTCTGGAGTATTTGGTTCCTTTAGCTCTGAACAACGACTTTTAAAAATTAATCGTTATCAGCGCTACCAGTTTTAAATATACAAATGCTACCAACATAGAGAATCAATAAGCTATATTTTGCTATATCTAAAATTATATGAAACTACACATAAATGAGGTCTAACAAATTTTCTGGGTTCATAGAGGTACTTGTACTACTTGCTGCTATAAATCAACGAAATAGCATTTATTTCTTTTATATTACAAATGACCTTCGGTAATTAGAGTCTTTTTGTATTCCAATTCTCCTTTGTAAAAATTTTCCTAAAAGTCGTGTTGGAAATACATTGAATGATTTTCCCAAAAACAGTGCGAAATTGCACAATGTTTGCTCAAACTATGAGTTTATAAACTCAAACAATTTTCATTTATTTGTCAATTGAAGCGAAAAGTTTATCAGTTCGTCGAAATTCGGTTTTCGGTTTAACTTATTCGTTTTGCCATACGGTTATTTCGCATTGCAAAATTGCAAGCAATTATAAGCTGACTGATAATGAAACGAAATTTTTATGGATTTTCGCAAATTGTTTGCTCTTTTATGTACGTATGAGGGTGTATCGGTGGGTAAATATTTCCCTATAAAATAAATGTTTAATAATTATAAATATCAATAAAGTAATTTCGAATTTCGAAGCAGCAACAATTTTAATAAAACAACACACGCACACTCATGCATGAAAATGCAAGTGAGTATAGATAATTAATTAATTAATTGCGCTTGATCTTCGAACTCATTGATATTCAGTAAGTTTCACTGCAGACTCACATTCGCCCTTCCAGACCTGTCAGCTCCACTTGACACTCACTCTCCGCATATTGCCGCCACAAACATAGCTGCTGTAATTTTTCTGCATTGCTGTAGCTCGGCTGCTTTGTCTCGTTAGTCATTTGGACATTTTGGAAATCCAATTTCATTTTGATGCCTATAAATTTTGCGAACACAAATAGTCAAATAAATGCGCAATTATTTTGTCAAATGGATTTGTACCATAATTGAAATTTAAAAGGCTTAGAATAGTCTGAATTTGCTCAAAATCTCAGTAAAAGTTGTGATTGAATGTAAAACTAGTTAAGTATTTTGCAGGTTGTCTCAGAGTTATATCGCCTCAAGAGTAATCTACATTTGTGGGGTAATGACCGAGAAAGGATAAATTGTGCCCCACTGCTGTCATAATAATAATACTCATAAAACCACATTTTGATGCCAGCTAAATGTTTTTTTTATATATAAAAAATATGTTTTAACTGTAAAACATGTGGAACTATACTTTAACAACTTGCCAATATAGGAACTCGCATATACAAGCCAAATTGATGTATTTTTTTAATAAAACTACAATAAACGCCTTAAAATATTTAATTATAAAAATTGTATTAATGAAAATTACATAATTTTAGATCGGCAAAGTGTGCGAAAAGGTGTGGGTGCAACAAACGTCAGTGGAATATGGCCTAAACACAAACTTGGTACAGGTAGTACAATATTTTATTGATGTTTCCCACAGCCTGGCAATCCACACAGAAATAAAACTTCATTGTATAGCAGTATTGACACCTATAATCCATAACATATATTTGTGGTAGAACCTATACCCGTGTATGTTTGATATAACCAATAATTGTTGAATGCGATCAGCTTCTCGTTCTTATATCTTCTTCTCTTTTGGGCTAACTATCCGCAGTATTATTTTCCGCAGTCCGCAGTATTTTATTTGTATTATAAAATTTTAATGAGTATTCAGTATATAAATCAACTGAATTTTATACATTTCTTCTCACAGACAAGAATCGCAACGCCAGTCCATCCGTTTCCGTTGATAAAAACTCCAGTTTGGTCGAAGCGGTTGATCCAGCCGCCAACAGCGATGCCAAACTAAAGCCCAGATCTAGGTTAGTGCCAATATTATTAATTTTCTTCATATTCACCCCCTCTTGCACAAGAGGGGGCTGTTGTGCAAATGAATGTCTCATAAAAATTTCGCTCCAAATTACAGGTCACTCATACGTCGCGCATCACGTAAAACGAAACAGCAAATCAACAACGCAACCGATGACTGTAATTTCCAATAAAGCGGCGAAGGAAGGAAATGCTTATATTTGATTAGGTGAAAATTGCAGGAAAATCGAAATCAAATATGTATAAAAAATCCCTAAAGCAAAGGGGTATGATTAGCAACAACAATAAGCAGCAAAGCTTACAAAGTGCAGAGTGTACATATGCATGTTTGAGAGTGCGTATGTGTACGAGCGATGATGTTGATGTGCATGTAAGTAGGTGTAGTTATTTGTTTGTATAAATTTATTTAACTACAGTCAAAGTGAATTCACCGCAATTGTCGCGTGAATGATGACGTCGAAAAAAATTACACTTTTTGATATGAACGCTTAATTATAACTATTATATAATATAAATTAAGCGAAAAATTAGCGATAGTTTTGTTGATGTGAACATATGTTTGTGCAAAAATAAAAAATATATTGAAAAAATAAATTATAATATTCATTACAAACTGTATTTGTATTGTAGTTCAATGACGCACTAGTTGTTATTCAAATTGAACAAATAATAATTAAATTTAAATTATAAGCATTTAGTTGTACATAATTCCCATAATTACGCACATTGCGGTTTTAGTAACAACAATTAACTTAAAACAACAAAAAATACCTTTAATGTGTTTACATTACATTTTCAAAGCACACTTTTTTGAACTAAATTTTGTTTATCAAAATTAGTCTCGAAACAACAAAATAGCAAACAATTGTATTATATATATAAAACAACAAGCATATTTTTTTCGTTTAAAACACTCACCTACAGGTCATGTGTTATTACTTTTTTGTATATTTATATTTTGATTATTATCAATTTTAATATTTTTTACAACTTTATATTCATCGCATATTTCACATCATTTATTTCCAAATTTTTTTATTCGATTAAGAACTGTCCATTACTCTCCCTCTGCTTCTATTATTCCATAATTTTTTTTTTTACCACGGCCGTATCAATATCCCTTATTAGATGAAGTTATAGATCCATTTCATCCGATTTCGATGGCTTGAGAGATTCCGGAGACGGGCTGTGCCACATTGGCGTTGCAATTTTTAATTAACTCCTTATCCTCATTTTATATTTCTAACGTTATTCTGAAAATGTTTCATTTAACATTTAAAGAGTAAAAACGATGTTTTCTTCATTTACTCTGCTTTAAACTAATTGTCCAATTTGGCAGTAAAACATACACTGAAATCATTTTAAAATCGAATCAACTAGTTTTCCGAAAACATTTTCAATTTTTAATACGTTTTCATCATTTCACATCATCTATACTGTGCGAGTTTATCATCCATGCAATATGCACACAATCAGGAAAAACACCTACATATGTACTGCGAAATGCGTTGTATGTGCGTGTATATAACGATACTGGAAAGCATCTCACTATCCCATAAGTTATTAGGACCCCACATTGTAACTTTTTCTTGCTGAAATTTTATTAAACAGAGATCTACTATATTTTAGGCCCAGTGTTTTTAGATGTATTATTTTTTCAAACTCGAATAAAAAGCACACAACCAAAAAATGCAAAAACTTCTGAAATAAATTAAGTACAACTTTAGTGTTAAGCCAAGAACCACTGTTAATGCGCACTTTTGAACTTAATACACAGGACAATTAACAGTTAAACCAACTATGACTTAGTTAATACGAAAGCTAGACTTATATGTATATCTGCATAGCTATGCACTTACCTGTATACTTAAGCAAAATCAAACTTAAAATCAAAGTACCGACTTTTTAATGGACAAAATTTGATTAAGGATGCTTCTGACCAATACACCAAAACCAGATAATATCTAAAAACTTATAAACTATTAATGAATTATCTAAATGTAAGGCAGTCTACAAGTAATTATGGAAAAGGTCTTAGAGACAGTTAAATGTATGTATGTTATTGTTATTGTGTATGTATAAATATGCTTAAGGTGGTCTATTTGTTAGGAAATTGTTTGAAAACATTTGCTCTAACGGTATTTTAAATAAATTATTTTTATTTTTTTTATCTGAGTAAAAATATCTTAGCTTACTTATATATCCGATAGAATTTATATAGCGAATAGTTGAAAATTTAAATATTTATTCCGATCAAATTTTACAATTAATAAATATTTGATATTATTTTTATTACAGCTAAAGCATTTTTTACTAATCATCATAAAGTTTTACTATTTTATGTGGCACATTTAAGAGCACAATTAAATTCAACCCTGAAATTAAATTTAAAAATAAATTAAGCCAATAACAAAAAATTAAATAGCCTGTAGTTTCATAAAATAAAATCAAAAATTTTTTGTTTTTGTTACTAGGTTTGTAAATCGTAGAAGTAAATGGAAACAATGCAAAGTGAATTGTGATAATAAAAACAAAATAAAATACAACCAAAAATTAGACTGAATAAGAAATTAATATTTGTATTTCGGTATTAAAATATTACTTAGACATTAAGCTCATATAAATGTTACGAATAAAATTATTAAAAAGTACAAGTTGCGACATTATTCAACAAGGCAACTGCTCGAACAATTGCACTTTCGTTAGCGACTTCTTCACTGCGGATATTTCCCAAGCGTTACTAGCCTTGAATTTGAAGTAGATCTGAAGGAGAATCTCCAGAAGGTTAGCAGGATCATCCATGGATAACTTTACGAGACCAAATAGTGAGGACGTCTACTTGGTCGATTATATAGCGACGGTGTAAGATAAGGTCAATTGGTACACACAGTTGTGAAGGATGCGTAGATTTTAGAAATATTTCGAAAACATTTGTAAAACCCTGTTTTCTAGAATGAATATATGTATATGTATCGCTCATTACAGACGATGTGCTCATTAATAAAAAGTAAATATTTTGTTACAATATAAAATATAATATAATATTAAGGAGTAAAAAGTTTTTATGATTCATTCTAATTGCATAAAATAAAGAAAAAATAAATAAAATGTTATATATTTTTGAATTCTGAAGAACAGACAGGTAAGCTATACATCAGTTAATGATATGCGATTGGTAACCAAAGCTGTACTAATTTCAGTATCAATTCAGTTATCACATAAAAAATTGATAAATAGTATTAGTTTAAAGAAGAAATGATTTTTAATAAACAGAAAATACGACGATTTTAAAATTGGTCTCTTAAAAAGAAATTATCAATGCCGGCTGGCAACACTGCCGCGATACAATAAGAGATTGTAGTAAAATGCCGAGTACCAAAAATCATGTATCAGGTGCGCATAAAACAAAAGTAAATAACTTAATGTACACACTACGATTACATACCGAACACGATCATCGCTCTCTCGTTCACAAGAACAAACAAACTCCAAGAAGTTCGAATAATTAACAACTTGACTTCGAACACCACGACGAAGCAAAGCTTTGTTGTTGTTACTGCGACGTAGGTAAGATATTGAAGAAAACCTTTCGTATTTGTTACTCTAGGAACAAACTGGACATTTGAAACACAAGTGCATTGTTACATCAGATGACGGACACAGCACATTTGCTGCGCAGTCTGCATTCTTCTCGCGCACCAATAACTTGATATACGATAACCTGCGCTGTACCAGGCGATTACAAATATTAGCACTGCACTTTGCATAAAGTACAACAATGACAATCTCTTTTGTATTTGGAGCCATTTGTTAGGCAATCTACTTATTATTTTATTAGCACATGGCATTTTGCAAGGAGATCGTACAGAGCTCAAAGGAAGTCAAATTCAATTTACTCGTATTGTATATGAGAATTTGCCTCAAAGTACCAGGCGTTGTTATATATATTTTATAAATTATAACAACAAGCAAAATCCCTTTAAATCTCCAAAAAATACCTTGTTTATTCCTAGGAACAATTTCACAATTGGAGCCAATTTGTGTTGTTGCTTCTTTGTATATTGCTAAATTATTAAGAATTTTTTTTATATCTCTAGTATGCGTCTAGTACGATATTGGGGGCTATATTTGGGACACCTGCTTTGAGCGCCTGGTAGAAATTGATGCTGCTTGCCTTGCTTAAAATTATGTTCAACGGCAGAGACACAACACACACATTCACATACATTGTATGAAAATGCTGGGGGCAATATCAGGCGATCATGAAAAATAGCAACTGAACAAATGGACAAAATTTACAATAACAAAATGCAATGTTTTCCTAAAATATATACAATAACAAAATACATATTGGTATGCAGCATTAAATGCCTTGTTTGGTTCTAGGGACGATTTGGCAATCAGAGTTAATGCGTGTTGTTGTTCATTGCAAATTCCTCAAAGCGTAGCTATTGTTTTTATATTCGAAACTGCGACTGCTTCGTTTTGTTTTTGCGCTCGGTGTGCGTCTCGTATGCTATGATCTTTATTATTGTTTTAGGAACGACTTTATAATTGAAACTAATCTACACATGTTGTTGGTATGCTGAATATACCAGCTGGTCATTTTCATATATTTGGGACACCTACTGCTACGTTTTGTGCGCCTGGTAGAAATCGATGCTGCTTGATTTACTGAAAATTGCCTTCAATGGCAGAGGCACACATACATTCTTACTTTTTACACTGAAAGTCTACCAGGCGATATACCAGACGATATACCAGGCGATATACCAGGCTATCATGAAAAGTAGCAACAGTCACGATGAAAAAAATTTAAAAAAACAATATATATATATGTATATCTCATTTAGTAGGTAGTATTCTTACTAATGGAAGGATCGGAACGAAATATTTGTTATTGGAGGATATGCCAGCTTGCAATTTTAATGTACACCTTATGGGTTTTATGAGCGCCTTGTAGAAAGGCAAAATAAGTATGAGGTAATTTAGAGCAAACAAAAAATTTTTAATGCGACGCCGCCGCTTCATTTACATTTTCATACATTTTTTGTGAAAGATCATCCCAAGGTACCAGGCGATCAGAAATGATAGCAGCAAGCCAAATTCCTAAAATGTTTACAACAACAAAATACATAGCACTAAATGCCTTGTTTAGTTTTAGGGACGATTTGGCAATCGGAGCCAGTGTGTGTTGTTACTTCACTGCACATTCCTCAATGCGTAGGAATTGTTCTTATATTCGAAACACCGAGTGCTTCGTTTTGTTTTTGCGCCTGGTATGCTATGATCTTTATTATTGTTTTAGGAACGACTTTAAAATTGAAACTAATCTACACATGTTGTTGCTATGCTGAATATACCAGCTGGTACTTTTTATATATTTGGGACACCTACTGCTACGTTTTGTGCGCCTGGTAGAAATCGATGCTGCTTGATTTACTGAAAATTGGCTTCAACAGCAGAAGGCACACATAGATTCTTACTTTTTATACTGAAAGTCTTAGCGATATACTAGACGATCATGAAAAGTAGCAGCAGGCAAAATGGACAAAAATTTATAATAATAATATATATGTATATCTTATTTAGTGGGTAGTATTGGTACTAATGGAAGGATCGGAACAAATATTTGTTATTGGAGGATATACCAGCTGGCAATTTTAATGTACACCTTCTGTGTTTTATGAGCGCCTGGTATATAAGTATAAGGTTAAAGCAAACAAAAAATTTTAACTGAGACCGCAGTCGCCGTCATTTATATTTCATACATTTTCCGTAAAAGGTCGTCACAATGCAGCAGGCCATCAGAAACGATAGTAGCAAGCAAATTCCCTCCAAATCACTCACAACTAAATACATATTGGTATGCAAAATAATCTGCGTTGTTTAATTATAGGAACAATTTGACAATCAGAGTTAAATTTTGCTGTTCTTCACTGCACATTCCTCAATGCGTAGAAATTGTTTTTATATGTCTGGTATGCGCCTGGTATGCTATGCTATTTATTATTGTTCACTGCACATTCCTCAATGCATAGCAATTGTTTTTATATTCGAAAAACCGACTGCTTCGTTTTGTTTTTGCGCCCGGTATGCGTCTGATATGCTATGATCTTTATTATTGTTTTAGGAACGACTTTACAATTGAAACTAATGTATGTATATTATTGTTGGTATGCTGAATATACCAGCTGGTAATTTTTTATAAATTTGGCATCTACATTGCGTTATGGGCGCCTGGTATACAATTTTGCTGAACTATATGTGATTTTGTGCTCTAAAATTGGAGACAATGTGGCCCTCGCCATCGTTGTTTGTCGAAATTCTGCACAAAACATTTTTTGCTATAAAATTCCAAGAAGTGTTAAAGTAAATAGCTTCGCTTTCTACCAGACGCACAAAACGCAGCAGTAGGTGTCACAAATATATGCAGCATTCCAACAATATGATTTGTTTCAGTTCCCATATAATTTCTTAAACAACAATGAATATCACATTACTGCATACCAATATGTATTTTATTGTTGCCGATTTCGTTCGGATTCCATCATCAGTACCAACACTAAATACTAAGTACAATATGCATATTTTTGTTATTTTGTCTGCTTCTACTTTACATGATCGCCTGGTATAACATGTACTTGGCACTGTTGGTACTTATATACATATGTGAATGTGCGTGGTGTGCCTCTGTCGCAGAAAATAATTTCATCAAGGCAGTGGCATCGTTTTCTACCAGCCGCTCACAGCAGCACAGTAGGCGTCTCATATGTTTTAAAAGTACCAGCTGGTATTCTCAACATGCATTGCTTTCAGTTGTACCATCGTTCCTAAAACAATAATAAATAACATAGCATACCAGACGCAAAAACAAAACGAAGCAGTCGGTTTTTCGAATATAACAACAATTTTTACGCATTGAGGAATTTGCAATGAACAACAACACGCATTAACTCTGATTGCTGCATACCAATATGTATTTTGTTATTGCACATACTTTATGAAAACATTTTGCTTATATTTTGTTATTGTAAATTTTGTCCATTTGTTCTGTTTCTATTTTTCATGATCGCCTGGTATAGCGCAAGCATTTTCATACAAAATATATATGTATGTGTGGCTCCGTCGCAGAAAATAATTTTCAACAGGTAATGTAGCATCGATTTCCACCAGGCGCACAAAACAGAGCATTAGGTGTCCCAAATATATGAAAATGACCAGCTGGTATATTCAGCATACCAACAACATGTGTACATTAGTTTCAATTGTAAAGTCGTTCCTAAAACAATAATAAAGATCATAGCATACCAGACGCATACCACGCGCAACAGCAAAACGAAGCACTCGGTGTTTCGAATATAAAAACAATTCCTACGCCTTGAGGAATTCGCAATGAACAATAATAAATATCATAGCATACCAGGCGCATGCCAGACATATAAAAACAATTTCTACGCATTGAGGAATGTGCAGTGAAGAACAACACACATTAACTCTGATTGTCAAGTTGTTCCCATAAATAAGGAACGCATGTTATAGTGCATACCAATATGTATTTTGTTGTTGGTGATTTGGAGGAAATTTGCTTGCTGCTATCGTTTCTGATCGCCTGATACATTGTGACGACCTTTTACGGAAAATGTATGAAAATATAAATGATAAGCGACTGCGGTCTCTTTGAAACTTTTTTGTTTGCTCCAAATTACACGTACTTATTGTGCCTTTCTACCAGGCGCTCATAAACACAGAAGGTGTTTATTAAAATTACCAGCTGGTTTATCCTACTATAACAAATTTTTCGTTTCTATGCATCATATCATCATTACCAACACTATAGTATACTGTGTACAATATGCATATTTTATTGTTATTGTGCATTTTAGTTCGTCGTGTCTGTTGCTACTTTTCATGATCGCCTTGTACATCGCCAAGACTTTCAGTATAAAATGTAGGAATGTGTGTGTGTGTCTGCCGTTGAAAGTAATTTTCAACACGGCAAGTGCATCGTATTCTACCAGGCGCACAAAACAAAGCAGTAGGTGTCCCAAATATACATATAAAAATTACCAGCTGGTAATTCCAACATGCATTGGTTTCAATTGTGCCATCGTTCCGAAAACAATAATAAATCGAAAAACATTCTAGCAAAGTCTAAAATACGACGAAATTAAATTCAACTTCCTATGAGCTCTGTACGATCTTCTGGTAAAATGATTACAAAATTTAATTTGGAGGGAGTGCGAATTATGTAATTATTTTTGCTGAATATCTATAATAAAGCCCAGCAAATGGCTCCAAGTATAAGGGCACTCATGATTATATGCACATAAATGCATTCGAATTGCAATATGTAATTCTATCAACATTTTTATGAACTCCAGAAATAATGTTTTCCAAATGCCGTGTTGTTTCTATATATTGTAGCTACTAAATGCAGACAATGCAATTTTTGTACTTTATAAAGGGCAGTGCTAATATTTGTGATCGCCTGGTACCTGGTGTTGGTGTGTGAGAAGAAAGCGGACTGCACAGCAAATGAGTTGTGTCTGTCATCTGCTGTAACAATGCACGTGTGTTCCAAATGTTCAGCTCGTTCCTAGAATAACATATATATGTATGTGTTTTTCGTTTTGCATTTGCATTATCTCACCTTCGTCACGAAAACAACAAAGCTTTGCTTCGTCGTGCTGTTCGAAGTCAAGTTGTTAATTATTCGAACTTCAAGGAATTTGTTTGTTTTTGTGAACGAGAGTGAAAGATGATCGTGTTCGGTATGTAATCGTAGTGTGGGCATTAAGTTATTTGCTTTTGTTTTATGCGCGCTTGATACATGATTTTTGGTACTCGGCATTTTATTACAATCTCTTATTGTATCGCGGCAGTGTTGCCAGCCGGCATTGATAATTACTTATTTATAGACCAATTTTAAAATCGTCGTACTTTCTGTTTATTAAAAGGCATTTTTTTTCTTTAAACTAAAACTATTTATCAATTTTTTATGTGATAACTGAATTGATAGTAAAATTAGTATAGCTTTGGTTACCAATCGCATATCATTAACTGATGTATAGCTTACCTGTTTGTTCTTTAGAATTCAAAAATATACAACATTTAATTTCTTTTTCTTAATTTTATTCAATTAGAATGAATCATAAAAACTTTTTAATCCTTAATGTTATATTTTAACAACGTTTTTACTTTTCATAAATGTGCACATCGTTTGTAATGATCAATACGTGGAACGCAGACCACTAGCTAGCATTTGCGAGATATGTTTTACAAATATATTCGAAATATTTCCAAAATCTACGCATCCTTCACAAATGTGTACCAATTCAGCTTCCTTACACCGTCGCTATATAACCGACCAAGTAGACGGCCTCACTATTTGTTCTCGTAAAGTTATATATGGATGATCCTACTAATTTTCTGGAGAGTCTCCTTCAGATCTACTTCAAATTCAAGGCTAGTAACGCTTGGAAAATATCCGCAGTGAAGATATTACGACTAGTCGCTAACGAAAGTGCAATTGTTCGAGCTGTTGAATAATGTCGCAACTTGTATTTTTTCAATAATTTTTTATTCGTAGCATTCATATGAGCTTAATGTCTAAGTAATCTTTTAATACTGAAATACAAATATTAATTTCTTATTCAGTCTAATTTTTGGTTGTATTTTATTTTGTTTTTATTATCACAATTCACTTTGCATTGTTTCCATTTACTTCTACGATTTACAAACCTAGTAACAAAAACAAAAAAATTTTGATTTTATTTTATGAAACTACAGGCTACTTAATTATTATATTATTTTTAAATGCCATTTCAGGTTTGAATTTAATTGTGTTCTTAAGTGTGACACAGAAAATAGTAAAACTTTATGACGATTAGTAAAAAATGCTTTAGCTGTAATAAAATTAATATCAAATATTTATTAATTGTAAAATTTGATCGGAATAAATATTTAAATTTCAATTATCTCTATGTAAATTTTATCGGATATATAAGTAAGCTAAGATATTTTTCTCAGTTAAAAAAAAAATAAAAATAATTTATTTAAAATACCGTTACAACAAGTGTCTTCAAACAATTTCCTAACAAATTGAGCACCTTAAGCATATTTATACACACACAATAACAGTAACATGCATAAATTTAACTCACTACTTAGACCTTTTCCATAATTACTTGTAAATTTTCTTACATTTAGATAATTCATTAATAGTTTATAAGTATTTAGATATTATCTGGTTTTGGTGTATTGGTCAGAAGCTATCCTAAAATCAAATTTTGTCTAATAAAAAAAATAAATGTTGTTTATTCTAAACGAAAAAATATACTTGTTATTTTATATATACAACTGTTTGATTTTTTGTCAAAAAAGTCTTCATTGAAACTACTTTTAAAATTTAATTTAAATTAAAACTACTTTTTGTTTAAAGTTTAAAGTCAATTGTTGTAACTATCTTTTTAAGCCGTAATACACAGTATATCAACGAAACCAAAGTTTTTTTTTCATTTAATGAAAGGCACTTGCTTTGTTTTCATTACTAGTATTATTGTTATGTTATATAATAGTTATAATTAAGTGTTCCTATCAAAATGTGTATTTTTTCGACATCAACTTTCACGTGACAGTTGGGGTGAATTCATTTTGACGTCTGTGAATTAAATTTGTACAAACAATCAGATACACCTACTTTCATGCACACCAACATCAACGCTCGCACACCTACGCACTCTCTAACATCCGCCATCGTTTTACTGCAAATTACAGTCATCGGAGGCGTTGTTGATTTGCTGTTGGTTTTACGTGATGCGCGGCGTATGAGTGACCTGTAATTTTGCGAACAATTTTTATGAGACTTTCAATTGCACAACAGCTCCCTCTTGTGCAGGAGGGGGTGAATATAAAGATAATGAATAATATGGGCACTAAACTAGATTTGGGCTTTAGCTTGGCATCGCCACTGCTGGTAGCTGGATCAACGGCTTCGACCAAACTGGACTTTTTATCAACGGAAACGAATGAATTGGCGTTGCTATTTTTGTCTGTGAGAAGAAATGTATAAATATTATGTTGGTTTACATACTGAATATTCATTAAAAGTTTAAATACAATCCAAAAACAACAATTATCTGTAGATGAAACAATATGTTCTTCTTACGAGTCAGATAGAGACTAAATATACTGAAGACTGCGAACTAACGCACAAAAGAGAAGAAGATACATATAAGAACGAGAAGCTGATAGCATCCAACAATTATTGGTTATATTACATATCCATGGGTAGACAGAGAGACTGTTATACAGCTTTTCCAAGTATGAAGTAGGGAGGGATTGGTGATCTGTGTCATTAAAATGCCAAGTTTTTGTTTAGTCCATATTCCACTGACATTTGGTGGGCCCACACCTTTTCACACACTTTGCCGATTTTAAAATATGTATGTATTTTCATTACAACAATTTTTATAAACAAATATTTTAAGGCGTTTATTGTAGTTTTATTAAAAAATAATTAAAATAAAATAATTTGGCTTGTATATATCAGTTCCTATAGTGAAAAGTTATTAAAGTTGAGTTCCACGTACAAAGGTTAAAGGTCACGTAAATATGTAGAGATTAGAAATGGTATAGAAGAAGTTTTAACTTAAAGATTGATGATACACAAGATCCAACTACTGAAGTTTTCTGTTTTCTCAGCATTCCGAATCTCATTCCTATCTTGGTGATAACAATAAGCTTATTTAGAATATAGTAACCAAATATATTTCATCCTGGTACAAATCCATTTGACAAAATAATTGCTCATTTATTTGACTATTTGTCTTCGCAAAATTAAAAGGCATCAAAATGAAATTGGATTTCCAAAATGTCCAAATGACTAACGAGCCAAAGCAAATATCGTACGAACACGTAAAGACATATAAAGACAAAACCAGGTCAAGCACAAAGCCACACACACACAAGCCCATATTGTCTAATTTGTATGAGAAATGCAACTCTGTGTTGCAGATTGTCTAAAAATAGTCACAAACTAAGTTCGTGGCAATAAAAACTTTTGTCAGTTAAATTGGTATGACTCCATACACACACCAACATACATAAAAATACATACATGATTTATAGCAAAACCATCAGCAATCAACACCAGCAACAACAAAAGCTATTAACACAACTCAGTAGTTGCCAGGCTAATACCAGTGAGCCAATAAATTCTCAAAACTACAATTGAGTTCAGGGAAGAAGAAGAAGGGTATGAGAAAAATATTTCGAACGAAAGCAAACGAGACAATGCAGCAGTCAGCCGAGCAACAGCAATGCAGAAAAATTGCAGTAGATATGTTTGTGGCGGCAATGTGCGGAGAGTGAGTGCCAAGAGGAGCTGACAGGTTTGGAAGGGCGAATGTGAGTCTGCAGTGAAAAATATTGAATATCAATGAGTGTGAAGTTCATGTTTGATCTTCCCAATATCGTTGTTGTTTTATTAAAATTGCTGCAGATTCGAAATGCGAGCAATTACTTTATTGATATTTATAATTATTAAACATTTTATTTTATAGGAAAATATTTACCCACCGATACACCCTCATACGTACATAAAAGAGCAAACAATTTGCGAAAATCCATTAAAATTTCGTTTCATTCAGTCAGCTTGTAATTGCTTGCAATTATGAAATGCGAAATAACGGTATGGCAAAACGAATAAGTTAAGCCGAAAACCGAATTTCGACGAACTGATAAACTTTTCGCTTCAATTGACAACTAAATGAAAATGGTTTGAGTTTATAAACTCATAGTGTGAGCAATCATTGTGAAATTTCGCACTGTTTTTGGGAATTTCATTCAATGTATTTGCAACACGCCCTGTAGGAAAAGTTTTACAAAGGAGAATTGGATAGAAAAAGGCTCCAATTTCTTCAGAACACCCAACAAAAACTAGATAAAGAATATTTCTATGGATTTTATGCTAAGTACAAAGAAAAATAACGATTTCGCATATAAATACATAAGAAAGAATTTGGTAAAATTTTACTGAATCCTAGGGATCCATCGAGTCTAGCTGCGAAAGCTACAGACTGTATGAACTTTATAAAAGGCAAAATGCTTCGCTTTAGAGCTAAAAGTTATGAACGCTACGTACACAGTTAGACATTTTTCCTACAGTGTGTGCAAATATTTATTCATATACCATATTTACATATAAAGAGCTTATATATGCATTGATTACCATATAGACCACTTGGTGCTTATTGAAGCTGAATTATTGAAAATATTTTTCATTTCAATTATTTCCAATTTCGATGGAATGTGTTTGTAGCAAGCATTTGTGTTACGAAACTACATGTTTTCGGTCAAATCGCCAAAGCATTAAGGGGTTATATACAGTTAGTATTTTCAAAAAATCGATTTTTTTTAATTCATTTTCTTAATGTACATATATTTAAGAATACACACAGAAAATTTCATATCGTTCCGGTGAATATTTTCAAAGATACAAGCAATTGAAAAATTTGAAAAGGCGTTTCAGAGTGCTTGGAAGTACAAGGTCCAAACTTTAAATGCGGTTTTCTCAAAATGGTGTTTTCAAAGTCGGTGACCAACATTACTCGAAAACGGCTAGACCGATTAGTCTCAAATTTTAGCACGACCTTCTTAAATATATTTTTTAGTAATTAATCGTAGATTTTTTCTCTTTAAGGCCGAAATTTCGGTGAAAAATCGATTTTTTTTTTTTTTTGAGAAACCGCCATTTTGTCAAAAAAATTTATTTTGCTTATTCCTTCGATTAATTACTAGATTTAACATTATTTTAACGAAATCTGTTTGGTTTTTTAATTTCGGATGATCTAGTTCCGAGATATAGTGGTCACCGCAAAACGTCTTTTTTGAGAGGAGCTCCTGGAGATCAGCTGTAGCTCTTTTTCAAATAAATATTTTTACTAGTACTAAGTCTTAAAATCTAGTTGAAAGATACCATAATATGTGTATAAATTTTTGGATCAATAAATTAAAAAGTTTTCTCAGAAAAAATTCTGGAAAATTCACTTTTTTTCGGCCGTCTAACTGTATATAACCCCTTAATTTGAACAAGTTGGACAAATTAGTGAAGGTAATAGCATGTTGACAATGCATGGAGAAATTTTGCTGAACTTTCAAAATACAAAACAGTGCACTATAAAACATAACAAAATCAAAAAGGAAGTAAATATATGTATAATTAAAATAGTTCTGTACAAAATCATATTTAGATTACAATCAAGTATAAAATATGTATATAGCATAAATCGGGATGTTAATCAATTACGTAGTATTTTGAAGCTCTATTGAGACTCACACAGTTTTCAATAATAAAAAAATCGGTTGTAAAACAACCCAGCGGAATCATGGAATCACCAACAATAAATCAGATAATTTAAATTGAATATAATGTGCCGTTCGAAGGAGATAAAGTAGAAAATATAGAGAATGTCATAAAGGGATGATGCATGAATGCGTTACAAAATTGCATGCGCCCAATGATTGGACTTTATAATAAACTTTTAGGAATATCCCCCAAATCGCATACATACATATTAGAGCTCTTGGTATTCGACTAATCGACTAACCGAATTAAC
This sequence comes from Zeugodacus cucurbitae, assembly GCF_028554725.1. NCBI lineage: Eukaryota > Metazoa > Arthropoda > Insecta > Diptera > Tephritidae > Zeugodacus > Zeugodacus cucurbitae. Next base: position 52,540,695 of record NC_071671.1, read on the forward strand.
CGAATAGGGCATTATTCGAATAATAATATTCGGTTTGCACTATTCGGATAGTCGTCAGTCATCGACTATTCGATTAACCGCTCATTTCCGACTATCCGGTTAACCGTTCGTTGTCGACTATTCGAATAGTGTAAGTTCATTAAATTTCTCTTTTTATTGAAAAAAGTGAAACACAGGAAAAATGCGAACAATTGACATTTTCACAAGTAAAAACAAACAAAAATCAAAGGCTGCTTGGATTTCAAACAATTTTCATTTTTTCAAATAGTGACAGTATAACTATTAGAACGACTATTCGAATAGTCGTAACATTGCGACTAATCGAATAGTACTAACCGGTTAATATTCGTACCAACGGTTACAAGCCGGATATTCGAATAATCGGTTTTCAGGTTAATCGAATAATTTTAAGAGCCATAATACATATGTATATCTCATGGTATGAATGAGTTGTTCATGTACACAAGTTATTCCAAATTTTCATTGATTCTCCATGCCCAAAGAGGTCGCACAATTTGTACGCAATGAAAAGTGTCAAACAAAACCGCTAATATTCGCCTTTGTCACATGAATGTTTTATGGAGCGAACTTCGGTTCAGCCACCACCGCAGCCGCAAGAACTTGCAACAGTTGGCCGAAAATATATTACTTTTTTTTTCAGAGTCGTTTCGAGTCTGTTATTGAAATAAAGTTGGAGGGTGCGAAGTGCTAACACACACAGAGACACATGCAAATAGGCAATTTATAAGCAATATGCTCGAATGGAATTTGTAAGTGGAAGGATGAGTGAATATTTATGTCTCACTCACATAAGTTGTTCATTTGAATGCCGTTTGAGGACATTTATTACCGCTTAATTCTTTCCTTCCACCTTGAAGGATGAAAAAATACTATTCATGAATTTAGAAATTAGATTTAAGTTTTATTTAAAGTTATTTGGTATCTCATCCAAAATAGATTTATATCATTTCAATGAACCCATTGAATTCTTGTTGTTGTTTGATGTTGTGTGTGTGCTTGTGTCAACAATGGAATACAAGGGCAATAAGAAATTGTGTATATGCTATGTGTGTATATGCTAGTTATAAGACAGACACTATTTCGACGGCTCTGATAAATTGAACACAACAAAAATTCCAAGAAACAAAAAAAATAACTTTTCCAAAAAATATTTAAAATAATTCTTTACAATAAGAAAATATGTATATGAAGCTTTAAAATTGTTCACAAATATGAATGTATTTTAAAATTTAAGAATTTAACACATATATTCGCCAAAGTGTGTCCCTTTAAAAGCTGGTTAAAACCATTTTTCTCAAGAGCATTAAACGCATAAAATTTAGCATTTTACACTCTAACTAAGACATATTCCATGACATTGTCACCACAAAAATTTAATTTTCCGTTTGAGTACCGCTTTCCGCATTTTTGTTTCTTTTCAATTTTCCGGAGAAATTGGTCGCGTTTTATAGGCACATCGTGAAGTCAGTTGACTGACTGCGTGACGGAAATCTAGCGAAGCATGTGACGTATTTTCTAAAGGATTTTTTACTAATATACAGACACACACATTTATATACCTAAAAGTAGGTAAAATGTCTATCTCTGCAAACACGTGCCAAAAGCGGCTTCCACAAAAAAAAATATTGAAAGTGGTTATTTAAGCATCGCAGAAACATATTTGTGTGTATGTATGATTTTTATGTTTTTATTATGTAGCTGTACTCTTTTTAACACTTTCCTTTAATCCACACTGTACTATATACATAGTACGAGAGTGTGCATGTGGGTGTTATAAGGTTTTTAGCATAAACCCTGATTTAGTCATCCTCGGATATATTTACCTCCACGGTTAGAGGGAAGCAATACACACAAATGGGTTTTTCATGCGTATGTGTTTGCTGGTGTCGGCGTGTAAAGCATGCAAAAAACAGCCCCTTACATACATATATGAATGTTTGCGCGTGTATAGGAAATTCAACTCTAGTGATTGTCTGTTCATTGTAAACTCTATTTTATGCGTTTTTCCTAGAATTTTTTAAATCCACTCTCATGTGACACGCCTCCCATATTATTGCGTTTTTCGTGCTTTATTACGTCGGTTTTCTATTATTCATACGTAATACTTTTTTAAACCATTTCGAAGTGAAGAATCATAAAATAAAAATGTCTTTTAAATTTTCTGTAATAATAATGCTCACAGTCGATGTAACATGTCATGGTTATGTTCGATACCTTTGTTAATACTTGAATTATCTATTGCAAAGACAAATGAGCTGAAATTATGCAAATTGGTTCTCAAGTATGTTTGAAGCTACGTCACTCTGACTTTGGTAAAATCGATTTAGACGAATTTTATTCTCAAATATCTATACCTAATCTAATTCAAAAACCCAAACCATTTTATTCAACTAAAACAGTGAAATACTGACCGTAAAACATCACTTGTGACTCTATACGAGACAAGAGTGTATTCAATGCGAAAAATTTACTCAAAATCGGAAAAAATTAAAAAAAAATGCCAAAAAATACTAAAATGTCAAAAACACGGAAGAGGATACTTCTACTTCCAAAGAGTCTGCGCCTGCGGCACTGCAAACACATAATAAAAGAAGAAAAGGAAAAAATATAACTAGTACATATCTAGAAACATCATACATATCTGCTGGCATAACAACAAATAGTTGAAACATCTGGAAAAGTATGTTTTAAGACTATAGAAAGCAACGCGACGAGCTAAATGTTAGAAAAAACAAAGAAATCATCAAACAAGAAAATTAAATAATATTAAGGGCAAAATTCCAAAAACAGAATAATCAAAGTAAAACATTTTTTGTTAACAAGAGAGAAAATTATACTACTATCAAATGACCCACCAAACCAAACATAAACTCAGCCAAGCATAACATATAATTTAACATCGTAGCAAGAAATGCCCCCATGTCTCACCTAAAAATAGCATTCTCAGAACATCACAGAACCTCCCTCTCGTACCCCGCACTAAACACAAGACTATAAATTCGTGCCACTCATCGAATTGTCGAGCGTGAGTACAGCCAATTACAGTGTAATAATTGACAGTTACAACGTCGTGGGGAAGAGGCCGTTGCTGTTGTTTACATTTCATAACTATGCCGAAGCACACAGCGCGAAGGATGAGAAAAATTAACTGAAAGCAAAAATACAAAAAAGTAAAAAAAATAAGTTTAGAGTACTTGAGTTGAACGTGGACTAAAGGGAATTTTACTATTAATGTAACTCTAGAAGTGATGTGGTGGTTTTAATGTTGAAAGTGAAAGTAAGCTAAGCAAGTTTTATATCACAAATCTTCACCAAGCCAAAAGGTTGTAATGACCTTGGTTGAACAGCTTATATTTTTGCATAATACGTACTTGAAAATTTTGTTAAATTTTCTGTATAATTTTGGGTGTTGCATGTTGTACGTTTCGAATACCCAATATTATATTTCAATAAACCAAACGCATTTAGTTCACTTAATAAGTCGATTCTTGTAAAGCTTTTCATTAATTTTTGTTTTTAATTACACTGGTATATTAATTTATTACAGTAATTCTCAATGTCACACCGCCAGTAGTTGAGTGCTCTTAAGAACGAGTAAACCTCATACTATATCCATTAATACCCAAATATATGCTTAAGTAATAAATCATTTGCAGTTAATAACGCAATACAATCAAAAATTAATTTTGCACAAACACTTGAAATTAATGGCCAATAAGTTTGTTGATTATTAATTTATGTAGGATGCAAATATTTTAAGTGGAAGCGTTATCAGTTAAGCGGAATTACTATATACACATTTGATACATATTTATTTGCTATAGAAAAATTATATACGTCAGAAATGGAACCAAAGGCCTAAATTTAATCGGAAGAATCAAAATTTGGAGACTGAAGTTCATGTATTGATTGTATGCTATTTGATTTGATATTTGTTGGGAACTCTTATCTACAGTATAAAATCTTCACAAGGATTTTGATTTAGCAAATTAACAGTATTCGGTATATTAATGTATAACAACTCATGCAGTTAGTGCAGTAAAAGTTCTGTGAACTTGTCAAAAAATAATAAATAATTGGTCTCTTCATCCCACTACTACTGCTGCTTTATGTCGACTGATCCGTGCCGACAAGCAGGAAGATAAAAGCTTTTATAATTAATTAATCAGTACTTATTAGCAGATACAGGCAAAGAGAGTAAAGCATATGGAGTCTGTGGTGTGTAAGAGTGGATGTTGGAGATATTTGCGAACATGAAAATCTGGCTGAGAGATTTCCTATTAGCACGATTGCAACACACACACACACAAACTATTTTCTACTTGTATGTGTGAGGTCAGCTCAACAGATTTGTGTATGTGTGTGTCTATAAATGAATGAAGTGCCGCCGGCCAACCGAGCAAATACTTTAAGTCATTCACGCTCAACTACTCACACGTCGAGGGTGAATGCACATGTGTGTGTCTTCGTGTGAAATGCACTTGAATGCACTTGAATGCGTGTGGCAAGCCAGCAAGGGTGTTGTGGCTTGCCTTTGTTTTGTAGCCGACATTTCGATAGTCCACAGTGTACGCACAATGTCAGTGAAATGGACGGACGAGTGAACAGACAGACGGGCGCACAGAGATGCACAGCCGGAAAAGTCATGCACTCGGTGAGTAGGTAATAATGCGAGAGCAAAGTGGTGGTGGTTCGATGGTCACTTATATTAAAATGCAAAAACAAAAAAAGCTACTACAACAATACCAGCAATTGTATTACAATAGCAAAAATGTGTGTGTACCGCCAGTCATCATGTAAGTAGGCCACAGCAAATCCGTGTTTTAAGCCACTTTGTGGATCACTACTTGCATTTTCTGCTTGTTTTTACAACGCTGATTCATTTATTACTTAATTTGTATTTAATTAAAAATTATATAATAATTTCAAGCAATTCTGCTGCGGTTGCATTCATCGCTTATGACCGACCAGCGAATTATTAATGCAGTAATTTGCTTGTTTTTAAGCATAATGCAAATAAGGTGGATGTGATATTTATTATTTCTGGACTATACTGTCATAATCTGATTTTTTAAATGAGTTCAATATGTTATTCCGTTAGAAACTGGATAAATTCAATTTAAAACTTTCGATTATACATAAGACATAAGGGGCCATCCATAAATTACGTCACACCTTGAATGGGGGAGGGTATCATTCAGAAGTGACATTGTGTGACAAGGGGCAGGGGGGTCAAAAGCTTTGTGACATCACATTTCAAAATCGTTTCCCGCTCTGCTGCGCTCCTGGGTGCTAGACGACTGGCTGCTCTGTACCACGCCGATCACGCAGCAGCATAATTAAGTATCTGTTAATTCTTGGCTAGTCATTCGTTGACTCTGTACTTTAATATTTAACTAAATGTTGATTTTGTTAAAGATTATTCAATAAATATAAGAATAAATAGAATAACCTGTTTTTTTTTTAATTTATGATAAATCCATAAACTTGGAAAATGGGTGACGTCACGTCAGGGGGGGGGGGGGGGAGTTCAAAATGTGACAACTTGTGACAAAGAGGGGGGAGGGGTTAAAAAGTCCTTAAATTCGTGTGAGGTAATTTATGGATGGCCCCTAATGAGTGATATAGCAAAGCAGGACATACATATATCATATGACAGACTATGACAAAGTAAAAGAAGGTTATGTTCAATGGTCATTTAAAAGTATATATACAAGATTTGAGTGAGATTTCCACATAAGTCAGACAGTCGGATTAGAATGAGTAAATGTTGAACATATGCCGAACTGTTAATAATTTAATTAAATAAAAGGGGCTACTAATAAAATAAATTAATACATATATTATAATTTGAATAATTAAATAAAATAATCATTGAGTAAAATCAAACTAATGTCAATAAATACCTATTAAAACATGTTACTCATACGCCCCATCAGCAATGTAAAGCAATTCGTCAGGGCGTATGAGCAACTTATTAACGTGAGTGACATGTGATTTAAAAATGTTTAATTCGATTTTAGTTGCCAAGGTGAGTGCATAAGTGGCATAATAATCTCAATACAATAAAAGTGGGAAAATCATAAAATATCCGGAGGCCAGGTGACCAATCACCAGTACAGCAGTGCATAATTGAGTTTCAGTTGTTTACAACATGCATTTGGTTTCAATCTTTATTATCCTTTATAGCCACTTACAGCTGCTATCCTTGTCAACGCCACCTACATCAGCAGCAACCCACTGCCACCAGCGCTACATATGTCTTCACTACGGTTATTTGTTTGACATCTCCTGCATATTTGTTGTAATTTATCAGCCAATAAGCCGATTATGTCGACACAAGCTGCACACTGCTTGCTCTGCAGCTTGCTATTTGCAACAAACAATTTTACAATTTGCCGGCGAGTCAGACTCGAGGTCTGCGAATGCAGTTTTTAATTAAAAGTAAAAGCAGATACATATAATAAATAAAGGATGGAGATAGAGAAGCGAGGAAAGCCAAACGAAATAAATATCAAATGTAACTAAAGCAAAGTAGAGTGACATAATATCAGTTAGATAGAAATCCTATGGGTAAATACTTAAAAGTTTAAGTTAATTCATTTTTGAAGAATTTAGGATGGCTGCTTTGTTCTCCGCACTTATACATGAAATATTAGATGAACAACATGGCGTATGAGTAACATTTTAAATCCTTAAAGTATTTAGTATAATTGAAGCTCGGTCTTATTTATATGTATATTTAATTGCAAACCGATAACAAGCCAATTAAACTAATTGCATCCGCTGATATTTTTAATTTCACTATTTTCTTCTGAATTTCAAAATGTAATGACTATAACCAACATCAACCAACCTTTGTCTCATGTCGCATTGCGCACTTTGTGACAAGTAATTACCTGCGGAAATCACTGTTTGTAGCAAATCAAGACCAACATTCAGCAACCGAATTGTGGTGGCGCCACCTTCGGCTACCTTATTTAACTGATGAATAATTGCGTATTCGAATAATATGTTCGATTACGAGAGCAGTTTGAGATGACAGTGAGTTGGAAATATAATGTGAGAAATATAGCCTACATATACGAGATATGTCAGTTGCTGAATTTAAGTAAAATACTCGGCGACACAACACCGGCAAATAACTGTACACGTATGTTACAAATAACAGTGCACACAGAGTAGAGATCCAAAGAAATGAATGGCAAGTCGCCAGTGTAGCACTGAACATAAACAAAGACAACAGCCAATTAAATGTAAATGCACGAGCAGGAGAAGAAGAAGACGAAGAAGCAACGACGCGGAACAAAACGTTGAGATATGGATCTTCTGAGTGCAGTATAGTGCGAAAGGTGCAGCACTGCTAAGCTAGGGCCATGACAAGCGGCGGGAAACGCGAAAAATAAATCAGGAAATACAGAGCTGGGCACGAAGGCAACAGCGCGCTGAACTCATGCTGCAACTCCAATGGCAACCTTTACATGTAATAGTTATTGCTTTGCACTTAAATATAAGAGAAAGTTGAAGAAAACAAAACCGGAAAAATTTAAATATATAACGCAGATGCAACGCTGGGCTCCTCCTGAGGCGATGTGACAAACGGACGGTATAAATGAATGTTGCACCGGCCTGTTGATGCGTCCCATTGGCTGGTTAAGTGTTGGGAATTGTGCATGTAAATAAATGTAAAACATCATGTAAATGCTTGTATTTTTTTATGTTTATCCAGTAATCGCTGGCAATACTCTTTGCATGCAAAAAAATCAGAAAAAGAAGAAGAATTTTGAGAAGCTCGAGTTAAAAAAAAAATTAAGAGAATATGAAAACTGAGTCTTGGAAAAGTCGAACAACCGAAGAAGATATTTAAGGTATTGATTTTTTTTAATTTCTTAAAATTTAAGAATCTAACCTATAATGCGAATTGAGGGTCACTTATTGAGAACATTAAATCGCTGCTTTATTATTATTATATTTGTCTGCCTCTGCTGCACTTTTGGCAGTGTAGTAAGCTCATTACCTCAGATTCGGATTCAGCGATCCCAGCGATATAACGAACACATAGACCACTAGTCAGTTGTGTTTTCCATCAGTGTTTTCAGAAATTTCATTTCATTAATTAATCTATACGCTTCACTTCTTACGCTTAACGGCATTAATATTATAGCAACGCCGAGGCAACAAAAGTGAAATATAATCAGCAAATGGAAGATACAGGATAAGGTGCTAGAATTGCTTCCCGCGCTGTAAGAAGACACGCTGAGCATGAGAGACAGAATTATTTATTTAAAGAACGCACACGGTTGCAATTAAATGGTCTTTAGTGACTTCTGTGACCTGGAATTCGCTAACAGATTCCCAACGTGGCCGTTGAGGTCGTTGAGGTCGCCGTGAGAGCGGCGAATGCGTGCCACTTACTACTGAATTTCTTTTAATTTATTTATCACTTAGTTTGCACCTCGTGCCTTTTGCAGCCTTCTTTTTGTTTTAATTCAACTACAGTCTTTGTGTTCGACAGTCTTCTCTAAACACACACCTAAGTTTGTTTGTTCAGTGTAAATTTGACTCTGAGTGTACTTACTTCTACTTGACGATGCGCTAACATATGCCGAGGAGCGTCGCTTCAGTCCACTTGTGCCGTCATTATTGCTCCCGACGGGTAGAAATCGCGACAGTGACAGCAACGTTTTGAGGAGGTCAGTCACGTTTTGATCCTCCTTGGCGGAGAATTCCAGCACTTTCGCTCTGTAAGTAAGAAAATAATGCAACTGATTAGAAATGGACGAGGTTCAAAGAAGATATTCATGAAATTTACATACATACAAAAAATTTGAATTTGGTGTTTTATACAGACAAAGGTTACAACTGCAAAATTTACATGAGTTACAATTTCCTATTGTTCCATGTTCGAATATAATCTCAAATTCTAAAAGAATTTTGTAGATATTATATAACTGCTTCAGTTTTACAAATTGACAACTGGGTTCTATATAAGGCCGTGAGCAACTACGAAGCGGGTAGGCATCAAACGGCAGCTGTGACTGTTATTTCTGCTATATTCGACATCAAAGATATATCCTTATTTCAGATTGCCGTCCTCTCGCATTGGTCTTTCGAAGCAGCAAAGCAGAATTGGGGCACCTAACCTTAATTACCACCATGGAAAAAATTACACCTTTGTGAAGGAAATTTTTCCATGAAGCAAAGTTCAACATGTTGCATATCCAACTGTTTGCCGAATGATAAAACATTACCAGCCCTCAATATGTTCTTAAAATCCTATTTTTGACGACTTGTTTATTCGCTTTCGTGGACTCGGTATGATTTTGCTGACGGCGTAAAATTCATGCCAACTATGCAACAGTCATACAAAGTTGCTAACAAAGTCAGTGCTCTTACAACAACGAGCTGCAGCAGCAACGACAAGCTCATCCACCCACGTTGGTAACAATGGAGCTAGTGGTTCTTGTTGTTGGATTGCTGGTGTTGGTTGAAGCTTTGATAGATGTCGGAGTGGACTTTGAAACTGTCAGTTACAGGCGCCTGCAAAATTGTTGTTGCCTGCAGCTGCTGACCTGACACGTCAATTGTGGCTATGCAGCCACTCCCAGCAACAGCAACAAACTCACCAAATGTTTGAAGAACAGGTGTCAAGTTGGTTGAAAGCTTTAAGTGATCAACAATTTTGTATTTCTTCTCACCTGCGCTGGGTTTCCAGCAAAACTTACGCGGAGTGTAATATGGCGCAGTGAGTTGAAAATGTTATAGGAATTAGTTGAGTGCGGTGTCGGTAAGTGTGCCAATGCTTTTCCCTTATGCACACAGATTATCAACTGGCCAGATGTGTACATTAAATATTAGTGTCAGACAGACTGGCTGCGAACTGCATCAGTAGTTCTGACATGCAACACACGTATATTAGCTTTTCAGAGGCGGTTTGAAACATTAAAAACCCTGAAACTTTGGATAACCGTTGATGTTCTATTAAGTAGTCTAAATAATCTGTTAAAGACTATATTTAACATAAAAATGAAATTCTGTAGCCTAATAACGGGTGATTTTTTTGAGGTTAGGATTTTCATGCATTAGTATTTGACAGATCACGTGGGATTTCAGACATGGTGTCAAAGAGAAAGATGCTCAGTATGCTTTGACATTTCATCATAAATAGACTTACTAACGAGCAACGCTTGCAAATCATTGAATTTTATTACCAAAATCAGTGTTCGGTTCGAAATGTGTTTCGCGCTTTACGTCCGATTTATGGTCTACATAATCGACCAAGTGAGCAAACAATTAATGCGATTGTGACCAAGTTTCGCACTCAGTTTACTTTATTGGACATTAAACCAACCACACGAATGCGTACAGTGCGTACAGAAGAGAATATTGCGTCTGTTTCTGAGAGTGTGGCTGAAGACCGTGAAATGTCGATTCGTCGCCGTTCGCAGCAATTGGGTTTGTGTTATTCGACCACATGGAAGATTTTACGCAAAGATCTTGGTGTAAAACCGTATAAAATACAGCTCGTGCAAGAACTGAAGCCGAACGATCTGCCACAACGTCGAATTTTCAGTGAATGAGCCCTAGAAAAGTTGGCAGAAAATCCGCTTTTTTATCGACAAATTTTGTTCAGCGATGAGGCTCATTTCTGGTTGAATGGCTACGTAAATAAGCAAAATTGCCGCATTTGGGGTGAAGAGCAACCAGAAGCCGTTCAAGAACTGCCCATGCATCCCGAAAAATGCACTGTTTGGTGTGGTTTGTACGCTGGTGGAATCATTGGACCGTATTTTTTCAAAGATGCTGTTGGACGCAACGTTACGGTGAATGGCGATCGCTATCGTTCGATGCTAACAAACTTTTTGTTGCCAAAAATGGAAGAACTGAACTTGGTTGACATGTGGTTTCAACAAGATGGCGCTACATGCCACACAGCTCGCGATTCTATGGCCATTTTGAGGGAAAACTTCGGAGAACAATTCATCTCAAGAAATGGACCCGTAAGTTGGCCACCAAGATCATGCGATTTAACGCCTTTAGACTATTTTTTGTGCGGCTACGTCAAGTCTAAAGTCTACAGAAATAAGCCAGCAACTATTCCAGCTTTGGAAGACAACATTTCCGAAGAAATTCGGGCTATTCCGGCCGAAATGCTCGAAAAAGTTGCCCAAAATTGGACTTTCCGAATGGACCACATAAGACGCAGCCGCGGTCAACATTTAAATGAAATTATCTTCAAAAAGTAAATGTCATGAACCAATCTAACGTTTCAAATAAAGAACCGATGAGATTTTGCAAATTTTATGCGTTTTTTTTTTTTAAAAAGTTATCAAGCTGTTAAAAAATCACCCTTTAGTAATCCAACCTGAACTGAGGATATAATTAACATAACAAGTCAGGAAAGGCTAAGTTCGGGTGCAACCGAATATTTTATACTCTCGCAATTTATTGAAGAAATTTTATTAAATTCGGCACAATGTTTAATAGAATAGAATAACGTTCATATAGTATATGAGGGCTGAGGTAATTCCTGAACCGATTTCATTCATTTTCACCAGCAGGTACACTATATCCAAGACTTTACACTCACTTAATTTTACTAAGATATCTCACATGTTAACCAATACATATATGCGGAATAAAGCCCACCGTATTTTTGAAAAACCTATAATTAGATATATGGGAGCTAGGGGAAGTTATTACCCGATATTAAAAACAAACAGAGATACACTATTAGAAGAAAACACTTTCCTCTGAATTACATTAAATTATCTGAAAGATTTACCATATTTTCGGTTAAAATTTACCCTTAGGCGCTGAGTTCAACATATTCGATATCTGGGGCCTTGAAAAGTTATAGTTCGTTTTCGACTATTTGTGTAAAGTTTTATTCCGCTATCTTCATTGGTGCTTTATGTATAAATTATAAAGTGAAGGAATCAGATGGAATTCAAAATTGAGTTATAAGGAAAGTAGTGGTGGTTGTGCACCGATTTCGCCCATTTTTATCAGTGTTATCAGGGTGTCAAGAAAATATTATATACCGAATTTCATTGAAATCTGTCGAGTAGTCCCTGAGATAAAACCTTTTTGTTTAGACCCATAAGTAGGCGATGCCACGCCCATTTTTTATTTTGTAAAAAAATCTGAGTGCAGCTTCCTTCTGCTATTATTTCTGTGAAATTTTGTGTTTCTGACGTTTTTAGTGAGTTAACCCACTTCTAGTAATTTTCAACCTAACCTTTGTAGGGGAGGTGGGCATGGTTATCATCCGATTTCAACAATTTTCATGGTGTGTGGTGGGGTACATAAGAGAACCGACTGCAGAAAGTTTGGTCCATTTCCCCAAAAAAGTTGCATCCAAATACGCCCCTTCCTAGTGTGATCCTTTGTTCCAAACTTTACTTTTATAACTTAATTTATGGCTTAGTTATGACGCTTTAAGTGTTTTCGGTTTTCGCCATTTTGTGGGCGTGGAAGAGTTCCGATTACGCCCATCTTCGAACTTAACCTTCTTATGGTGCCAAGGAACACGTGTTCCAAGTTTCATTAAGATATATAAATTTTTACTCAAGTTAGAGCTTGCACGGACGGACAGACGGCCAGACGGACAGACGGACGGACGGACAGACAGACATTCGGATTTGAACTCCCCTCTTCACCCTGATCACTTTGGTATATATTATAACCCTATATCTAACTCGTTTAGTTTTGGGTGTTACAAACAACCGTTATGTGAACAAAACTATAATACTCTCTTTAGCAACTTTTGTTGCGAGAGTATAAAAATAATTATCGGACACAATACATATATATTAGAAATAAACTATCATTCATTTAGAGTCAACTATTAGCTTCACTAAATCAGGTTAATGTTACTATCAAAAACTTACTCTATAAGTTAAACAAAAAATATTTATAAGAAATGTCAAAAATATGTCACGAAAAAAAATTATTTAAGACATTTTGAACACTTTGTCCACGAGCAGTATCCAACAAGAATTTTTTACTCGTATTCGCTCGCTTTTCGCTTAAATAAATTTCACACCAACGCTGATAGTATTTTAGCAGCTCCAAAAATTGCCAATCCAATTAATATTTTGACGCTACACAATGAGAGTGGGGGTGCAGACAGATGACATAAAAACTACACTGAGAGAAAAAAGAAAAATATATGAATGAATTTCGTAAAAATTGGCTTTTTTCATAGTTTCCACAAACAAAAGAGCTTATCCCAAGGCAGCGTAGATAAGTGAGTCAAAAATTTCTTGTTTTTGTTATTTCAATATTTCATTTTCGTTCGTTGGGTATACGTGTTCGCTGATCTATGTGTGCTATTTTTTCACACGTTATATTTATAACAGTTACACTTTCGTTCCTAGGAATTGTTTCGCGTTGCTGCTTTGTTGTTTTTGTTACTTTTGTTAGTTTTTTTTTTTTTTTGCTTTTTTAACGACTCTGTGGCTTTGCATTTTTAACGTGTCAGCAACAATGTGTCAGCTAGGACGCCACAATTGCGAGCGTTTGAACGCCAAAAAGCATACTTCGCATGTGCCTGTTTATTGGTGTGTATGCTGCGCAAACGTTTTTTGAAATCTACTAGCTATTAAACGGGTTAAGGTGATTTGGTTGTTTTTCTTTTATAGAAAATTCAATAATTTTTTGCTTGCTTCAGTGAAATGGTTTACGTAGTTTTATTTTTTCGATTTAATTATTTGTTGGCAGACGAGTTTTTCACCCAACGCAAGTTAATTATACAAGTGTTTCTGCACCTGTGGTTTTCCGCTTCCTTTGGATTTCATATTTCACCATATTCTTGAGATAGTAAGTCTCTATTAAGGCTAAGTAAGAGGCAGTGCCAAATTCAATTTTAAATTTATTTATTTATTTAAGTTCATTTATTATTTAAATGGATTACTTGACCTTTCGACCATAAATTGTTGTTAAATTCTTTGAGTTTTAAGTCTTAAGAAGTTTTTCATTTAAAAAAAAATTGATGGTTATAATGAAAAATTTCCCAAACTTTTGATATTACTTTTTAGATCAAGAAAATCTTTTAGTTGAATATCCACGATTATAAATAGCGCTTGATTCTAAAAATAAACTTAGGAATCATTTCCGTTTTATTATTACTTTATATGAATTTCTGTAGACCTCAAACGTGGATCTGCTAGACTATGAAGTTGGAGCGATACTTGGCAAACTTGGAGATAGACAAAAATATTGTGAGCTCTTAGTTAAAAAGAGTATCCAAAATCGTTGAGGTCTTATAATAACTTCTGAAACAGCTATAGGGCATTCAGACGGATCAATAATGGTAGTAAAGTTAATTACCTGAAATTCTAAAGAATGTGAATATTATTCCGAGTTAGTCGAAAACCAGCTGTTAATAGAGACTAAAATGTGTGCTTTTGAGAATAAAATTATTTATATTTACCTTTTTTTTATATTTTATTATTTGTTTGTATTTTGGCACTTATATATAGGACACAAGGGAGACAGCGAGACAGAGGGAGAGTAATACGAAATATACCGCTACAACAATAATTCAAAGTATATGTTGAGAGTGGTCTGTAACATACCAATAAAATAAAATACCATTGCATGTGGCATGTGAAATAATGCAAATGCAACATCGCCAATGGGAGAGTACACTTTAGCTGCAACATAACTGTGATTTAGATCTAGTCAACAAGCAAGCTCGTATATGTGGGTGTGATGTGTTGGTATTTGTAACCGTCTGCGCTTAACGCCGTTACACTGTATTGTCTGCATGCGGATTTTTTGTTTATTTCGTAACATGATAATGGTCGTTATGCAGGCGTGAAAGTGGTGCGCGTCGCGCACATATCCATAAATACATATTCTTCTTCTTCTTCTTCTTGACTGGCGTAGACACCGCTTACGCGGTTATAGCAGAGTCCAAAACAGCGCGCCACGTATCCCTCCTTCTGGCAGTTTGGCACCAATTGGTTACACCAAGCGAAGCCAGGTCCCTCTCCACCTGGTCCTTTCATCGGAGTGGAGGTCTCCCTCTTCCTCGGCTTCCACCAGCGGGTAACTGCATCGAATACTTTCAGAGATGGAGCACTTTCATCCATTCGAACAACATGACCTAACCAGCGTAGCCGATGTTTTTTTATTCCCTGGACAATGTCTATGTCGTCGAATAACACATACAGCTCATCGTCTGCGGTATTCGCCGTTGCCAATGTTTAAGGGACCATACAACTAAATAGATACATGTAAATATAAATATGCAAGTACACATTGTTGGCTCTCTGCACGCAAAGTGATCGTTTGTAAGCGGCAATTTGCGATGAAAATATATAATAAAAATATATTGTACACTTGCTACATTTACACCGAGGTCAGCGCCAAAGGCCCACCAGCTGTACCATTTGCCACCGCCGAGCCATTAACTTTGGTGTCAACGCGGTAACGTAGAGAATTGCAGATTAAAAACTTGAACTGTTGTTGTCGGGATTGTATTCACCGTTATGTTGTTACTGCTGAACCCCGTGTTACCTGTATTATGGCAAAATCCCTTTTATTACAACATGTATCCATTTAAAGTAAAAACTGCCAAATAAAACAAAACCGATCGAACGAGTCTAAGACAAGGGATTATATAAAAATTAAAGTTAGGGGTTTTCATTTCAAAGATCAAGAATCTCCCTTACATTTCTATGAAAACTTCCAAACATATGAATTTCTTTTCAAAAATAGGAATTTTTTTATATCTATAAAGTATTGTGGCTATAAGTGTCGCTCAGACGCTGTCAAGAACAATTTGTCACCGTCAATGACACGAAAAATTAAATATTAAAATGCCCAAGCAAAAATGCAAACTGACGCAACGGCGATTCTGACAAATACGAAAAAAGCTAGCAAAAAAGGACTAAATGTACACGATACATGTGAATAAGCGCATATACTAACAGTAAGGTGCTTCATTAATGTAAAAAATACAGCACTGGCAATTAAGGTACATAAGGTAGCACTGACAACATTTTTTGTCTGTCAAGCCATTCAGCTAGTAGTCAGTCAGCGACAATCTGGTGTGAAATATATCTGAGATGGGTGTACAAAGCTGCACAGGAAAAATTTATTGTATTTGAGTGCGTGTGAGCGGAAGAACTGCTGGGGCGTCTAAAAATATGTTTCACAGCTATTTCTTACAATGTGTGTCATTATCATGGCAAGTATGTGTATTAGTTGAGAGTGTTGGGGATCTATTTCGGTAGCCTTTGTGGTTGTTAATTGTGTGAGGATTTAAATAAGATTTAGACATATAAATTTGCTCTAATCTGCACGGGACACGTTCCGTGTGCTTAGACAAAAGAACTAAAAGCGATTAGCTCAATTCATGCAGAAATTAAAATATTTACGTCATTTTTTGAGATATATTTAAAAAACTATTTTAGGAATACCAAATCAATGTGGGGGAACAAAAGGGGAAATACCCATACCTAATAGGTTAGTATATGGAAACAAATGTATTGTGAGTTTTAAGGACCCATTTTGGCATGAAATATATATTTTTTTCATATTTTAAAATTAGAGGTTGGAAACTACACGTGTCAGCCGAATTGAACTCACAGGTATTATGTTTTGTTTAATATGTTAAAAAGTTGAGAATGAGCTCCAAAAGAGAGCTTTAATAAGATAATTTCAGTAATAACCACGGTTTTACCCTTTCAGTGTTCATTTTCATTTGATAGACTCTAAAGGCCACTTCGACAAAGACGTTTAAAAATGTATAGATGTCAACTGATAAACATACCTTACACCCCAAAAAACACAAAAAATAAAAAAAACAACAACTTCTACTTTAGCGCCGCAGTTGTGTCTTTTGGGGTTATTTATTTCGCCGATTTCATCAACCGCTCATTTCCAACATATTTTATTCCGCGGAATTTTATTATTTGCGGCTTGATTGTTTGTTTGTTTTTGTTTCCTTCTTATTTACTTTATAATAAAGGGAAAGGGAATGTTGTGGAAACCGCCATTTTCACTTTGCTACAATAATTACTACATAGCATTACATTACCTCATTCTGCGCTCTATTGCATTGCCTCGCACTGATTTCGCAGTCGCATTTGCATTCGCAACTGTTCCTGGCGGCTACACAATTACCCACAAACCGAGAAATGTGTGCGCGCAGAAATCCGATTAACTGCGGTGACAGATGCCACTGCGTACCCCTCGCTTCGGCTTCACAAACACTGTATTGTCGCCGTATTTTCTCACACTTTCTTTATATCTTTGATTAGAATTGTTTCTCTTGTTGTTAATTAAATTTAAATTTAATATGAAATTTAAAATGTATATGAAACCGTGAAATATAATCATTACTTAAATTGTTTAATTAGCGGAGTCGCGCCGTCATTTAAAGGGCTGAAGTAGTTCTCACAGTTTTGGCAGGTTTATTTTATATTCAAGGCTCAGACATATATTCATATATTCTCCCTACTGTTTTTACTAATTTATTGAGAAGTGTTCTCCAATTTACAACTATTCCACATAGTTCTAATCTTATTATGTACCAAATTTCGATGAAATCAGTTTTATAAAACTATTATACTCTGTGCAACATGTTGCTAGTACAAACACAAGAGAAGCGAGGAGTCATTGTCTGCTAAGACAGTACTAATTTTAGGATAGCCTCGAGCGCTTACTTATATCTTTGCTCATCTTTTTTAAAGGTAATTACCATTACCATTATAGACCATGGACTTGACGTAGCCCCACAGGAAATAGTCTAACGGCGTCAAATCGCACGACCTACGCGGCCAATGTAATGGTTATCATTGAGCAGTAGCAATTCCCATTCCCAGAAGTACGGCCCAATGATGCCGCCGGCCCATAAACCTCACCAGATCGAAATTATTTCTGGATGCAATGGTGACGCATGGAATACGTGTGCATTGCTGCCTGACCAATAAAACTACGCAGGACCTAGGACGGTTTGTGGCCACTGCCTGCGAATATCGGTAGAAGATTTTAATACTCGTTGTTGGCTCGTATATATTCTGTGTTTGCTGTCCCTATCGGTATGAACCGCATTTTACATGAATGCGCACTTAAAATTAATCTCTCTTACATTGTTACGCTTAATCAAGCATATTAACTGTTATGGAAAGCAAAATACAAATTTATTTCGCCAATCTACACAACTGTATCAGAGTCAATTGAAAATCGAGCACGCGCTCGCTTAAAAACGGCAGGTACGAATAAATAAATTTCATATTTTATCTGGATACACACGTACAATCATAAATATATTGGTATGTACATCACATAGAAGCCCTTTTATGTCTACCTCATAAATCAAGCCGAAACGACGGCATGAACAAAACACACACCGAATGATTAAAATAATATTTTGAGTTCACAGACACTGAAACCGCATAAATATGTCGTTATTTTGGGCAAAAATTTGTAACATACCTTCGGGACTTCCACACACCCTCTCACAAAGAGAAACAGTCAAAGTTATGCAGCTAAATAATTTTCGATATATTGAACTCACCTCAATCGCGGCAATTCACAGTAGACCCAGTCGGTGACTTCTTCCAGTCGCACCTCTCTGTGGGTATTGGCCAAATCAGATTTATTGCCGGCGATTACAATGGAAATATCCTTTGGCGGCACCGACAATTTATAACATGAAAAGGTAGAAAATTTAAAAAACTGTGTTATATAAATTTATGTGAGTTAAGTGGCATTGAGAATTGCTAAATTAGGTGTAAATGAAAAATCACTCCGTGACAGTCAGTTCGGCAAATTGAGAAGGAATATTTATACTCTCGCAACCAAGTTGCTAAAGAGAGTATAATAGTTTTGTTCACATAACGGTTGTTTGTAAGTCCTAAAATTATACCACTGCCTGGAGTCGTTTTATTCAGGCATTTCCTTATATAGTCCAAAAATCGATTATAACCACGCCCACCTCCCATACAAAGGTAACGTTGAAAACGACTAAAAAGGCTATAATTCAGTAAGGAAAACCAACAGAAGCCTTAAATTTCATTATAAAGAAGTCACAGAAGAGCTGTATTCAAAATTGTATACAACATTTTAAATGGGCACTTATGGGTCAAAACAATATCTCCGAAAATACTAGACCAATTTCAATGAAATTCGGTTTGTAATATTTCGCTTGCATCCCAATTATATTTTGGGAAATTAGGCCAAATCGGTTCACAACCACGCCTACTTCCTATATACCAGAACATTGAAGTCGATCTGAATCGTTTACTTTACAATATATAAAGTAAGCACTAGTGAAGATATCGGAACAGAACTTTGTACAAATACTGTATTTATAGTGTGGCAGCCCCACTCTAAAAATCGTCGAAATCGGACCATAAATTTTCAAGGCCTCATGTATCGAACATGAGAACCTCAGGTCTTCTAATTCTTTTTTTTTACCGAAAATTTAGGTAAGTCTCTCAGATATTTTGAAGAAATTCGGAGGAAATATCTTTCTTTTAATAATATGTCACCGTGCCTAAAATAAGTGTAATCGGGTCATAACTTCACCAACCCATATACCTAATATTATGGTTTCCAACTTTCAATGGACTTTATACCATATATATGCCGAATATGTGAGTCAAATTGTTTGTTATATTAATAAAATTAAATAAATAAATTGCGAGAGTATTTAAATTAAAAATAAATTCTATAAAAATTAAACGAAGCGATTTTAGTCATATTAATTTGAAATATGTTATATGTACGTATATATTATAAGTTTTAGTAGAGAGAAGCTAAATTAATAATTAATTAATTTTCAGAACTTCTGAAGTCCACAGCAATAAGACTCTATTTATGGGCATTAGATTACTGCAAAATGTGCAAAATATATTGGTGAAATAGGTTTTTGAACGAAATAGGAATAAATATAAAATCTACATTGTCTGAATAAAGATCATAAAGTCAAATGAATGATGAATATACCTAGAGGAATACATTAATGCATTCAGAATTCATTAATTATTTAAATCAACTGAAAATCATACAATTATGATTTTTAAATAGTTATTGAAAATCCGAATGACAGAATGTCAACTGTCAACTCACTTATCACTTTATCCAATCTATCAAATACCACTTTGAATAACTTTTTTATGGCATATACCAACATAGACATTATATTCCTTCATTTTTGCTATACTTCTTTCAGTCAACATTTGAGAGACAACAAGCAGAGCAGAAAGCTTATGACACATTAGTTTTGAATTTGATAAATAAATTGTTTTGCTTATCACCACATGTCACGGCAAGCTGACTTATTTGCACATCAAACTGGCTGTCACATGCAAATGAATATATCTGCATGTATAAATGTGTGGAAAACAATACCAAACATAGTCATGCTTGTTAATTTATTCTCGGAATATATGACTACCTGGGTGAAGAAAGAAGCGCTTTTACATCGAACTGAAATCGTTAAAATTTTCTGTTTAAATCATTGACGGGTTTACATTGCAAATTTAATTACTTTTCACACAGAATATATATTTATGCGTTAGTGTGGTTAACTGTGTGAACGCAATCTATTTCCCGCATACACATTTATTGACATAAACTTTTTCGTTATTTTTATGTTTTACCTTCAAATTGATTGCTTGCAATTTTTTATTGCTTTCTGTTGCAGAATTGCGGCGAACGTACAAGCACACACACAAATTTTTGTAGAAATCAGTGAATTTTAAAATATTATGAATGAAAATATAAATAAACGATGATTACCTCCACTTTGAGTTTGCAGATTTTGCTTAAATTTAAAATAAACTAATTTTTGGTTTTTGATATTTTTGCTGTGAAATTTTTAATAACAAAATCTATTTTCTACAAATTTTAGGAACGAACAGGAAAACTAAAGGGTAAAAGTTATGAACTTATATAATGGAGTGAGTTGAATTTTCAAATATACCCAAAAATATAACATATAGGTTATCACATAAATAATTAAATACCTATGTATATACGTACATATGTACGAGTATATAGTATTTAAAAACACAGTAATTCCATTGGAGAGAGGAAACCGAAAATTTTTTGGATAGGTTAAATGACCATGCGCTTTTCAAACTATCAAAAAAGAGATGTAAGTGAGTTAAAGACATGTCAAGCCTTAGTCCTAAAAAAACCTAATTCACTTGAAAATAATGTAGCAATGAGAGTCTATAAATAATAAATGAACACTATAAAAACAATTCTCATCTAGCAAAAATCGTATCGTCAGCCATGAAGCCAAATAATTCTAAATGATATTTATATCAATGATATTTATTAGACATAGTTATGCCACTCAAATCACATTCTAAAATTGTTTTTCTATAAACAATAGACAAACAGTCAAACTCACCTGGTAGTCGGCGCGCTCGTATCTCATCGAAACACTGTTTGACACATTGAAAACTCGACGTAGATGTGGACGCATAGACTAACAGGAAAGCGTGGGCGGTGGCAATGGACAGGCGGCGCATAGCGGGAAATTGCATATCGACGGAAGTGTCTAAAATGTCAACCTGAAAATACAAGAAAACAGTTTATAAATTTAAAAAAGTTAGTAATTAGATTTGTAAACTATTTTTTTCGAATTTAAGTAATTTATAGTGTTATTATTTCCCTTATTTCTTTAAAATTTACTATCTACTTCTTAAAAGCGAACGAGTTGTAGGTAATGAGTAATTAGGTACCACACGGCGTATGAGTAACCAAGCTTTTGTGATTATAACAATTTACTTCGAAAAAGTTTAACACACATTATTGAATTGAAATGTTTCCAAAACGACCTAGAAGACCATTTCTCATATGAAATTACTTTATTTGTTTCTATCCTCAGAAAATTTAATTTTATGGACTTATGAAAAATAATATAATTTACTCAAGTTTCATGAGTATTTTAGATTTAGGATTACTATTGTTAGTTAAGCGAAAGATGCATTTCTATTTAATATCGCAAAATTTCACGAATAATCATTTTTCAGAACATCTTAACTCTAGGGTTCATTCATGAAATTGTCTTCTTGACCACTTTTCCCGCTAGAGGGTTAAGTATTCTCCAAAATCAATGTCAGCAAAATTTTCATTATGTTTCGTTTTGGGAGTAAACTGTTTAATAATATGTTAGAAGTCTATAAAAATTAACATAGAAGAAAAACTGTCAATGTAAACACTATTCGGTAGCGCTAAAGAAAATGTACTGGGGATACATAGCGTATGAGTAACCTTCTGATAGAGATGAATTAATTATAATTTCTAACAACTGATATTTATAAATATATAAAATAATCAAAGAGTGTTTACTTGAAAGGCTACTTAATAATTAAAATTACTTGACACCCACAGCAACACCCTCTTTTGATATTACACGAAAATTAATTATTTTAATAATTCAAAGACCAAATGCAAATGCAAAAGTATCTTCGCCTGGTCACAGAGTATAACTGTTGGCAGTGTATTACTGTTGTCGCACAACATCTTCTATATTTCTTTCCATTAAATGCCATAAAGGCATTTAAATTGATCTTTACATTTGCAGCTGTTTATTTATGCACAAACACACAGACATACAAACTTATCTCGGTTGCGAGTGAAATGCATTGATAAGTGTGGCTGTTTGTTGAATTGGAATATGGTGGAGTGCTCGAAAATTTTATGAAAAAATGAAGCGACTTAACGAAGGTTTCAAGACCGGAGCATCCTCATGTAGAGACCAAGGTGGTAATCTGGTAACCGATGTCCAGGGCATACTGGGATTATGGAGGGAACACTTCTCCGACCTGCTGAATGGCAGTGAGAGTACAACACCAGGAGATGGCGAACCCGATCCCCCAATTGATGACGATGGAACAGATGTTCCATTACCCGACCTTGAAGAAATTCGAATAGCAATTACCCGCTTGAAGAACAACAAAGCAGTGGGGGCCGATAGATTACCGGCAGAACTATTCAAATACGGCGGCGAAGAACTGATAAGGTGCATGCATCAGCTTCTTTGCAGAATATGGTCGGAAGAAAGCATGCCTGACGATTGGAATCTCAGTGTGCTCTGCCCAATCCATAAAAAGGGAGATCTCACAATCTGCGCTAATTACCGTGGGATCAGCCTCCTAAATATCGCATACAAGGTTCTATCGAGCGTACTGTGTGAAAGCCTAAAGCCCACCGTCAACAAACTGATTGGACCTTATCAGTGTGTCTTTAGACCTGGAAAATCGACAACTGACCAGATATTCACCATGCGCCAAATCTTGGAGAAGACCCGTGAAAAGAGGATCGACACACACCACCTTTTTGTCGATTTTAAAGCTGCTTTCGACAGCACGAAAAGGAGCTGCCTTTAAGCCGCGATGTCTGAATTTGGTATCCCCGCAAAACTAATACGGCTGTGTAAATTGACGCTGAGCAACACCAAAATCTCCGTCATGATTGGGAAGGACCTCTCCGAGCCGTTCGATACCAAACGAGGTTTCAGACAAGGTGACTCACTATCGTGCGACTTCTTTAACCTGATGCTGGAAAAAATTATAAGAGCTGCAGAGCTAAACCGAGAAGGTACAATCTTCTACAAGAGTGTACAGCTCCGGGCGTACGCCGATGATATTGATATCATCGGAAGCAACAACCGCGCCGTTTGTTCTGCTTTCTCCCGCATGGATAAGGAGGCGAAGCGAATGGGTCTGGAGGTGAATGAGGACAAGACGAATTATCTCCTGTCATCAAGCAAACAGTCGGCGCATTCGCGTCTTGGCTCCCACGTCACTGTTGACAGTCATAACTTCGAGGTCGTAGATAATTTCGTATACCTGGGAACCAGCATCAACAACTCGAACAATGTCAGCCTCGAAATCCAGCGCAGAATAACTCTTGCCAACAGGTGCTACTTTGGACTGAGTAGGCAATTGAACAGTAAAGTCCTCACTCGACGAACCAAAATCAAGCTCTACAAGTCGCTTATCATTCCCGTCCTGCTCTACGGTGCAGAATCTTGGACGATGTCAACATCAGATGAGACGACACTAGGAGTTTTCGAGAAGAAAATTTTGCGCAAGATTTATGGTCCTCAGAACATTGGCAACGGCGAATACCGCAGACGATGGAACGATGAGCTGTACGAGTTATATGACGACATTGACATAGTTCAGCGAATAAAAAAACAGCGGCTACGCTGGCTAGGTCATGTTGTCCGAATGGACGAAAACACTCCAGCCCTGAAGGTGTTCGATGCAGTACCCGCCGGAGGAAGCCGAGGAAGGGGAAGACCTCCACTCCGTTGGAGGGACCAGGTGGAGAGCGACCTGGTTACACTTGGGATCTCCAACTGGCGCCGAACTGCGAAGGAGAGAGAGAAGTGGCGCACTATCGTCGATTCGGCTATAACCGGCTAAACGGTTGCAACGCCAATCACATACATACAATCATCATTATGCTCGATTTCTTTGACGCGACCAGCTTTGTTTTGGCATCCTATCAAGTTGGATGATATCTTATCAATTGATGTTATAGTTATTTAGATCTGATTTACATATCGTACGACATATGCGATATATTTCTGTCTAACTACATACAGACAAATTCACCTTTATAATATTTCATTAAGAAATGAACCGATTCTTAGTTTCCAGCAACGTTACTAAATTTAAGACACTACGCCGGGTTCTCTAAACCTTACTATTTTCTTAAACCTGATCTTGTATCTTTTATATTTTTACGAGTAGCGCATATGTCGTTAGCCGTAGCAAATATTTGACTATCCTAGAAATTCCCAATTACCCTCATGCTGTACATGCAACACCGCGTCATTAAGCCGCAAACCAGGAGTAGCGTTAAAACCATTGGTGTTGGAACAACTACCACAACAACCACCTAGCCACATTACTTTTTTTTGTGCTTATCATTCTTGTTCTTGCTGTGTGGGCTTTCATTTACATTTGTTGTTGCACGCATTATTAATCAGATTTATACACACGTTGCTCTCTTAAATTCGCTATGCATAAATCGACTGTTACCTATACGAACTCAGAGAAATATTCATGCACACACACATGTAAATATATTTACAAGGCAACTCAGACTTTAATCTTAGTCAAAATATGAAGTTTTCTAATACCGATGAAGGGTCAACAATTTTGAATCGTCTCTCAGAGAAATTGGAGAAATTTCACATATTAATAAATAACGCTGAGTTCAGACAAAGCCAGCTTTATTTGCCAGAAGTCTGCTATATCTGGAGCAACGAGCGAAAAGGAAGAATCGCGAGTTATTGTGCTTTGAAATGAGTTTTGTGTCCCAAGTCAACTCTACTCGCTGCTCAAGTTATTATACGAATTATTTTGTAGTTCTTTCATTTTGTAATTTGACTTTTACTTCAATTTCAGCACATTTAATTGAAATATTTGTTCTATTCCGAAATCTAAAATATGTGCCTTCCTAATACATATGTGTAACTGATATTTCCTCCCATGAAAGTAGTCATACATTTTCATAATTAATTTTAATTAATTTTCTGTGAGCCAGTTCCACATGATTATAATGGCAAACTATAAACTGCGCAATAAATAATAAGCGAATTTGAATGAATTTGTGCGGAAGTTAAGTGTCAAAAGGCTTTTACACACATTTATCACGTGCCAAAAATTCAAATAAAATTCAGTTAGGCATATATTTCCACACTTTAAATATAAATACATGCATGTCTGCGAACAAATCAATGCTCTCATCGCGTCATACACACACTCACACCTGCATAAAAGGTCTTTCAGCCGTTAAATCGTTGCTTTATGCCACAGTAGACATATTCAAATTCCCACATTCCCACAGAAATAACTATGACTGCCTTAAATGAAATAAAACTGTCTCTTGCACTGGTGTCGCTTTGGCCCTTGCTTAACTGCCGTCGAGAAAAAAACATACATGTCATCGTTTTAATTGACAGCACGCAGCATGTCTTGCACACACACACATGCTCGTATGCATACACAAGCCACAACAATAGTACGTTGGAAATTATTTAGACGGCGGGACTCATATCTCGTGCGGCGTCGTTTGTTTAATGTTGCTCATACGCTCCGTTGAACCGCAACGTTGAAAGCGCGATTTTCATCATCACTTTTCGCTATCAGTGTTGTACGGTATTTGTGTTATAACAACAATAATGAAAACGAGTAAGAAAGGGCTAAGTTCGGTTGTGACCGAACATTTTATACTCTCGCAATTTATTTAACTTTATTAATATTATATAATACACAATTTGAAATATTCGTCATATATATGGTATAAAGTCCATTGCAAGTTGGAAACCCTAATATTAGGTTAGAACCACCGAGGCCCTCGTGTTCGATATATGGGGCCTTAAAAACTTATGGTCCGATTTCGGACCTGGACTGCGGACGGGCTGCCGCACTATAAATGCTGTATTTATGCAAAGTTCTGTTCCGATATCTTCACTAGTGCTTACTATATATATTGTGAAGTAAACTGTTCAGATCGACCTCAAAGTTGTGAACCGATTTGGCCTATTTTCACAACATATCATTGGGATACAAGGAAAATAGTGCAAACCAAGTTTCATTGATATTGGTCGAGTAGTTTCGGAGATATGGTTTCGACCCATAAGTGGGCGGAGCCACACCCACTTAAAATTTTGTTTACCAATTTGGGTGGAACCCTTCTGTACCTTCTTTGTAATGAAATTTAAGGTTCCTGGTGTTTTCCCTTACTGAATTAAAGCATTTTTAGTAGTTTTCAACATAACCTCTGTATAGGAGGTGGGCGTGTTTATAATCCGATTTCCTCCATTTTGGGACTGTATAAGGTAGTACCTAAAAGAAACGCTTTTAGAAAGTTTAGTTGATATAGCTTAAGTAGTTTAGGAGATATGTACAAAAACCCTATTTGGGGGCGGGGCCACGACCACTTTCCTAAAAAATTACATCTAAATATGCCCCTTCATAGTGCGATCGTTCATACCAAATTTTATTTCCATAGCTTTATTTATGGCTTAGTTATGGCACTTTATGTGTTTTCAGTTTTCGCCATTTTGTGGGCGTGGCAGTGTTCCGATTTTGCCCATCTTCGAAAGCAACCATCCTATGGTGCCAAGAAATAAGTGCGCCAATTTTAATATCAAAATCAAGATATCTTAATTTTTACATGTTACAGCTTGCACAGACGGACGGACGGACAGACAGACATTCGGATTTGAAATCCACTCTTCACCCTGATCACATTGGTATATGTAACCCTATATCTACTCGTTTAGTTTTGAAATGCACCGTTATGTGAACAAAACTATAATACTCTCTTAGCAACTTTGTTGCGAGAGTATAAATATTTGTTTTATACAACAACTGCTGTATAATGAGCAGTCAGTTTCAGCTTGCTAAATTTGTGCTTTGTTTTTGTATTTTTACGATTTTGTAATATTGCTTATTTAAATTTCCGATTATTTTATCGTATCATTTTGGCTGCGCTTCATTTCACAAACATGCGCTCGAACGTTCATTCATACTTCTAATGTGTATTTTTAGAATGTATTCATATTAATTATCTTTCCGCATTAATGCTTCCACAAGCGAATCAATGAAAGCGGATAAGAATTTTCTAATGTAGATAAGTGAAGTTTCATATGTGTGCAATTTTTTGAGTAATTTTGATAGAATTCCGCTGAACGTGCTCATCTCAAAAATGGAAAGCAAAAGTCAATTTTTTTTTACTAAATTTAAATTTCAAAAAGGCCCTTTCTGAAACTCGACCCTTAAAATGAAACACTTTTATTTAAAGGACCTAAATATTTCAGTCGTATGTTCGCCGAAGTTCAAGTTCTCCCAATTTATGTCCTACATCTCTTCAAACGAATTTTTGGAAACCATCAATTAATTTCATCAGACTACCAATTAGTATAAGCGATATTTACAGTGATTGTATCAGAACCTAATCTCCTTCCCAGAATACTATTTTGCTGAGGGTTAGCACAACTTTCGATCTGTTACTATCTACCTCGAGGTTGGAAAACTTTGAACCTAAGCAAGATCACTTATTCGGAAATGACTTGCTTATTACTTGAGCGAATAATTGTAAATTAGGTTGCCATATATTTTAGCTAATTATCGGCCATAATCTTCTTATATAAACCCAAATAAATTGTATACAAATGAACACTATCAATATAATATTATGAGCCGCGTAGCGTTGCCACTAAGTTCTAATTTATGCAAATTGCCATTTATCTATGATCAACCGCACAAATAACTGCCAATGTACAATGTATATATACGAGTATCAACAATTGTATTTGAATATCAAGAAAATGCGCCTGAGGGACAGAGTGCGGTGAACCAATGCGAATTGAGTGTCAATTGGTCAATTTAGCCAGCGATGCGGTCAATCGGGCTGCGGCAATGATTCACGATATGACCAACCGTTTGTGATAAACGAACGAACGCATAGCAAAACGGCGGGCAAATACCAGAACTGGTCCTGCTTAACCAACGTCGTCGTCGCGGCTGCAGACACAATGAATGCGGTTGAAAATTGGTTCATGAATGGATTTATACAAAAATACGTTCACATGGCAACAATTTGCGGCATATGGATAAAATTAATGTATTTACATGTTCGGCGTAAAGAAATGATTAAATTGTAATGCACCCTCACCAAGAAATTTCAAGGCCTACAATGCCAAGATTACATAAATTGCAGTGAAGTAAGCCATGAAAGAGATGCCGACTGCTGTGACAGTAGTGGAAGTGAGGAAATGAAATGAGTTTAAAATGAGAGAGTATATCATATAACATAACATAAAGTCTCATAAATAAAAGATGCAAATAAAAATAACTAAGCGTCTCATATTTCAATTGCTATGTATAAATTCCACACTTATTTCTGCGATGGAAAATTATTCCATGTTGACGACAAATCGCAAACATATGTTGCTTTAGTGACAGCTTGTTGAGAATTGTTGTCGTGGATGCATTAGAGATGAGCGTTTTGGATGCATCCCTTAGTTGTGGAATTAGGCTGCTTCTTTGCTGAAAACCACTTCCAAAAGTCCTTCAGGTATTCCAAGCAATTTTAATTGTAAGATGCAAGTCATATTCGGTAGATGCGCTTGGTTCACTTACCTACCATTCCCGAAAAAACCTTCTGTATCTGATTTCAATCCTATTATCTCTATATCTATCTCAATATCTATTTTTATATCTTTCACTATCTCTATCTCGGTCTATATCTCTAAACTTCTCTGGGGAGCTATAGGATTTTCAAAAACACAATTTTTCAACAGCAGAAAATTTACGAAAACATAATCGTAATTATTTTGTAATATCATATTATTTAGAACCTCTCTAATGTAGATCCCAAATTCACTTGTAAGTGTTATTACTATTATTCCAAGCATAAAGTTTAGCTTATGAAATTCTCCATTTACTCAAATTTAAAACAATAAAAACAAATATATTTAGTGCCTCTTAAACAATTATATGTTGTAGTATGAGACAACTTGCTGCTGAAAGCCTAATATAATACTTAGAAATAATTATATTATTGTGCGCCATGTCAACGGAATTCTTTGGAAATCAAACAGACTTTACGGCAGCTGAAACTTTGGGCTAGCCAACAATAACAAATGTCAGCTACAGTTTAAGGTTACGAATATTACACAATATCACACGAAATTCCTGTTGTGTCGAGCCAACCATTACCACAATTACATTGAAATCGGTTACCTAATTCAATTGTACGTCCTCCTGAAATACGCTCATTTTGACATTGGAAATCCGAAATACGATTACACACAGTCATGCCCACATATATTGAAAGGAAATCTATAGCAATTGAACATAAATTACATCTTAAGTGTAGGTATTCACATTATCTGGTTTTTCTGGAACTTCACTCAATTTAATTAATTCGAATTCGATGATTTTTGTGTTTCACATACGTGATATAGATTTTGATTAGCCGAAGTGAAGATGTGAGTACAAACAGCTTTCAAGTGTTTAATTAACTCTTGTATTGTATTAGTAAATTTATTTTAAAGGCTTAAAGAAAGTAATTTCCCTGATACATTGCGTGTATCCTGTTCAAGTTAAAAAAAAGTTACACGTTCGTCATGACAAAGCTTCAAAAAAAGTATTTTTTTATTTCTCTGGGTGATTATTGGATGCAATGAAAAAAGGCAAAAATGGTCAGCAATAAATCTCAATGAACGCGTGCGGACTTGTATCAAAATGGACCAACTCAAGGAAATCAAAATTTCTGGAAGGGATAAGGAAAAGTCATAAAACCTTCGTCGCTTGCACTGGTAAGAAAAGAAACGAGATATGTGTTGGAAACACAAAGCAGCATGTTGTAAGTATGCCACAGTTGTCTCAATAAATTTAACTAAAAATTCTACTTTTTTCTGGGAAAAAATTCATTTAATTTGTTTGCTTTTATTTCCACTTCCAAAGTGCCGTTCAGTATTTAGAGACGTAATTCGCGACAGCAAAAATACAAAGTAAATCGAAATAATATTCGATAAATGAGTAAACTGACTTGTACTTACAAAAACAAAAACTTTTCACAGTTTTTTATTTTGTTTCCAAAGTCATTTTTAACGTTGTTGAGTTACCGATTTTTGTAAAATTTTCAATTTGAATTAAATCATCATGTATTTGTGATATACACAACATTTAAGTACAGTATGCTAGAGATAATTTTTACAAGCAAAAAAAATGTGAAAAAATATTTTAGGATTCATTCCACAAGAATTAAGATTATATAGCGGCAATGATTATTCTATTAAAATACTCATCTTTTTTTTAGGAGATAAATCATAAATGAGCTTCATTCTTCAACCCATGCTAGAGGCAAAAAACTCAAATGAAAACGCAAGTAGATTTAGGACCAGATCATTCTGATACAAGATATATTCTCCTTTAGAGCCTCTACGAAGCATGAAGTTTTCTTTTAATTTATAGGTATCTTATCGCGGTTTTACTGTATCTATAGGTAGTATACCTATTAGTACTCGCAGCTTGACAGTAGATTTGTATGGATGTTGGAGCGTTTGTTGCCAATAGCTCACCAGAAAACTTTGTCAACTAACGGCGAATACGAATCTATGTGTGTATGTTTGTGTCTATGCGCTATAGTTATAAACATTCCGTGTCGAGCGTGTCATGTTAAAGATGTTTGCAGACAAAAGTTTTTGTCGTTAATTGTCGGCAAAGTGAATGTGTACGTGCATATGCCATTATATACAAAGATATATGTAGATATATATATAAATCTATATGACTATGAATCTGATATTGCGCAACGTAGCAAGACAAACTTTAATATATGTAGTTACCAGTATGCTTTTAAGACTGTTTAAGTATATGTCTCGTTGTTGGTTGTGTGTTTTTGTATGTGTTTGACTTCTATATATGTAAGTAAAATGGAACTGCTCGCAATTAATTAAGTATTCCTTGTTGCCACGGCACTTAATTATTTTCTGTTGGTGAAACCTGATACAACAACACACACAAGGACACGTATACGTGCAGTAAAAATAGTAGTGGTATACTAAGCCAAAGACAATTGCAGTAAGTTAAGACATTAGGTAACTAAGCTGCTCCACAGCAACAGCTGGACAATAAAATCGAAGAAATATGCGATTGTTCTAGCAAGCAGATTGTCTCTGTTTCCAATGATATCACTAACCCCAATGGCTTTGTTGTGATTTGAAAACTAAATGAAGAAAAATAAAGAAGCTCAAACTGCAATTGGTTAATTAAATTTAGATTCGAAATATAAATTTTCCGACTGGTTGAATGAAACTCTCTTATCACCTCCGAAATGCCGTATAGGCCAAGAATAGAAGAGTATAGCCTTTGAAAGAGAGCGAAAGAGAAGGAGAATAAAACCAATTTTAACTAGTTTCTTATAAATATCTTTTAAAGTAATAGCAAACTTTTGATAAAACGAATCACTATTTTAGCGACTCAAAATTGTTCTTGTAAATATTTGAAATACACTAAATAAAGCTGCAACCGAAACCATTGGCTTTCGGAAAAGCCAAAAAAACAGCTGGTATGATGAGGATTGTCGTCTCGCAGTGGAGAGAAAACAGACTGCCTACCTCGCAATGTTGCGATCGACCGCAACACGAGCGGGATGGGAAAGATACCGAGAGCTGAAGAGGGAAGCGAGACGCATTTGCAGAAAAAGAAAGAAAGAGGCAGAAATGCGTGAGTATGAAGAGCTTGACAAGCTGGCCGACAGGGGTAATGCTCGAAAATTTTACGAAAAGATCCGGCGACTAACTGAAGGTTTCAAGACCGGAGCACACTCCTGTAGGACCCCCAGCGGTGATCTAGTGGTTGATGACCAGAGTATACTGTGTTTGTGGAGGGAACACTTCTCCAGCCTGCTGAATGGCAGTGAAAGTACAACACCAGGAGATGGCGAACCCGATTCCCCAATCGACGACGATGGAACAGATGTTCCATTGCCCGACCGTGAAGAAATTAGAATAGCAATTACCCGCTTGAAGAACAACAAGGCGGCGGGGGCCGATGGATTGCCGGCCGAGCTATTCAAATACGGCGGCGAAGAGCTGATAAGGTGCATGCATCAGCTTCTTTGCGAAATATGGTCGGCAGAAAGCATGCCCGACGATTGGAATCTCAGTGTACTCTGCCCAATCCACAAAAAGGGAGACCCCACAATCTGCGCCAACTATCGTGGGATAAGCCTCCTTAACATCGCTTATAAGGTTCTATCGAGCGTACTGTGTGAAAGACTAAAGCCCACCGTCAACAAACTGATTGGACCTTATCAGTGTGGCTTTAGACCTGGAAAATCAACAACTGACCAGATATTCACCATGCGCCAAATCTTGGAGAAGACCCGTGAAAAAAGGATCGACACACACCATCTATTTGTCGACTTTAAAGCTGCTTTCGACAGCACGAAAAGGAGCTGCCTTTATGCCGCGATGTCTGAATTTGGTATCCCCGCAAAACTAATACGGCTGTGTAAGTTGACGTTGAGCAACACCAAAAGCTCCGTCAGGATCGGGAAGGACCTCTCCGAGCCGTTCGATACCAAACGAGGTTTCAGACAAGGTGACTCGCTATCGTGCGACTTCTTTAACTTGATGCTGGAGAAAATTATAAGAGCTGCAGAGCTAAATAGAGAAGGTACAATCTTCTACAAGAGTGTACAGCTCCTGGCGTACGCCGATGATATTGATATCATCGGAAACAACACCCGCGCCGTTAGTTCTGCTTTTTCCCGCCTGGATAAGGAAGCGAAGCGAATGGGTCTGGTGGTGAACGAGGACAAGACGAAATATCTCCTGTCATCAAACAAACAGTCAGCGCATTCGCGTCTTGGCTCCCACGTCACTGTTGACAGTCATAACTTTGAAGTTGTAGATAATTTCGTATACCTAGGAACCAACATTAACACCGATAATAATGTCAGCCTTGAAATCCAACGCAGAATCACTCTTGCCAACAGGTGCTACTATGGACTGAGTAGGCAATTGAAAAGTAAAGTCCTCTCTCGACGAACAAAAACTAAACTCTACAAGTCCCTCATCATTCCCGTCCTACTTTATGGTGCAGAAGCGTGGACGGTGTCAACATCCGATGAGACGGCACTAGGAGTTTTCGAGAGAAAGGTTTTGCGGAAGATTTACGGTCCCTTAAACATTGGCAACGGCGAATACCGCAGAAGATGGAATGATGAGCTGTATGTGTTGTTCGACGACATAGACATAGTCCAGCGAATAAAAAGACAGCGGCTACGCTGGCTGGGTCATGTTGTTCGAATGGATGAAAGTGCCCCAGCTCTGAAAGTTTTCGATGCAGTACCCGCTGGTGGAAGCCGAGGAAGAGGGAGACCTCCACTCCGATGGAAGGACCAGGTGGAGAAGGACCTGTCTTCACTTGGTATTACCAATTGGCGCCAAACCGCCAAAATGAGAGATGCGTGGCGCACTGTTGTGGACTCGGCTATAACCGCGTAAGCGGTTTCTACGCCAGTTAAGAAGAAGAAATAAACTGCTCACCTTCAGTGTAACGCCGCCCAAATCGTATTCGTGATTAAAGAGATCCTCAACCGTGGCGCGATATTTGTCTGTGTAGGTCTTGAAGACCAAACGTTTGATGATGGAGCTTTTGCCCACACCGACACCACCCAGGATAACCAGTCTTATGCGTTCCAAGTCGGCCATTGTGAATATGGCTGACGACGGTTGCTAAGACAACGAACAGCAATAAGTCACTGTTATTATTTTATTTAACTATGTAACCTTGTTGGCTGAGTTTAAGTGTGCTTATGGTTTTTGACGTTTTATAAACCGTTCATTAAACGTTTATGTAGAGTACATAATTTAAAATTTCTTTCCGGTCGAATATTTGATCTTCTCACTTCAAACGACGGCAAATTAAGCTGAGATTATTGTTATTAATATGTTAAGGCGCTCAGAATGTGATTTTAATTTGAAAAGCTCATTGGTTGATTACAGATAGGTGTATTTAAAGTATCTTATAAATTCCAAAACTTACACAATGATGCACACAACACAAAAATAAAAATCATAATTCTCAGAACAATCAGTGTGGTCATATTCGTGAGAGGGCGTTACAATGGCTTGTAAATTTAATTATGCTTTCGCTTCCGAACTTTTTCCGTTTGTGTCATTTGACTGCGCACTTTTTGTACAGGAAAATGTGCTATTTTTTGCCGCTTATTGTTGTTGTACGTATTGGCAATTATCTGTCGGCCACTTTGCTGCTTTCACTCTATTTATATGTTATGGCGGCACCATATGCTGTCAGCGCCTCTCTTTTATCACACTTCCGTATTCTTCTTTTATAAGCAGACGCTGTGGGTGCTCGATTCATGTTTTTACATTTTATCTTTTTAGTATTTTTTATTTGTTGCTTATTTTTTGTATGTGTTCACATTATTGATTACAACAAATTCGCTTGTCGTTTGCCATTTGATAATGTCTTTAAGTGATACTCAAATGTCTTTGTACAAATCTCAGAACGTTATGCCATTGTGTGTCTCGAAGAATGAGCTGAATAGATAAATTATCATTTAACTAGTAAGCAAATATGTTATAGAATTTTATGTCGGAAGAAATAATTTAGAGGAGTTAGCAGAAACAAGCTGTGTGTGAGATATTTCTGGTCTCCTTAATACTGTTGCCATCAGCTGAAGTAGCCTCCCAACTAAAAATTATCTTTTTTATGCAAGGTTTTAAGCTGCATTTTGCTTTATCGTTATTTTGTTCCAGACTCTCAAAAATTTTATTTAAAATGTACTAAGGTATAAAAAAAGTCAAAATCATCTCGATTTAAAAAAGCAATAAATAATATTATTACCATATTCTAAGAAATAAATTTACTTAAAGAAGGTTCAAGCAGCGTTGCTAACTAACTATTACATTGTGGCTGTGAATAAATTTTAGTTTACTAATGAGAACTTCTTACATTTGATTGAGTTGAGGCAGTTGAGGTAGTGTAAATGAAAATGTAAGCGCAAATGAGATTAATGTTTGCCCATGTATGTATTTACACAACTCATTCATCTTGCCGCATTAATTTCATATCAACACAGTAATACACACCTAACTGATAATTAACTGTATGCCCAACATGAGGCTTGGAGCTATTAAATTTATGTATCTTACATACAAATACAGGGGGATGTGCATGACTCTATTATAATGGCAAATATTTGGCTTTAATCAATTTAATTAATTGTCTAAGGCTCTCACCCTGTGTGAAGGATTACGATTACATATATGTACATATAAGGGCAAATATCAGTAAATATGGACTATGATGTAAATACAATCATACTTCTATACATACATACTTTCCGATTAAATTTATTTTGATATAAAATTTTTATTCGTTTTTATTCCTTATAAATCTTGAAAGAATTCGATTTGATAGCCATATATGTATCTCTCTCTCTGAAGATATAAGCCTGTCATAACGCACAACCTTAAATTCGAGTTTGCCACAATAACTTAAGATGAGCTTATTTTATAATAAGAGAGTTTTTGTTTTGAGTTCACCTTTATCTGGCATCCCACTATAAGATAGACTCAGAAGTATTATCATAAATATTTAACTTTAAGTGATATATTTACGGGCAGAGACCAATTAAATATTAGCATTTTTGGACACTAAATCCTCTATAATCTCGAAAAAATATGGTGGATTTTATAGACAATAAATAGGTTTTTTTTTTACGTACATACCCACGAATGTATGAAATGATATGTATGATTTAAATGCAAATGCATAAATTCACTCTTGTGCAAATATGGAAAAATTATGGCGTTTATTTGAGCGCATACTAATTTCGGCTAATTATGCAAATAACATCAATATTTTATAGTTTATATAATCGCAATCAATTTAGAAATTAAGAGTCAAGTAGATTTTGATTGAAATTAGATTAGCATTGAATTAGCATGATTATTAGCTTTTTAATCGATTTTAGAACTTGCGTACAGTATTGCGACAATTTTAACTAAATTTTATGAGAATTTTATTTTATTTTTGCCCTCAAGTGGCAAAATAAATTCTAATATTTTTATAAAACAAAAAAATCGTTTGAATTTCATAACATAAATTTGTACGCACAACAAATGCAAACACTTCCAAAATGAATAGCAATATTTAACATTCATAGCCTTAGCCTTCAGCATGTTTTATATTTATCTAGAAATGGATGCACACTTGAAATTTAAATATCTGAATTGAAATAAAAAAAATGCATATTTCTACATATTAAAGTGAGCGCTACAGACACACACACATCAACGATTTTCAAATACTCCCAGCGGCATAACAGTTGCTGCCAAGCAAAGTAAACGTCCATGTAAATAAGCACAAAGGACCACTTGTATGTCATGGAAATGGAAATAGCTCTACACACATACATATGTAAGAATCATACTAAAAGCATAGCCATACATACAAATGTAATATGAAACTAACGAGTTAAGTGCTGTCTGTCCGAAACGATGGTGGCAACTAACCACTAAACTCAAGTGGTGTAATCTTCAACTGAATGTTTAGAGAGAGTTTAGCTGGGCTAACAGTAAGCAAATATATACCTAGCATATATGTATGCAAATGTTTCTCTGTTAATATTTGCCAATGTAGGATTTCACCTGTATTCTCATACATATTTCAAGCTGTAAATATAAATATCTGTACATATGTGATCATATTTGCAATTCAACGAAATGTAAATAAAATCCGTAATAATACAGGAGTGAGTTTTGAAAATGCTGCCCTTAATTGCATAGTGGTTTCTGTCGAAGGTTTGAGTTACTCTAGGCAAATATATCTCCGTGCATATGTGTTTATGTGGTTTAACGAGAAAACAAACAAAATAGTAATTATGAAGTGAATATGAAATATTTTGAATGAACTGAATTATATGTATATGATTTGGCTATAGTTTTAGCTTTGGTGAGCAATACGAATGTAAATAAAAATATGTAGTGGTTATTCTTTATGCCAACGAACAGTTTTGGCTGGATCGGACCATAAATAGATGGAGATTAGATGAGTTCAACAGTCAAGTCTAGCAAGTAATGATAATTTATTGAATTCATTTGACAACGTATTACCACTAAAAGGATTGGGTTGTCGTTTCCCACGAGAAATTATCAAATTTTATCTAATCAAAGACTCTCTATCCGGCAATTGTAGTATTACTATAAGAGTATCTCAGCTGCTTTAATATATAAAATTCGAGGAAAACGATAC
Source organism: Zeugodacus cucurbitae (assembly GCF_028554725.1). Taxonomy (NCBI): domain Eukaryota; kingdom Metazoa; phylum Arthropoda; class Insecta; order Diptera; family Tephritidae; genus Zeugodacus; species Zeugodacus cucurbitae. The sequence continues at coordinate 52,578,518 of NC_071671.1, forward strand.
CAATATAAGATTTCCATAAACATTCATCAGAATAAACACTTTTAAACATTACATTTCAAGAAAAATCCCAAGATCTTGAGACTTCACCTTTAACGATTCAGCTGCGCTAGTTGCAGCTGCGGTAAATAGCACATAATTCGTGCTACGAAAAGTATTCGCCCTTGTGCTTGTTTACCGTTACCTGTTTTCGCTTAAAACTTAAATACGAGCAGGCGGCAACCGTCGCCTACAGTCGAAGACACTTCATCTAATAACAATGACTACAAGTAAAGGAACAACAACAATAGCAACAAGGATAAAAAGAAGTAAGAACAGCTACAACAGAACCTCTTCTGTCAATTTCAATATACTCCTACAAACACACATATTTACTACAGAATCGTATAAATATCGTTGTAGAAGCTTTGCAACTTGTGTCAGCAATTACAACAACACCAGGAGAAACGGAAATGATAGACTAAAAATGGAAAAAAAAATGTGATTGGAAGTTGAAATAAACTCACTAGTTGGATGCTACAGTTTGCTGCCAATAATGCCAATATTTGGCATGTGCATGCGTCAAGTCTAATATGAGTATGTTGCAAGCAATGAATTGTATGTGAATTTCCTCCTCTACTTTTCCGAGCATCTATTTGCATGCATGACAACAGCAATAAAGATCATTTAACCATTTCCACTTTAACACTTTCATTTTGGAATAATTTTCCATTTCATTTCACATTCACTCGGAAATGTGGGCAACACTTTTTATGCTTTGTTCCTTATACTCTCGCAACAAAAGTTGCTAAGAGAGTTTTATAGTTTTGTTCACATAACGGTTGTTTGTAATTCATAAAACCACTCGAGTTAGATATAGGGTTATATATATCAAAATGATCAATGATGACGAGACGGGTTGAAATCCGGATGTCTGTCTGTCCGTCTAAATACGTTTTTTGTGAAAAGCTCGGAAACCAATAAAGCTAATACACCAAACTTTCTGCAGTCGTTTCCCTCACGGACTCCATTACACGTATAAAAAAATTACATAATTAATATTAAGGAAACGGAAGTCTCATAACGGAAGCTGATATGATACAATCGGAAGTCTTCCAAGAACAGGAAACATTTATATTAATCCTTGAAGCTGACGCTGCCTCCGTCACTAAGCACTTCCCGGAGAAGTGACGTTTCCTGCCCAATTTCCACCCACTTCCGTTATTTTGACGTCCGCTCTATATCGTACATCCGTTTCCTGTAAAATATTTCCGGCTACTTCATATCCGGCTCTCCATATCCGGTTGTTTCAGTTTCGGCAACATCATTTCCGCTTTCATTTAACTCGTAACCGGTTCCGGCTGCTTCATATTCCCTCTTTATATCCGGTCCCGATTGCGTCATTTCCGCATTCGGTTAAGGTAACCTCATTTCCAGTCACTTCATATCCGGTTACATCGTATCCGCTTAGAAAATATACTTCATTGCCGGCTAACCATATCCGGTTGTTTTATTTCCAGTTCCGGTAACATAATTCTTTTATATCTGGTTCCGATTACTCCTTCCGGTTCCTTCATATTCGGTTCCCCATTACCGCCCACCTCATTTCCGGTTCCGGTTGCGTCATTTTCGGTTCCGTTTACCTCAACGGATAACTTATGTAAAAATTAAGATATCTTGACGAACCCATATTCCTTGGGACCGTAGGAGGGTCGCTCTTGAAAATGGGACTATTGCCACGACCACAAAACGGCGAAACCCGAAAACCTATAAAGTATCATAACTAAGCCATAAATAACGCTATACAAGTAAAATTTGGTATAAAGGATCCCACTAGGAAGAAGCATATCTGGATCTAATTATTTCTGAAAAGTGGGCGTGGATGGAAAATTAGCGAAATCGGTTCACAATCACGACTAATATACAATGGAACTTCCATAACTCGAAAATCTCCATAACGAAAATCTCTCGAACTCTTTAGTTGACAATGGCGTTTAGAAATCAAAAAATCACAAATTTCTTTCTATTCCTTCGATTTTATAAAAGCAGAGAATAGCTTTTAATCAATTATCTAGAATCCATTATCTTTTTACAGAAACTCTGTTAACAACACAACGTTTGTCAATCTATACCCGTATATCAGCTACAAAAATTTTCAAGAGAAAACCATGGAGTTTTTCCAATTAATTTCAAATTCTTCTTTGCCCCAGGCACTTATTTCAAATGTAATCACCAAAATAATTATTTTTAAATTAAAGTAATTTCTAAGTATTTCTCATATTTCTCAATATATTTTGCAAGTGAATCATTTATACATATGTGGATATGAGTATAAGTGATTTCCTTTAACTATTGATATTGATATCGACAAAGCTGATGCCCATAAGCATAAACAGATGAATTCTATTCTCCTAACAGGTATACCAGCTGGCTGCCAACCAAATTCGCCCAAATTAATTGACATTACTTGAGAGGATTTATTTCGCATTCCAATATTTTCCAACTACTATAAACTGCACTGTTTTGTCAAGGTAGCCTTTTGCCCACTGTAAGGTATTTCTTTTAAGAGTTGGCAGACAATGTGCTTAATTTGCCTTTGTTCTGCTATAGCTTAACTACTTAGGGCTGAAGTGAATAGGCGAGAGTTATGACTTTTATTTTTATCGAAGAATTATTTTGTGCTCTTGTTCATAATATTTCCTTTCCTTTGATTTATTTTACAAAGCATTATTGCTGAAATATGTGAACCCTTTTGAATGAATATACATGTTTTACCCCTTTTATTTTATGTCTAAGAGACTGGTAAGTTATGATACCCAAAAAAGGAAAGTTATAGGTAAAAAATATTTATGAATTCTTCTGTGGTTTTTGAAGTAAACAAAAGAAGGGGAGATGCTTCCCTAAATAAATTATTGGCATATTTTTTTTTCTCAGTTAATTATAAATTATTTTTAAGGTTAATAAGCCTAATAAATTTGACTTGTGTTGGAAATAATATGCTATTGCTAGCGTCACAAAATGGAGTCCATTGTTTTTTTATTTGCGTAATTTCAGACTGATAAAAAATCAAGTTGAGAGTAAATTCACAGTCAATTTCAGCATAGTGTGTGCCACGCTTGCGGACTTGGTAGTACATGTACCAGAATCAAAGAATTATTGAATCGAATATAATAATAAATAGTCAGAAAGAGAATCATTTGAATTACCTAACCTTTTCTCACTTTAAAAACGATATTCCAAGTTTCACAGTTTGCTCCAGGTTCGTTGGCGTAACTCCGTTGGCGGCCTCTTGACTTGTTGTTAGAATTTAAACGAAACACTTAAACTTATTCAACTTTTTCAAATTTTCGGCACCATTTTCTCCTATTAAATTCAGTCTCTCCATTTCTGTTCTTCTCTTTCGCGTATCAATTTTCTCTTTCTTTATGTAGTCGAATAGCAACAGGACTGAACTAAATGCATAGTTACTGTCACAAGACCCCGAAAATGTTCGAACACCATGTGAAATGATGAATGCCTCAACAAAGGCTAAAATATGACACCCAACAATGCGTCTGCGGATGAAGCCAAAAGAATGCCAACTCAAATGCAAATACACACAATCAAATAAGAAGGCTTGGAATGCAGTAGGCAGTTCGCAAACAATTTTATTCGCACCCAGACTTTCTCTTTGATGCTAGCTTTTTTGGAAATATGGAATGCGAATGCTTTGTGATTTCGATGTTCATTCAAGTGTGCGAAATTTCACTGCGCTTTGATACGAGAAAACATGCAAACAGTAGCCAATTAATTAAAACACGAACGGCATGACAGGAGAGGTCGGTCAAACTGCCACCATTAGCAACAAAATCATGAATAATTGAAGTACCACCCTCAACATCAGCAATAATTGAAATAGCCACCAACATTTGCACACAAAGCCTCAGATGCAGAAATGAAATCAGGCAGAAAAAACCGTTAATTACTTACGAAAAACTCTCAAAAATTGTAGTGAAACTACGCAGCATGACGATTCATGGACATTTTTTAATAATTAGAGTTTGAATAGAATTCCCCAGTTTATTTTATCAACTTGAGTTATCCTTTAGATCCAAACCAACAAAATATAAATAATTTTGACCTCAAGGAAGATAGGTTCGGTTAGCTATTACGGCTGATTCGAGTGAATATCACATTTGAATATGGAAAAGAGAAGAAGAGATTGAAACATTGCATTGTTATGATATATTTAAGTAACAACAGAGGAGTTATCTCCAAAAGGTATGCTATGTATTCGAATTTCGAAGTGCTGTGTCCGAAAAGAATGACATCCACGAAATTGTTTTCATCAAAACGTTAACACACTTCGCTCCAGGAAGATGGATGGGTTTGCTTGAGCACAAGAAGTGACCTGCAGTTTGAAGGCAGGAGATAGCCTGATATATTATTCGAAATTCGCGTGTTGAAACACAATTACATATCCACACGTGTACAGCACGCTTGTCTACAATCGCTTTTTATTTGGGAAAATAATTTTCAGCAAGAAATTATTCGAAAATTAATTAAGAGAAGAAAGGAAGACAGATTGATGTAAAGAGAACATAATTGAGCACAACAATCGATATTTGTTGGTAGATTGCGTAGGTCAACACTGCTCTTTGTAAACTGTAACAGAGACAATAGTGCATTTTGGAAACATGCAATTAAAGCTCTGCCATTTACATCCAGTTATGAAATGGTCGCCAACTAAGCTGTGAAATTGGAACGCAGCAGGTGGTTTTCGGCAGTCAAGTGCAAAATATGAAGAAGAATATAAAATGGAACAATTTAAGAATGGCAGAAGCTAAAGGCGCATATTGTGGGTTTGTAGATTTATTGGGAAACTCCATATCCATTAATTAATACCCGTACAACGAAGGATGAGGATGGATGGATATACTTTGTATTTGTTTCCTCAATTTCGAAATTCTGAGGTTCTGAAATGTAGTTAGTTACTTTTTTTAGGTTAAGCGCTAATGGGTCCCAAGGCAACCTTTTGACATGGTGAGATCAGTTTCACTTTTGTTATTGTAGCGAAATAGAATGCACCGAAATATAGTTTCAGAATGTTGTCAAGGTGCTTGTTCTAAAATATAATAACATATAACCGACAGCCGTGGGAATGGACTAGGTCGGAATTTGTAAAAATCTATTTTTTGAATTTTATAATCGTATAAGAGCGTAGGAGCTTTAAGGAGTTTAATAACAATAAGAGAAGCTATACACAATCCTAAAACTCATCTAGCATTGAACAATTACCCTGTCTCAAACATGTGTACATCCAATTTCTAATGCAATCAAGCGACAAACGAAACACTTTGCCATGTTATCACGCATTTTCTCATCCTTTTTGTTGTTAGCGCAACGCAACGCCAAATTCTACCTAAAATTCTTCCAATGTTGCAGCGATTTGAGAGTGTGAGTGTCGTCCCAAATGTGGACCGTTCGGTGCGTGCACTAACAAAATTTAACAAAGAACACACCATTAGAAAGAAGCTCACGCTGCGCTACACTTGAAAGCGGTGACATTTTGTTGAGTGGTGGACACAGTGACTTAAGAGCAGGCCACAAAAAAATATAATATTTGATAGTGGAGAGGCTTTTCGTTTGTTTTTGTGCGGATATGATGAGAAGGCAGTCAAAATACAAAAAGGAAAGTACTTCCAATTTAGGCTTAAACAAAAACTACACCAAACGACACTTTGTACGCCGAAATTTTCATGTCGGATGCTAGTATCAACATTATGACATGCACTTCTCTTCTCGGAAGTGCGTTTAATTGGAGGTGCAAAAATTTGGTTCTACGTCTGTTTACTCTAAAGTTGAATGACAATGCATTTCGGCAGCACACATTTCAAATATTTTTAATTAAAAAAATTACAAAATATATACATTTCTGTCTATATAATACAACTTTTCTGTTTAAATGCCGTTGAGAAATGGTATGAAATTAAAACTGACTAAGATATGTATAGCCAGCCGCCGAAGAAATTCTTCGGTGTACTCTGTATCCATGTGGTATTTCCACCTCTTAAATAAGAGCTATATTTCCTTGCCTCAATCTTAAATGTTTCCTTCCACTGTTAAGGGACTTAGTTTCAAGTAAAACTTCGTACTGCATTAATGCTGCTTAATGTATTAAAGATTTTTAAATTACTGAGTTCCCTCCATGTAAATGACTTTGTCGCCCTAAGTCACAAACAATTGACAATTGAAAATAGTTTTATCACTTATTCAGTTTCAGCATATTAGCGTTTCGACTCTGGGCCACTAAAAGGCGAAGTGTGAATTTAAGCGCCAGATTGAAAGGGATAACCAGCTGAGTTCATTTCAGTGTAAATGCAACAACAACATGTTCGGAACGCACTAAACAGAGCGAGATTAACAAAGAAAAAACCAAATACTTTAGCGGCATACGGAAGCATTAAGAACAATGGAACTTGCAGTGGCAGCAGTGAGTGGAATGTTCGATTTTGCACCGACACTTAGAAAATGCAATTCACTTACTACCACAAGTAGCTGTCAATCACATACTATCACTGGAGTGGAAGATGGGAAGCGTATCCATACCGGATGTAATCATCAGAAACGGCTTAGAGGTTCGTCATCATCTTTGTTATTGATGTTTCACTTGTAGTCAGCAACTTATTGTGCCTTTGGTTTGTGAGAAGGGATACTAACGTCACTTAAAATGAAATGGTAGCGATTCTGTATATCTTTCTTTATTATACTACCTTTGCGAGATCAAGGCAGAAGCACCTGAGATTATTATTATTATTATATTTAGATATTTATATATATATTAGAGAGTAAGATTCGAAGCACCTTTTCGATACTAAAGCTTCAACTATCTTTTTCGAGATTGTGCGATAATGTTTTTTAAGAAATTAATTGGATATTAGTGTATTCGATTGCCTACTTTCAGCATAAAAAATGTTAAACGTTTCGGCAACAACAACAATAAGCTTTTGGTTTCACTTACAGATCAGTTAAACGTGGGGATATGCCTCCAAATGTTTCGGCTGAAAGCAAGCAGGGTCATAACTCATACATTATATGAAATGTAATATATGAATAGTAGCTACTAGGCACCTTGTAATGTGTAAATGCCATTAATCTCAATACAAAGTTCAAGTGTTGCCACAAATTGTGCGCCACATAGCAGCGCAAATACATTTGGATGGACCAACCCTCAATGCCCTACATGAAATTATTGTAACTTAACTGACGCCTTTCATTTCATTACAATTGCATGTAAATAGACAGGGGAATATGTTAGGGTATTTGCTTTTGTTTTATGTGTGTGTGTGTGCATCTGCCTTTGACATGTCAGCCTCTGATTGACATAGCTATATAGATTTACAGACATTACAGCACCTAATATTGCATACATTAAGGCGTGTAAACATTGCCAACGCTTGCATACGCTTTGTGTAGCATGAGTGCACTTGCATACAATTGCGGTTGGTGTTTGAACGAATCAACTTTGGTTGCACGCTCGCACTTATGTATATTGAAATTGACAAACACTCGGATTAGACAATAAGCTTCGTTCAGTCGGTTAGGCAAGCACGAAGGCATGAACGCATAAATGCAGTAAGTCAGTCAGTCCTTCAGTCATTGAAATACACACGCATCGCACTGCAGTCAGTTAGTTGCACTCACAAGTAACAATTCAAGGGTTACTGAGTTACGCGCTTAGCTATTTTTTTTTGCTTTATTTGCTCGCTAGTTGTGAATGCAGAACATCAAGATAAAACTTTATATGGAAGCGTATGCAGAAATGTAGTATGTAAATTGGTTGAGTGATGGCTTTTGATAGCTTACTTCCTGCCTTTCAATTATCGTCAAAAGTTTTATCAGTTGTTTCAAATGCTATTTGTGGTTTTAAAGAAAAATACATTAAAATAGCTACATGATGTTTGATAAATGTTTTTTTCTACTTAAAACATATAATTTTTGGTTTAATAAAATTAAAAAAATAAATATTTTTTTATACACAATTTTTTACTTTTTTTTAAATGTAATTAACTCAATATCCAGGCAACAATCAAAAGACTGATTTTAAATCATAATAAAGCATCAGTTATTTAATTAAACCTGAAAGTGTTAATCGAAAGTACCTTGTCCTTACGTTGCCAACAAACTTTTTTGAAGGCTCTAGAATTAAGTGGAATTTTTGAAGGTTTCAAAAGAATCGTGGATATTTGAAAATAAAGTGGAATTATCTCTCTCAAGAGACAAAGATGCTTAAATATGGCATTTCACATATAAAAAGAGCAAAACCCTACACCAATTTTTCACTTTTGAAGCAGTTGATGAACCTGTATGCAAACCTACTGTGACATCCTAACTAGTTAATGCACTTCCTACACTTCGAACACATGCTGTTGTTGCCTGAACATTTGTCTACGGCTGAAACCGCAACACATTAGATGATCGTTCGTCTAAGTGAAAGCCATCTGCGGTTCGCACAGATGTCGCAGCATAATGATTATGCAGACAATAATGGACTGATTAGGTGAAAAACGAGAAACAAAAATCCTGTTTGTTTGTATACAGTCGTTGCTGTTGTTGTTATTGTACTTAGTCCACTGCGAAGCATTTTAATGTGATTCGATTTAAGTCATTGCGCTAAAATTCATCAAAAGATTCAGCGGGAGAGTCGAAAAGACGGATGTATGCTGCTAAGTGCGGAAAATTGTTGCATGTAGCGGTAATTATTTGACGACTTCAGCTGTTGGCGGCTATAATTGCTCGGTTCTCGCATAATGATTCACCGGAAATGAGTCACTTTAATGACAGTGCAGCTGAGTGACTTAAATGACTAGTTTGCTGGCTCGATTACGCTGCGGCTCGGTGGTTCGCTAACTCACTTAGTCAAGAGAGTATATAGCGCTACACAATATATAGTATATAAGTGTACTAATTTGCAGTGCCACTGGTTCCGTCTGTCATCAGCCGCAACTTAGACGATTTTCGCTCAAATGTGTTCATGGAAAAACTTTTGAGGGAAAATTTATTAATTGGACTCAATTGTAGATAACAAGAAAGAGGGAGATCTATTCCATGGAGAGTTCTTTGTTGGGGTGTGAGATATATGTATGTATGAAGCAAAGCTGAAGCATCCATGCCCGTCTAACCAGTAAAAAAATGCTCGGACACTCGGCTCAACGCTATTAAATGATATTCGACTTGAGTTGTAGGAACTGTTTCATATGACGCGGACTACTAAATCCCGATATAGTCAAGCTCCAGCAAGACTTTAGATAAAGTTGATGCATTTATAGATTAATTATTGACGAAAAAGCTTAACTTCTCAACAAAGTTCTCGGAGATTCGGCTCTTCTTTATCCGTAAAAGACCCTCTTACCTAGTAACTAATGTTTAAAACTACTTCTCCTATATATGACGCAGTCTAATAGGTTCCAACTAGTTTCCCACCAAATACGTATCTGTATTTAGTACAGTTGTTTATTATATGTACATATACTGTATTATATACAAGAAAACTAAGGCACTTTTCACACTAATTTAAATACACAAAAGTTCAGCCAACCACTTTGTGATTGTAGAAACTAGACTATGCCACACAGAGTGCATATGGATCCAACACAGACGGCGCCATTGCATGGACCATGCCAAACGCAATGCAAAATACAGAAAAACAAACACGAAAAACCCGTCTGTCGACGCTTTCAGAATGCATGTAGTGCAAGACCGTGGTTTTGCGAGTGGCGTGTGTGAAGACTATGGAGAGTGCTTTACTCACACTGCAGCGCTGTTACATTGCTACAACAAGTGTATAGAGTTCTAAATATAAACGCATATGTTGGGAATATATGGAAATAGTTGCGTCTGGCAAAGCGATAAACTTTCGTAAACTATACTATTGAGAGCCCACTGGGGACTAGCTGTGTAGCAAGTGGTTTAGTTGGTGTAAATGAATTTGACTGGGCGATAAATCACAAACAAGCTAAAAGTCAGACAAAAATTTAGAGCATTTAGAAACAGCTTTTAGAGTTTGACATGTCGTATGAGTAACATAATAACACTTGAATGCGCTGTACACACATTTCATTGACGTGGTCTGTTCTTCAGTTATTATTTTATGAGTTGTATGCCGGTGTTTGTTACTTTGTAAGTTATTTAGTAAAAAAGTCTCATCATCTGATTAGAATAATAAATTTTTTATAAATTTTCTATACATTTCTTATAGTAGCTTCGACAGGTAAGTCCTTTGTTTCAATAGGGAATTTCTCTTCTTCTTCTGGGTCTAAATCATCTTATGCCAATGCATTCTTGCAGTATGAGTACTTTTATTTGTTAAATAATAAGCGATGGATTTCGAAGAAAAGTTGTATGAGTCAGCAGATAGCTTTAATTGCCACACAGCATGCATACAAAGGATGCATATTAAAATAATTATATATAATTTTCAAAGATAATTAAATGAAAACGGTTACACAGGTTAAATGTCTGCGGTTACACAGGAAACGAACACACTCATGCATGCAAAAAATTGCAATTTTTCACTTTAGAAACACCAGCGGCCAAATATGAAAAGGATTGTATGTATATGTGAATTGCTCAGCACTTCAGGAAATTTCATACACATATGTACATTAGGATGGCCCTTATTTTCCAAAGTATTCCGATTCTCGATCGCACCCCCTAGAAATATGAGAATAGCCAAAAAGTTAGTATATACAAAGTTTTAGGTCAATCAAAAAAGATTTAGAGCTTGCGCAAGGAGCTTGAAATCCTGAAAAATTAAGAATTTTTGCCATTTTTATGTCTCAGACTTTCATATTTCAAAGCCACACTATCCCTTACTGGTTTTCCATACCGTAATAAGATAATAAGAATAACATTAGAACCTTATAACGGTATATCACGAGCATGCGTCGCTTGAGAATGCACGTGCAACACATTTAATTTACTTTCATATTTGTATTTCTGTAACTCTATCATCAATCGACCGATTTTTAAGATTGTGGTAATTTTGGAAAGGTAATAAAATGCAGATCTTATTACGGTATGGAAACCAGATAGTGTGGCTTTGAAATATTGAGGTCTGAGACATAAAAATAGCAAAAATTCTTAATTTTTCAGGATTTCAAGCTCCTTGCGCAACCTCTAAACCTTTTTTGATTGACCCAAAACTTTGTATATACTAGTTTTTGGGATATTCGCATATTTCTAGGGGGTGCGATCGATAATCCAGAAACTTTTTTTTATCCTCCATACAACTAAGGGCCACCCTAATGTACATATGTACATTTGGATGTACGTGTAAAATGTCTGCAGGCGAAAACGGCATGACTTCCCGGATACTGATTAAATTCTAGCAAATTATTACAATATAATGTATAACCAAGTGCCATAGAAGAACAATATGCTTTTTATGCGATGTCTTTTGCAAATTATTAAAATGTAAATATTAAAACTATTAATTAATAAATATGTCATATCAATTCGAATTCATATAAAAACTAAAGCATTTTCACACACATAGAAGCTTGTATGTACATATATCTACATATGTGTGTCATTATTGTCAACAGCATGTTTTGGTTAAGGCTGCATGATGAATTGACAGTTATCATCTACACATGTTTAGCTGTGCTACATATAGCATATGGGGCATGTACTTACACATGCATACACTTGCAATATATATGTACATTTTATAAACATACATTTACCATAAAATAAACACATTCACACAAATTATTTTGCCGTTGAAATGTGTCGATTAAGAACCTACAGTATGTCAGACTTTTTTACTTTTTACTATTCATATTACATATTCTGCAATTTCTTGCAAGTATTTTACAACAGAATATTTGGCCATTAATTACATTTCAGCACGAATGCATTCAGCTTAAGGCGTACAATGAAACAACAAATTTCTAAAAAAAAAACTATTTCTTTTTCGTTTTTGGCGTATTCACATTTCGATTAAAAATTTATTAGAATCAAACAAATTTTTTACAAAAAATAATAAAATATAATCCCGTAGACAACAAAATACCTTGTATTGTATTTACCTTACAGCTTCTTAGTTCACAACAAACTCAGCTCTAGCCTACATGTTTTCATAATGAAATTGGAATCTTGAAAATAGAAACTAATAGTTTCATTCAATAAAACTAATTGGCTTTTTCTGGCCTGCCTTTAGGCAGCTCTTCACCACCCAAAAGAATAAAAATTGTTTGTATTATGCTAGATTCAACCACCTCTCATATTACCTTACAGCCACATCTCAATAAAGAATATGAAGATAATAGCAGAAAATTGTGTTGCTGTGGCTACCAAACGCCCATCAAAAGCACATAAGAGTTAATCACTTAACGAGAATGACAAAATGCCACAGGCATCCGATTACATACACCGGAGCAGCAATAAAATCTGTAGGGTTCTCTGGCAATGCAATAAACTCTTGGTAAAATTGTGAAATATGAAACCTGATGAAGATATCACGCAATATTTTTGGGAGATAGTGAAAGTCAACAAAATGCTTTGAATTACAAGTGGGTGGTTCGATATCTCTATTTCAAGTATAGTAAGAAGGATAGAAGAAGAACTCCTCAACTATGTATGAAGTACTTAAGTTGAGCCCACACATATTAGGCGCCGCTTTGTATGCCACAAAGTACAATAAATTACAATAGCGAATTTCTTAGCTTTCACGAAATTATGAAGTGAAGAAGTTGGTAGAAGGTGTAATGTATTGAATTACACAACTCATAGATTAAGTGGCGCAAACACCTTTATATTGCCGCACTCACTTGCCACCGCGTTAGCGCACCAAATACCTGAGTCATTGCTGAGTTAATGCAAATTCCATAAATAAACTCGAGTGTTGGCTGCCAGCAGCTCAAATTATGCGTGACACCACAAACAAATATATTTGTATGTATGAGCGCGTAGATTCCTCAACTCTTAGCGAAAGAATTCCTGTATTCGTTCTGCCACATTGTTACCCAGTCATTGCGTTACGAACTCAACACAACTATTTAATACATATTTATGAGCATTTTATGCGCACGTTACTGTTTGCCCTGCCTACAAAAACAAAAAATACAACAAAAAACAGCAAAAATATGCGCACGTCACCGCCTCTTTGCCAATTCCAAAGAGGAATTCATACCGTCCACCAGGTGGCGCTGATGCATATTTCCACTTTCAACTAGCCCAGCCAAGGAACTTTTCATATATACAGCAGTCCATACACTATATACACTCATATACACATAGGCAGATGCGCTCCTGCTAAGATATTTTTATTTTCCTCTCACCTTTTTTTCTTTCTCGCACTTATGTACATAAGTATATAGCGTTCTTTTTACAGCAGCAGCGGAGCTCATGGCGAAGTGGAAGCATAGAGATGGTGGGGGGAGAGTATGCTCGCCTGTAATGCTATTCTATTTAGAAATTGTAATGTTCATGTTTTCATAATTTTCACGCAGAAGCAGGAAGCTCTTTGCGTCTTCGCGAGTAAACTTAAATGCTTTTGTGACTTTTGTCAGCTTTTAAGAGCAGTGAAAAGTTTTGTTTTTCGAAAACATATTTTGTTTTATAAAGCTAGTTTCTTCTAGCTTTCAATTGGAATAATTATTTTGCGAATAGAATTAAATGCGCAACCAAATTCCAGCTGTTTGATAACCGTAATGCGCCTAAGGGTATGCACTAATTATTGTGTATATGCACTCTTTATGAAGCTTTAAAAGCACCAGATGTTGAGACGTGCGCTTACAATGGAAGTTATTGTTTTAAGAAAAACTATAATATATGCATTTGAAGAAAATTCTCTTTACATCAAGTAAAAACATATGCTTACAATTTAAATTAATTAAAACTAGTATTATGAAAGGTAGCAGCAGACTTTTAGAAATTATAATTGCTATTAAATAATATTTCATGTTAAACTCACAATTACTAACAACTGCATGTGGCTGAATAACCTAAAAGGAAATATAGAAAATGTATTTTACAAATATTTGTATGTAAATAAATTGTCAAGGAAAGGTTTGGAGTGAATATAATGGTAATTAATTCATTGTTCAAAATAAGTCTCTAATTAGCAATGCATAAAGAGTAAAGACCATATATAATTAATAAGCTAAATCCTCAAAGTCACTTTCAAGTTAAAGAAGTCTTTAACGAGGACCTAAACTCTTATGATTTCATATAAAAAAATTTATCAAAAAAAATTTTAATTAGAACAAGTAAGGAAGGGCTAAGTTCGGGTGTAACCGAACATTTTATACTCTCGCAATTTATTTATTTAACTTTATTTATATTATATAATACACAATTTGACCCACATATTTGTCATATATATTGTATAAAGTCCATTGAAAGTTGGAAACCATAATATTAGGTTAGAAGCACCGAGGTCCTCGTGTTCGATATATGGGGCCTTAAAAACCTATGGTCCGAATTCGGCGATTTTTAGAATGGGGCTGCCACACTATAAACATAGTCTGGTATATAGGAAGTAGGCGTGGTTGACAAGCGATTTGGCCTATTTTCACAACATATTATTGGGAGGTAAGGAAACTATTACAAACCAAGTTTCATTGAAATTGGTCGAGTAGTTCCTGAGATATGGTTTTGACCCATAAGTGGGCGACGCCACGCCCATTTTCCATTTTGTAAAAAAATCTGAATGCAGCTTCCATCTGCCATTTCTTCTGTAAAAATTCGTGTTTCTGACGTTTTTCGTTAGTGAGTTAACCCACTTTTAGTAATTTTCAACCTAACCTTTGTATGGAGGTGGGAGTGGTTATTATCCAATTTCTTTCATTTTTGGACTGTATTAAGAAGTGGCTAAAAAACGACTGCAGAAAGTTTGGTTTATATAGCTCTATTGGTTTCCGAGATATGTACAAAAACCTATTTGGGGGCGGGGCCATGCCCACCTCCCCAAAAAAATTACATCCAAATATGTCCCTTCATAGTGCGATTCATACCAAACTTTATTTCCATAGCTTTATTTATGGCTTAGTTATGGCACTTTATGTGTTTTCGGTTTTCGCCATTTTTTGGGCGTGGCAGTGGACCGATTTTGCTCAAAAAACAACCTTCCTATGGTGCCAAGAAATAAGTGTGCCAAGTTTCATTAAGATACCTTAATTTTTACTCAAGTTACAGCTTACACAGGCGGAAGGACGGACGGACAGACAGACATTCGGATTTGACCTCCACTCTTCACCCTGATCACTTTGGTATATATAACCCTATATCTAACTCGTTTAGTTTTGGGTGTTACAAACAACCGTTATGTGAACAAAACTATAATACTCTCTAGCAACTTTGCTGTGAGAGTATAAAAATATATGCAAATGCAAGAGCTGACTTTCTGGCCTGATGACGTAGCGATTCTATTATGTTGTGAAAAATATAAAATATTTTTCTTTCTTTTAATAAGTTCTGATGACCAAATTGGCTTTGGATGACCCAAGAAGTTATAATTAAATAGAATATATGAATGTCGTCACAAATAAAATTTTGCGTTGAAGGTATAAATTAGCACTTCCATTGTAGAGCTATAAACTTGGGCGCACTTTACGCACGGCTGAGTGGCCATTCAGTCAACATATTGTTCGGCGTGACGCTGATGTTCGCTTTTGTTCGTTATTGTTACTGACTATACACAAGTTACCGCAAGCGAAATTCGGAATATAAAGTAAAAGCTTAAAGGTATTAAATTTTGATAATTTAATTATATGAAAATGATAAGTAGAAATCAAATAAATGACAATTTAGTAAAGTAAAGTATAAATGAACCTGTCGGGTAATTAATGAAATAAGAATTGTGACAAATATTTAAATAGCACACTTCAAGAACTCGCTTCTTGGATTATTTACAGTTGAGCCATAAATCACTCCGCTCACCTTGACTTCGTGCGCTCTAAATGAACATAACAATGGCGCTTAGTTCAAGCATGAAAGAAATTAATTCCAGATAAAAGTTTATTATGCAAGCAATGTTATTGTTGTTGGCGATGTCTGTGATTAGCCTAACGATGCTGTTGACAGCAATTGAACAGATGGGATCATAAAATACTTTTGCACACACAACCCGGTATATATAGTCGAAATGTAATAAGTTAAAGCCACGAAATGGTCCACAGGTGGAAGAATGACAGGCAAACGACACAAATAGGACAGTAAAAAGCCAAAATTACAATCAGAGTGGCATAAATAAGCATTTACAAAAGCAAAGCAGATGCGTTGATAGAATTAAAGAGGATCCCAAAAACACACACACATACAAATATTAGTTTTTATGAAGCTGGAATGTGTATACTGAATGAGTGGCAATGACTGGAATGGAGAGCGGTGTCTTCAACAAAGCATTGTTAGACGAATAAGCCAAAGCAGTCGAGCATGAATTCGCGCGCCACTGGGCGTATGATAAACAGCAACGACAACTGACCTGAACGCCTTGTCGATTCTGCGTGTCTTGCTTGTGCTATCAATGACAGCTGGTACATGCCGCTAAATATTATGGTCTGCGTTTATTTTTTTTACTGCAAAACTGTCGTCAAAGTCGTGCCGCTACTTTAGAAAGTTGCTCTTTTTTCTATTTTTTATTATTATTCAAGTGTTCAGCGACTTTTTCACCCACATACCGCATTCCCAGTCGATATTATGCGTGCTATATTTTATCTGTAAATTGCAGTAGAAAAACGAATTATTGAAGGAAATAACAATTTTTTTTTACAATGCAAAAGCAAAAGGTGAAAAGCAGAAAATTGTTTCGCAGGTGTGGGTCTTCAGTGCTTTACACTATGCTTTACACTATTACACTATCGTAATTTTTGAAACAAGAGTAATATAAATACCATCCAACAACCACGGAATTCAACTGATCTGAGTCCTTACGATTATTTTCTCTTCGATAAACTTATAAATGCTTTGAACTTACTGAACTGAACTGAACTCAATGACATTGCAAAAAAAAAAGAAAAGCCAACTAACTCTCGGTCAGAAAATTTAAATCAAAATTAAATATTCTGCCTTCTGAGAAAAACTGGAACTAAAACAGAGAAAAAAGCAACAAGATTTACGCAAGTGGAACATCAAGCCCGTAGGCTCATCAAGTGGAATTCCTAATGTTTATTCACAAATAATTCCTTCAATTGTGCCATTATGAGTTTTGGCAAATTTTTCCGTCCTATTGCAACACACGAACGCTCAGGCAAAAGTTCAGTTGCCAGCCCCCAGGCTTTCGGCTGCTGTCTACTGTTTGCAGAGCTTCAAATAACAGCGAAAAAATGCACGTTCCACTTTTATTACTTTTATATTTTATTCGGAATTTTTCAGTATGATTATCTTTCTTTTTCTAGAACATGAATGATGAATTGATGAGGAATTCCAAGGAAACTGAAAGCTACATAGTAGTTTGAGAGCGAAAGATAAAAAAGAGAGAAGACGTCAACTCTTCCTTCGGCGTTTCTTTGTTTTTATTGTTGTTTTTGTTTTTTCCTCCTTCTATTGCAAAAAAAACGGCATTAATTACCTCAACGTGTGCTGCAAAAAGTGGTGTCACACTCTTTCAGTTGCAAGAATTCCTACTCTCTAAAATAGACGGCAAAATTAATGGTTGGCAATTGATGTCAGCTCTTTCTCTTCACAATAATAAAAGTAAATATTTGCATTTCGTCGAGACTTTCAATTATTGTTACATGAGTTGAGCATGGTGATAAAAAAAGGAGCATTCACACTTTGTAGAAATATGCTTTATACAGAACCACGACTAAATTAACGGTAATTGAAGTTTTGTGTTTACATTAAAATACGCAGAATACGCAGTTCTAACGGCAATACACAGGAATATACAAAAAGAGTTTCATATAATATAATTTTTATAAAGAATAGTAATTAAACGTTGGTGAATTTTGAGAAAACCCAATTTAATGAGCATAAATATTTAATTCCAGAAATGTAATAATAACAAAATTAATTTATAGAAAACTGTGGTGAAAAAATGTAAATGAAAATCAGAAAGAAAAGGCAATATAAAAATGCAATTGCAATATAGTATAATTAAGTTTTATTTTTCAAATTTATTAAATTTCTAAAGCTATGAGATTGTGATGAGAAAATATTTTGTAGGCCCTCAATTCCGTTAACTGTCTGGTATTCAATTTGAATAACCACTCGGTCAATATAAATTTGCATAATTTGACACAATGACAATGCCTCGGCGGCCAACTGAGTTCCGGGGTACTCGGCAAGCGATAACAGGTTAGAAAATTTACATAAGGTACATACAGACAACAAATCTACTTACAACCAAAGGCCCAAAAAGAAATACCACACAGTTAAAGTGGCTTGAAGTTAGTGCGATGGCAAGAGATAAACAATCATTGTCATAAAAAAATTTACATAAATAGATACACACATTAATAAATATGTATGTAGATTTATATAACGTTAACAATATAATAGCTGTAAAACAAATTTCGAGCAGATTGGCAAACAAATATTTCAATAACAGTAAGCTTCCGCTTCTGGGTCGGTGGTCTTCAAGGGCTTGTAAATATGAATAAAAGTGAAACAGCGTTGCCGCTGCAACAAAGAGTACACAAGTTCAATTACAACAACTAACAAAAGCATAACAAAAATGTAGAGCAAAGCAAAAAAATAATAAAACAAAAATTAAGAATTTCATATTCATTTGCAACAACAAAACAATGTTGCCACTTTATTTGCAGCACTCATGTTTTTCCCGCTGTTCTTATTGTTGACGTTGTTTTTGTTTCTGGTTTCACTTTTTGGCCACTTATGTTGTAAACAGTCGAGAGAATTCATTGTATTTCCGGCAGTTTGCCAATTTCTTTTTATGCTCTCGCAACAAAAGTTGCTAAGAGAGTATTATAGTTTTGTCCACATAACGGTTGTTTGTAAGTCCTAAAACTAAACGAGTTAGATAAAAGGTTATATATACCAAAGTGATCAGGGTGACGAGTAAAGTTCAAATCCGGATGTCTGTCTGTCCGTCCGTGCAAGCTGTATCTTGAGTAAAAATTGAGATATCTTAATGAAACTTGGAACACGTGTTCCTTGGCACCATAAGAAGGTTAAGTTCGAAGATGGGCGGAATCGGACCACTTCCACGCCCACAAAATGGCGATAACCAAAAACACATAAGGAGCAATAACTAAGCCATAAATAAAGTTATGAAAACAAATTTGGAACATAGGATCGAATTAGGGAGGGGCACATTTGAATGTAATTTTTTTGGAAAAGTGGGCGTGACCCTGCCCCCAAAAAGGTTTTTTGTATATATCTTGCAAACCAATAAAGCTATATAAACCAAACTTTCTGCAGTCGTTTCTTTTAGCCGTTTCCTTGTACAGTCCAAAAATGAAAGCAATCGGATAATAACCACGCCCACTTCCCATACAAAGGTTAGGTTGAAAATGACTAAAAGTGCGTTAACTCACTAACGAGAAACGTCAGAAACACCAAATTTTACATAAGAAATGGCAGAAGGAAGCTGCTCTGAGATTTTTTTCAAATTGGAAAATGGGCGTGACATCGCCCCCTTATGGGTCAAAAACCATATCTGAAAAACTACTCGACAGATTTCAATGAAATTCGCTACATAATATTTCCCTGATGACACTGGTGGAATATGGGCGAAATCGGTTCACAACTACGCCTACTTCCCATATAACTCAATTTTCAATCCTTCTGATTCGTTCACTTTATAATGTATACATAAGGAACCGATAAAGATAGCGAAATAAAACTTTACACAAATACTGTATTTGAGCTGTGACATCACTTGAAAATATAGGTAGATCTTTAAATAAATTGCGAGAGTATAAAATGTTCGGTTACACCCGAACTTAGCCCTTCCTTACTTGTTCTATTTTGTTTTGCTTTCTATCTGTTTTTCTCCAGCAATTTTCGCATCAAACGGACGACTGAGCAACTCAATTGTGCCCTAAACCATTTATTTTGTCCACAAAAGCATTAAATGGCGAATGGTATCTTTGCAACAGAAAATTTGGTGAAAGAAAAGCAGCAAAAACTTTAATTTGTTTAATTTGAATTGTGAACAGTACTCTTACAGACGTGTTACACTTTCTCTAGTTTGTAGAGCAATTCTCCCAATTGATCTTAGCGGCTGTCCAAAATGTCAAGAAGAGTCTAATTCACCAGTTATATTACGTATTTAGAAGAATAGATTACACTCCTTTTTTACCGCAAAAAAAAGTTTAGAAGCACTGAGGTCCTCATGTTCGATATATGGGGCCTTGAAAACTTATGGTCTGATTTCGACAATTTTTAGAAAGGCCACACTTTAATGCAGTATTTATTCAAACTTCTGTTCCGATATCTTCACTAGTGCTTGCTGTATATATTGTAAAGTAAACGCTTCAGATCGACTTCAATGTTCTGATGTATATAGAAAGTAGGTGGGGTTGTGAAGCGATTTGGCCTATTTTCACAACATATCATTAGGATACAATGAAAATAGTACAAACCACATTTCACTAAAATTGGTCGAGTAGTTTCTGAGATATGGTTTTTGACCCATAAGCGGGTGAAGCCACGCCCATTTAAAATGTTGTATGCCAATATGGATGCAGCCCTTCTCTACCATATTTATAATGAAATTTAAGGTTTCTTCTGTTTTTCCTTACTCAATTAATTTAGTTTTCCTTACTCATTTTTAGTAGTTTTCAACAAACCTTTTGTATGGAAGGTAGACGTGGTTATAATCTGATTTCCTCCATTTTGGATTATAAGATATATATAAACGACTCCTGAGAGTTTGATTAATATAGCTCTAGTAGTTTACGAGATATGTACAAAAAACATAGTAGGGAGCGGGGCCACGCCCACTTCTCTTAAAAAATTACATCCAAATATACCCCTTCTTAGTACGATCCTTTGTACCAAACTTTATTTTTCATAGCTTTATTTATGGTTATGACACTTTATGTGTTTTCGATTTTCGCCATTTTGTGGGCGTGGCATTGGTTTAAACCCCTATAGCTACAAGGTACAAAATATACAGATGAGTTACTCTAACCCTTACAAACAAATTGCTATTGCCTTATCCAATAGGTTGGTGCAGTTTACTTGAATTATTTTATAATAAAAGGACAATAAACCATATCAACTTACACACATACTCCATTTCTATCGACTTCAAAATAAATTCCACTACACTTGGAGCAATTTTATGCTGTTAAAAGCACTTTATTCGCACAACACAATAACGATTGCCATTAAAGCAACAGCCTGGGGTCACAGAGTGGCTACAGCGGAACCATGCGGCCAATCATAGCAATCAGCCACACATTAGGAAAGAAAATAACCGAATATTTATATAGGAAAAAAAGTAGTTAATTTAGACAGGTGATAATGGACCGAAAAGTTCTAGTACTATGTGACAACTAGAATTTCTGCGTTGATAATTAGCAACTCCAAAAAAATATATTTTTTACAGTTTGGGTACAGTATTGAACTAGATATTTTTTTTTCGGTTTATTATACTACTATGTTGCGGTTATAATTCAAATCAAAGTGAGCTCTGATGCTTAACAATGCAACCCATTTATGAATTAACTGGTTTCCATTGCGTTTCAAACAAGTTTCTAACTATTTAATTTCACTGCTGGTTGACCCAGCAAATGATTGCTGCCAATGGTGTACATTATCCAACGCAACCGAAAAGAATCACACATGCACATGTCATAGCGTATGTGCCTGTTAGAGAATCTATCGCAGCAAATCATTCGCAAAACCAAAGATTGGAAAAAATCATTATAATCTCGTACAACAACAAAAACAGCAGCTGTTACACATAAAATACAAATATGTATGTGTTGTACACGGAGAGGAAATAAAATTAATTCGATACAAATACCCTTTTGGGCATATAATACAAATATATATAAGTACATATATAATAACAATTGTCACAACAACAATCCGTGCGTGTGTGTATGATGTAGGTTTCTAACACACAAAATCACTTGTGGCAAAATGAATGCGTGTCCAATAAAAAATGTGGTCGCCAACATCAGTAAATTACAAACAGCTTTGATGACAAGCCAAGCGTCGGTGAAATAATTTATTTAAATTTTCCCTCAATCAACAAAAAAATTCCTTTCCACAACTTTTTATCCCCCTCCACAAAAAATAATTCTATAGCCCTGACCGCAGTAAACAAATATTAAAGTATGTGTAGAGGTAAGTTTACAAATATTAACACGATACATATTTATGGCTGTATGTTGATTTATACTCGAACGTGGGTTGTGGTTAACTTTTCGGTTTATTTTAGATGTGTAAACACGAGCAAATATTCCAACGTGAAAAACGCTGCAGAGTCAACAAATTTATTTTTTAGTGAGAATTCGTCAAACAAATCAACTTAATTGGTTCAGAAGTGATTTACTTATACATATGTATATCTTAAGTGGAGATCGTGTCATTATTATCGACAATAGAGTTAGTTGGCGACACGAATTATGTCGACAAACTGTCAACGCAAGAGAGTTTACTCTATACATATTTTAAGCACTTCAGAGATTCTAACTAAATAGGGTAAACTATTGGTTCACTTCTCACTCTGCTCATCTTAGTAATTTCTACAACGTGGTCTACTGATGGCCATCAACCGAGCTCTGTGCTAACGCTTAATTTATTTGAAAATGTTCAATCATTGCCCACCGTATGTCGTCAACACCCATCTCAACTTTATCATCATTCTCCCTAACACTCAGGGTTGCCATTTGCTGTTTGCCGCTTCGCTATTAATTAGTTCAATTATTTGCCTAATTTTCGCTTTCGTGATTTCGCTGCAAAATACACAAGCTCGTTACTTTATTAAGGAAAAGGCAAATTAATTTTGCCAATTTGCACTCATTCACCTATCGTCTCGACTGTGTGGGGATTTAACTGTCTTTAATTATGGTGCGCTATTTCTTCTATTTGGTTCAAAATCGAATATTCTACTCTTCACTTTTTTATGCTTCGGCTTTAGCTTTCGGTTCACCTTTTTTGTGACGTGACAGACCTTTACTTTGAAATACACTTCTTGTTTTTTATTTCTCACTTTGTTTAGCTTGCTAATTTCGGTTGAAAAGCGTTGCTTCTTCTTTCAAGTATGCCTTGCGCCTTTTACTATTGTTTAGAAATTTGTCTGAGGCCAAAACACGCTATTCAAAATAAAGCTTTACGAAAGGATCTTTAATTATTCTATTCTACATTATTCTACTCTACATAAATCCTAAATGGCTGAGGGAGAGGTTTCAATTGTATTTTCAGTGAAAAACACTAAAATTTCTTTGAATTTGAATAATACGAGATACATAATATAACTTTTAATCTTGTCTGTTAATTGTTTGGCAAAAAAAAAAAAGAACCACTCTTTAATTAGCGTTAGTGCAGATAATATATTATATTTATTTATATTTTAAACAAGACAAGCAGTAACTACGAAAAAGATTTCTAGTCTTTCTTCGCTGGTTGGTTAGATTTTGCACTTCGTTGAGTGGAAAATTAAATTCAAAGCAAATTAGGTGTCGGTAAGCAGATAGAATAAGGTGAAATAAAGCTTCGCCTTGCCAACTGAGCCGTCTGCGCAACCACTAACGGCAAAAATAAGTAACAACTGAAGTAAGCAAAATCACATGTTCCTGAGAATTTCTTAACTTCTGCACGTGGCGATTAACTGCACTGAAGTGAGCTCATATGTTGAGCAACAGGATTTGCATGAGACCCATGTGGTTACAAGCTACTCGGTTCATTGTAGCTCAGCTCAGCTCTATTCAGTTCGACTCGGTTGGACCTGGCGGTGAATGCAACGAACTGCTGCTTATTGAAGTGGAAAAATGCTTATTTGACACGTCATACAACAAAGTGATGACGGCAAAGGGTTGAAGGCAACCAACAGTCCATGAGCAACTATTTTTATGGGTCAAAAGTTTGCCTATTGTGCATATTTTAATTTAATGTAATTTCGTTTGTAAAATTGCAAATTTTAATATGAATAAATATAGTTTAAAAAAACTAAAAAACACGCTTTTAAACCACATCAAACTTAAAAAATAAAAATAATTCTTAATATATGCTGACAAAAATAAATATGAGAAAAATATAATACAGTACAAAGCAACAGCAGGAACTGGCTGGCAAGTTATTAACTTGCAGAATATTAAACGGTCATAAATACTAATCATTAGAGTAACTTATAACAAGGAGCTTTTTTATTAGAAAAAAGTACACCGATTTGAACCACATCACTTCTTTCAGCAAAAAGTATCAACCCTGATGAGACGTCCCTCCAATATACCCAACGGTGCATTTATGTTTAATGATCACTAAATCGAGCATATATGTATATAACCACTAACTCAATACAAATAAAAATTATCTAATATTTCGTTAGGCACATATCTCTTGTCCAGCAAGCAACACTACATAAATAAAACACACGAACACACATGGGAGTAAATATGTAAATTAGAACAACATTTGCATAACTCACTACACAACGGTGTATGAGGCGTATACGTGACATGCAATACAACACACAGCTGAGAGGTTACGTATACGCCATGACATTCGGCATATTTGATAAACAAACATAGGCAGTGCGTGCACTAATCTCGAAAGTATTAAATATGTAAGAGTGGGCATGACTGCATAGCATATTTGAAACATGTTTGCCACAGCTTTGCAATGCAAATTAAAATGTATACATTATGCAATAGTAGCCATTAGTTGACCACCTAGGCGGCTCTATAGGCACACACGGCGGTTTAACAAACGTGCAAACACATGACAATTCGCCGTAACATAAATGAAAGGCACACACTACCGTGAATAAGCAGCTACTGTTTATTAAAGTGAAATCTTTAAAAGCACAATCAAGCGCTGCGAGCTGTCCACAGCGGGCAGACAGTACCTTGCGCTGGCATTTCACTGGCCAAACATCAACAGTCTGTCAACAGAAGCTACTCTTGGTAAACACCAAACTTCCCATGCGGCTTTCCGACGAACTTACGAGGATTGTTATTTTTCCAACAACTTTACTCGTTTTTCTTAGCGCGATTCTTGTTTGCTCTCTTTTCCAGCTATTCTTCATTCTTTGTTCGTTTGCTTTGTTTATGTATACAGCACAGATCTGTCTTAATTTCTCCACGTAAATGGCAACACATTAGTACTGGTCTCTCTCTGAGAAGGGGCTCACAAATTGATTTGAAGTGATCTCATTGAAGCGGACTTTGTCGCTGAAGCAACGCATGTGAGCAGCAGTCAGTTGAGTGTGTTTGTGTGCTCTTGTATGAATGAGAATTTCACATAAAGGCATATGCTCAAAATGATGGATTTAAGTCCATTCACGTGCTTTTCAAAGCATTTGCTTTCAAGACTTCTGCTCCATATTGACGTATTCAGCATAATTCACACCCGCAATGAGGCGACGAGATTTTATTGTTCGGTTGGTATATTTTCTGCTTGGCTACACACTCAAGTTTAAATGCTCATTCAATAAAGATGGAGGTTGGGAGATTGTTCAAAATTTTGCTAGATTTTTCTATAACCTCATTTTCATACTTTCGCAACAAGTTACTAAGAGAGTATAATAGTTTTGTTTGCTAGTCCTAAAACTAAACGCTTTAGATATAGAGTTATAAATCGGACCACTGCCACGCCCATAAATGGCGATAATCGAAAACGCATAAAGTGCCATAACTAAGCCATATATAAAGTTATAAAAGTAAAAGGATCGCACTATGAAGGGACATATCTGGATGTAATTTTTTTTAGAAGTGTGCGTGGCACCGCCCCAAAATAGGTTTTTTGTACTTAATTCGTAAAATGCTAAAGCTATATCAACCAAACTTTATAGAGTCGTTTCCTTCAGCGAACATCCTTAAATAGTATACAAATTAAAGAAATCGCATTATACCACGCCCAACTCTCATTCAAAGGTTACGTTGGTTAATCACTAAAAAATGCTTTTATTCAGTAAGGAAAGAAGATACAGAAAGGTTGCACTCAAATTTGTATACACAATTTTAAATGGGTATGGCTCCGCACATGGATAAACATTTTTCACTCCAAGACCATATTTCCGAAACTACCCGATATATTTCAATGAAATTCGTTTCATAATATTTTCCTGTCATCTCAATGATACGTTATAAAAATAGATCAAATCAATTCACGACTACTATTTTATACATTTCGCATACCTGACATATAAAATTAAATATAAACATATAACATTTCCGTTTATGTCCCAATGATATTTGTGAATCGGCATGAAGATTATGATTGCAAGAATTTTAATTAAAGAAGTGATCTCCTCCAAAATCCGTGTGAACAAATGTATATTAAAGCCACAAACAAGTGAACAAGTCATGGAAACACCTACAAAACAAAGTCAATCTCAGTTATACCCAATTTAAGTTCATGAACTCAATATTACTTTGAACCAATAAAACTAAGGGGACAACCAAAAGTGTCCACAAGCAATAAAAACAATAATGTAAGTAAAGTGAGCTGGAAAACGGAAATTGAGTAAAAAAAACTGGTTCAAGACTATTTTAGCGAAATTTTAAGGTGTCCGTCAAGTCAGTGGTCTATCCAGATAATCGACTATGCTGAGAAAAAATATTCAAGATTAGTTCCTCAATGTGTACAGAAGCCGTAAAACTATTTTTTGGCGTTTTATTTGCAATAAAAGATATGTAACTCACCAAAAGCACCATATACAACCAAGTTCTAGCTGGAAAATTACAAAATGTTTTTAGAAATGGCAACTTCTCGAGATGCTTGCACTGAAAATAGCTTAAACACGCAAGTAGAGTTTGGAACCGCTGAATATCCTCAGAGATATATTATCTGTATATGCCTTTATTCCTTACGATTTAAATGAATTAAATGTGCAAACATTGACAATGCAAAATATGTATGACAATCTGTAGGGATAATAGAGAAATAATTTACTTAATAAACGAACGATTGAGCGCCGAATGATGACAATAATACTAATAGAGGAGAATAATACTAATATAGAAGATAAGACAAGGCGGATATGGGGCTTTTCGTTGTGGGCATGCTTGGCAGGCGCTTGTGACTAGCTAAGATATGATAACCTTTTGCTGCAAAGCAAACACATTTGTGTTTTCTTTCTGTGTGTGTTAGAACCGAAAAAAATTCCATTAACCGCACATGCACACACATAGACGAACATTTATTTATTTGAAACAACTTGCGGTGTATCTATTTATATGTCGCGGCGCAGCAGGAGCAGTAACAGCTGTTTACAAATCCGATTAGGTTGCCGGCACATCTAAGCCAATCGGCTTATGTAAATATGAGGGATTTTCATATGTGTATGTGTCTTTGCATAAGTAAATATATAGATTATTAGCTGTATTTGCTACGCTAGCTATGGCCACATATATTCTTAGGAGTATGACAACATATGTCAGTTATGGTCCAAATAATAGATACACCATAGAGGTTTTTGCTGATTACCGAATATTTGTTTAGTGCACACAGATGCTTCTGCTATAAATGGTGTGGAGAGCTAATTGAATATTTTTATGATACTTCATAGTTTGAATTTTTATTGGAAAATTGTCCACGTGCTTGCTAGTGATGTAATAGATTTATTCACACTCATACTTGCGCACATTCCCTAACCGCTACATGTGGGACTGCCGCGGGAGAACGTAAAAAATCCGCAAATCACCGTAAAGCTACCGATATACTTTATGGCCACTAAGTGGTAATGTCCTGCTAAGTGGTAGGGGGGAACGAAAGAATACTAAAAGTCGCATTGAAATTGCCAGAAGAGAGAGAAAATCGTATACATGTGGTGTAAATGTGGATCTCAATATATATAAGTGTGTGTGTTCTCTCCATTAGTTCATTAACGCCTTCGCTGATGCTTAAAATTGTGCGCCCTTAACGAAAACAATGAAATTTCAAATTGGACATCGCTGCAGCAGTAAATTTCAAGTAGTAGAGATAAATGTAAAAAAGGAAAAGCAAGATCACAACAAAGCAAAAGGTGGGAAACAAATGAACGCACCAATATGCAAGTGGTGAGATATTATGGTTGCCTGTTTGAAAAGTTTTAATGTTCACATCGAAGAAGTCTAGAGCCTATAGCTGTATTTATATATATATATATGTATATATTTGGCGTAGAAACCGCTTAAGCGATTATAGCCGAATCCACCAGAGCGCGCCACTCGTTCCTCCTTTTTGCTTTTTGGCGTCAACTGGAAACACCAAGTGAAGCCAGGTCACTTTGCACTTGGTCTTTCCACCGGAGTGGAGGTCGCCCTTTTCCGCGGCTTCCTCCAGAGGGTACTGCATAGAACACTTTCAGAGCTGGAGTGTTTTCGTCCATTCGTACAACATGACCTAGCCAGCGTAGCCGCTGTCTCTTTATTCGCTGAACTATGTCAATGTCGTCGTATAAATCGTACAGCTCATCGTTCCATCGTCTGCGGTATTCGCCGTTGCCAATGTTTAGAGGACCATAAATCTTGCGCAAAACCTTTCTCTCGAAAACTCCAAGAGTCGTCTCATCGGATGTTGTCATCGTCCACGCTTCAGCGCCATACATCAGGACGGGAATAATGAGCGACTTGTAGAGTTTGATTTTTGTTCGTCGAGAGAGGACTTTACTTTGCAATTGCCTACTCAGTCCAAAGTAACACCTGTTGGCAAGAGTGATTCTGCGTTGGATTTCAAGGCTGACATTGTTGGTGTTGTTAACGCTGGTTCCCAAGTAGACGAAATTATCTACTACTTCAAAGGTATGACTGTCAACAGTGACGTGGGAGCCAAGACGCGAGTGCGCTGACTGTTTGTTTGATGACAGGAGATATTTCATCTTGTCCTCATTCACCACCAGACCCATACGCTTCGCTTCTTTATCTAATCTGGAAAAAGCAGAACAAACGGCGCGGTTGTTGCTTCCGATGATATCAATGTCATCGGTATACGCCAGCAGCTGTACACTCTTGTAGAAGATTGTATAGCTGCATTTACTGCCATTGAATCCATGACAAAGAAAACTTTCTCCAATTGCAACAACAAAAGACTTTTGGTGGCGTATCTCTCAAGGTCTTAGTATAAGTGAATCATCTGTAGGAGATTAATTAATTGTGCAGAGAATATTTATTTCCTTTAAAGATTGCAAAACTAATTTCTTTAGAGATTTTTATACGAGTCGATTAAGGCAACTGTCGGAAGAAGAAAATACAATTGTGAATTTCATTTGTTGATTTCTGAAATAAATTCCACCGAGATTAAATAACTCTTAAAAATACAAATTGAGAGATTTTATTGAAAACAAGATACTTTCAAATTGTAAAACCAACAAGAAAGTATCAAATGAATTTATTCGTATACAAGTATTTGTCAAATCGATTTACAAACCAATCTTCTGACTTTAATTGACAATTCCTCTGTGTTTTTCACAAACCCAGCATATATAAAGCCGTAAATATACGCCTACCAACAAAAGTACACCTCTCACCCGCCACAGCTATAATTTTAAACTCATTAACTCCCGCAAAGCCAATGCAAATAACCCTAATATATTTTGGCAATTAAAATGTTAATTAATAGGGGCTAAGCACATGAGACACACGCACTCTGTACACAGACAACACGGATACATATCCACCAAAATCGCCCACCTCTAACGCCCCAAGCAACAAATTAACACGCTCACACACTGACCGACATTCCTTGAAGTGTCAATGGACTTTCGCTTACAGGCGATTATACGACATAAAATGTTTTAGGTCCAACAAAAGATTTGTTTGCCATGTCCGGTAAACTCGTTAAATATCCGCTCGTGCGGTTGCCCACATCCACTTACGAACACATATGCTTGTGTATATTATTTTATGCTTTCATGTGCCGTACACGTGGCATTTTACCCTAATAAACAATTGCCGTGGCCTAAATATAGGCAACAGAAAACGCGATGAGTACAAAACATAGTAAACAGCAAGTAATGGTTAAAAAGACTGCGATGCAATGGCAAATGCCGACACCACGCATCAGCCCCAGAGCCATAATCCCATCGCTTACAAACACATATGTAAACACTAACACACTGATGTATATGTGTATCACACATTATGCCACGCATGCCAGTACAAATTCTACAGAGTACAGCTAAGTGCGGCCAAGTGGGTCGCAGCGCTTAGCACTCTCACTTATAGTATTGAACTCATGCACACAAGCACACACAAAAGCAAACGCGTAATTTATAAACAGAGCAAGATCAATTCTTTACAAGCGACACTCGTCTGTCCATTATGTGTGCTTGGTCGGCCGACTGGATGACTGCCGCCACAAACGCATCACACACATACAGCAACGCACGCAGTATCATCATCATCATCATCACTGCAGTAACGAGCGCATACTAGGGCAACAATAATCGATGGTCGGTCGGCTGGCGAGTTGGTCAGCGCATATCTCTAGCGGCGCAGTGTCCATAGTATTTATTGTCACACGTCAGAAATTTTCACATTTCACTGATTTCCGTTATTTTTATTTTTTGCCACCTTGCATTCAAACCCCAGTTGGGTCGGAGATTTAATATTCAGACACCATACCAAGGCAGAGCAGCGCACAGATTGTTGTTGTTTATTTTTACAATTTTTTTTTCCTAATGTATTTACGAATTATTTATTTCCCAAACTATAGAAAAAATAATAAACCCACAATCAATCATTCATATCCGAGAAAACACTATTTTTACCAAACGTTTTTCACATCAAATCTCTTTGGAAAAATAATTTGTAATTTTTCGTTTACATTTTAATTTGTTTAACCATTAAACCGCTAATTTCCGCTTCCGTCAAACGTACGCCCTGCTGTTTACGACAAATGTGACTGCGTTGCTCGTTTTTTATCAAACTGTAACTGCCGACGATGAAATTCACGAACTACTACAACAACAATGTTTGTTATTAAACGGAACGCTCTTTCAAACTCGAACGTGCGCGTTTAACACTTTATACTATTGTTATAATACAAAACACAACAGGTTTTTCTGCAACATGTTGCATGCAATGCAAGAGAAATAAAGAAATCTTTCTTTCTTTGTTTACAAAGCCGACAGACAACGTGGCTTTCTAGAACTAAAATAGTGTCATATTCTAAACAAATTGGATACAAATGCATACATACACTTTAAGCTGTTCATTTCACCAACTGGGGCACGAAAAACGAAAAATTCTAAACTTTCCTCTGTTTGAAATAAGAGGTAGGTGATTAAAGTGTGCCCTTATTTTATTTAGCAGTTCTTATTACCGTTGGTACAATGAATTGAAATATACGGTAAAATGTAATAAAAGTTTTGGTTAAAACCAAGATGCCCACAATAATAAGATGGTTTAAAATGTAAATATTGGGAATCCCGGCATTTTCCTCAAATAAAAACGATAAATTGATACCGCAGAAAGCTTAAAATAAGAAATTGTTTAAAAATAAAGAAGCGTTTACAGATAATTTTCGGATATCGATTTCATTTAACAACATTTATATCTGATAATAAAATATCACAGTAAGTTATTTTTATACCCTTAACAGGGTATATTAAATTTGTATATATACGAATTAGTCCTTCAGTTTTTATTTTATCTTCAAGAAGCTGCTCATTTGTCAGAACTGCCGATATCGGACCTTTATATCATATAGCTGTCATACAAACTGAACGATCGGAATCAAGGGCTTGTATGGAAAACTTCCGCATTTTACTACATATCTTCACGAAATTTGGTGTGAGTTATTGCTCATAGAAATAATTTAATCTCCGAAAAAAATGTTCAGATCGGTTCACTATAGCATATAGCTGCCATACAAACTGAACGATCGGAATCAAGGGCTTGTATGGAAAACTTCCGCATTTTACTACATATCTTCACGAAATTTGGTGTGAGTTATTGTTTATAGAAATAATTTAATCTCCGAATAAAATGTTCATATCGGTTCACTATAGCATATAGCTGCCATACAAACTGAACGATCGGAATCAAGGGCTTGTATGGAAAACTTCCGCATTTGACGTGGTATCTTCAAGAAATTTAACATGGATTACTGCTTAAGGTAGTAATATAATCTCCGAAGAAATTGTTCAGATCCGTTAACTTGTTTCTAGCAAACAACCCGGCTAAAAATAATTAGTAAAATGTTTTCTTTTTTTTTACTTACTTTTTCTTACGTCTTTAGATTTGCTTAAACATATAGTTACTAAAAGAAATACACCTGTGAAGGGTATATTAGCTTCGGTACAGCCGAAGTTAACGTTTTTTCTTGTTTTATGTAAAAAAATGTTTTGAAATATATTGTTTGATATTAGGTTGGCAATTATCTCCCTTCCGCCTTTTTGTGTTTTGAATTTCGCGACTATGTATAAAAAGCTACATTGCTCGTATCTGGCAATACTACACATCTTGAAATAACCTACAAAACGACGCTATGCATGATTAGTTTGGATATTGCGTTCAACAATTATAGACGTGTAAACATGGAGTTCACTAACGCTGAAATTCGCGCTATTGTAAAGTTTACCTTCGTAAAAGGCAAATCAGCTAGAGGAACGTTCCGTGAGATTAATGGTGTTTTGGGGGATGATACTCTATCACTTCGAACTGCGGAGAAATGGTTTCGACGATTCAGAGCGGTTGAAAACGACACCATGGATAAGCCAGCCGGCGGAAGACCTGTGACGCCGAATACCGATCAAATCATGAAAAACATCGAGTTAGACCGGCATGTGACATGTCGTGACATCGCCCAGGAGATGGGAGTTAGTCACCAAACCATTTTAAATCATCTGCAGAAGGCTGGATACACAAAAAAGCATTAAGGTTTGGTGCCGCATGACTTAACGCAAAAAATACCTTCTAGACCTTCGTTTAGATGGAAACAGATTATCGAACGAAACGGTGCATATTTGAACTAAATCTGATCACTGTAACACTTTTTATAAAGCATTGAATAAAGAGCAAAAAAACAGAAGGGAGATATTTGCCAACCAATATTAGCGGAATAAGAAGTTACAAGCTGAAGTAGCTTGCGAAAAATAATTATATGATTGATTTATGCATGCTTTCAAAGCTAATAGCTTCATATATTTTCTAGGCTGCTAAAATATTCAAACCTCTGAAGCTTATCATTTAGAACAAATATGGCTGTGTAAATTCACAAATGAGCTTTTAATTACAAGAGACTCATCCTATTCTTCGGCCACTTTGGATTACTATTAGTTCAATCACCCAAGCATAAGAACAATATCTTCATATCCTTAAACTTCGCACTCTGATTAAAAACCTGCTACTTGACAGTCATAAATAATGAAATGTTTTCTGTCTCTTGACAACTGACACAAAAATGCTTGCAGAACCTTATGAGAAATGCACACCACTCACACATACATAAGTCCACAAGTAATATATATACTCAAGAGCATTCCTTATTGATATGCATACGTCGTAAGGATAGTCACTGCTGGGTTTGTCAATAATTATTATAGTAATTGCATTTTTCCTGCAGTCACATTCGCAGCCGTCTTCACTACAGCGTGAAGTTAATTTTCGTTCACGTTAATTTTTGTCTCTTCTTTTTTGTATCTTTTGTGGGGTAGCACGTCTTCATTTGCTTTATTATTTCATTTGTGATTGTGCTTTTTCTGTTTATTTTATGATCAAAATGTAATTAACTTTCATGTCAATATTTGCGACGCCATCATTCAACGCTCTGCACCACAACACGTTTGTCTGATATGGCACTTATGGAGCTACAAAGGAGCGTTTACTCAGCAACCATACAGTTATTTATACCTCAGTTTTACTTAACGAATCGCTATCATTGTCAGATGTGATAATTCCCGTGGCACGACGCATTTGCAGACAAAAAAAGAAAGAGGCCGAAATGCGTGAGTACGAAGAGCTTGAGAAGCTGACAGACAGAGTTAATGCTCGAAAATTTTATGAAAAAATGAAGCGACTTAACGAAGGTTTAAAGACCGGAGCATCCTCATGTAGAGACCAAGGTGGTAATCTGGTAACCGATGCCCAGGGCATACTGGGATTATGGAGGGAACACTTCTCCGTCCTGCTGAATGGCAGTGAAAGTACAACACCAGGAGATGGCGAACCCGATCCCCCAATCGATGACGATGGAACAGATGTTCCATTACCCGACCATGAAGAAATTCGAATTTACCCGCTTGAAGAGCAACAAAGCAGCGGGGGCCGATAGATTACCGGCAGA
Organism: Zeugodacus cucurbitae; assembly: GCF_028554725.1. Classification (NCBI taxonomy): domain Eukaryota; kingdom Metazoa; phylum Arthropoda; class Insecta; order Diptera; family Tephritidae; genus Zeugodacus; species Zeugodacus cucurbitae. Next base: position 52,612,829 of record NC_071671.1, read on the forward strand.
GCTATTCAAATACGGCGGCGAAGAACTGATAAGCATGCATCAGCTTCTTTGCAGGTCGGAAGAAAGCATGCCTGACGATTGGAATCTCAGTGTGCTCTGCCGAATCCATAAAAAGGGAGATCCCACAATATGCGCCAATTACCGTGGAATAAGCCTCCTAAATATCGCATACAAGGTTCTATCGAGCGTACTGTGTGAAAGACTAAAGTGCACCGTCAACAAACTGATTGGACCTTATCAGTGTGGCTTTAGACCTGGAAAATCGACACCTGACCAGATATTCACCATGCGCTAAATCTTGGAGAAGACCCGTGAAAAAAGGATCGACACACACCATCTATTTGTCGACTTTAAAGCTGCTTTCGACAGCACGAAAAGGAGCTGACTTTACGCCGCGATGTCTGAATATGGTATCCCCGCAAAACTAATACGGCTGTATAAGTTGACGTTGAGCAACACCAAAAGCTCCATCATTATTGGGAAGGACCTCTTTGAGCCGTTCGATACCAGACGAGGTTTCAGACAAGGTGACTCGCTATCGTGTGACTTCTTTAACCTGATGCTGGAAAAAAATATAAGAGCTGCAGAGCTAAATAGAGAAGGTACAATCTTCTACAATAGTGGACAGTTCCTGGCGTACGCCGATGGTATTGATATCATCGGAAGCAACAACCGCGCCGTTAGTTCTGCTTTTTCCCGCCTGGATAAGGAAGCGAAGCGAATGGGTCTGGAGGTGAATGAGAACAAGACGAAATATCTCCTGTCATAAAACAAACAGTCAGCGCATTCGAGTCTTGGCTCCCACGTCATGGAATGCCTCAACTCCGTTGGAGGGACCAAGTGGAGAGCGACTTGGTTACACTTGGGATCTCCAACTGGTGCCGAACTGCGAAGGAGAGTGAGGAGTGGCGCACTATCGTTGATTCGGCTATAACCGGCTAAACGGTTGCAATGCCAATCACATACATACAATATGGAGAAAGCTAACTCGAATCATAATGACTATATTTACACCGATGTAGCTGTAATATCTTTTCTACATCAGTAAATCGGGATAGAAAACCTAATAACATGGATTTATATAATAAAGAAAAGATAGCATATTACTAGATTAAGCAATAGAGACCATAAGAGACATCCTCAATCCATTATTTGCGTATTTATTTTAAACAAAATGCAATATTAACTATCCTTTTAGTACCAAAGTATGTAACATGAAAAATGTAATGACCATTGCCAAAAATTGAACATACTCTAAACAAAAAAACAAACATTTATGTAGGACTAAGATATATACATACACATGTATTTGTGTGTTTTTATGCATGCACACAAGCTTGATGCATTTGGGGCTTAGCATATAGTCAGGCCAATTTGCAGGTCATCATGTGCAGAGCATCTTCAGAGACCAAATTGCAACATATACAAAAGTCTTCAGAGTTCATTGTGTACTGAGAAACATACATTCCTGCAATTCATGGTAGCAAAATATGTTTATAAATTGCACTCATCTGTCATTCAAACCAAACTCGTGTGGATGTACATACATACATACATACATATGTGCATTTGTTTTCCCTCTGCTCTATTATTTGAAAAATTTTTGGGAAATTTTTTCACAATGTTCAAAATTTTTGGTACACATGCATACACTAACAAGCAGATTTTATTTATTACGTTTATTCTAATCCAATTAATTGCAGCTGCAAATTGGAGAAGTTTTCCATACAACTTTAACACGTACTAATTTAAATTTTATCAAAATTTGCATGAAAAGTTTATCCAACAAACTCTATACTTACAAATTTTTATAATTTCTACTAAATTTTAAATCATTCTAATTTAATAGTAAATAAATACAGTATACTTTTTAAACATTTTAAGAAAATGAGTTCAGAAAAATCAACATTTTATTGAGCTTCAGGAAAACATTAACAATATTCGATAAATCTAAACATATTCGATAATAATAACATTTCTAATATTTTTTATCGTATCTTACAGAAAATTTAGTTAAACAGGTGGAAACAATTGTCAATAAGTATACAATAACTTTTAATTTATAAAATTAGGCTGGTGGCAACCTCCTTCAACGAATATATTCAAGTCTAAGCATTTTGCTTTAATATTTCAAGACTTGACAATTTCACCTAATATTAAACTCTCCTTATTCGAAATCACTTACCAACTGGTAGCATTTTACACCGTTTTTATCTCACTTCCATACTTCCTTTTCCTACACCTTTCTGTAGCGCAAAACAAAACGCATAATCACATGCATATGCTTGTTCCTGAGCTTTACACTAAATGCACATATTTTTACACTTTCAACTCATCCACACCGACATTTATCAAATCACAATGCACTTTCAAGTCAATTTAGTGAATTGCTTTTAAACATATTAAACTAGGCACTTTTTTTACAAATTGTATGCCCAACACTTGCACTGCCCTACCATTTACAATAATTTCAATATTTAAACGAATGTTTTACGTTTTTGCACATTGTTCTAAGTCCACTCTTGCGCATTTTTACTTATTTACTGATCGTGATGTGTTGCTTTGTTGTTATTAAATAATTCATAAACATCACTTAAGCAATTTGTTGTTGGCCAATATATCAGCAGACAATTCATATGTACTCGAATTACCCACTGTGCTACTTTGGGCGCCTGGTAGAAAACGAAGCTATTTATTTAAGTGAGAGAAGAGAGAGCAGCAGAAAATAGTTTCAACAAGGCAGTAACAGCGAATTCTACCAGGCGCGTAAAACAAAGCAGTAGGTGTTTTGAATATTAGAAAATTCCTTCTCAGTGAACAACACACATTAACTCCAATTGCCAAAGCGTTCCTATAACTTAACAAGCCATACACTATTTCTGCGCACCAATATGAATTTTGTTGCTTCAGATTTTCAAAAATTTTACTTATTACATATTATAACTTGTGAACGCCTGCTACCTTGACGCAAATTCTCATATAAAATGCGGTGCAATTTTAATGAAGTCCTCCAATGATCTTTGTCTGCACCAACAAATAATACATTCCAATTGTCAATTTGTTTCTATAGGTACAAAATGCAGATATTTTTTTATAGTCGGATTTTATAAAATATGTAGCCATTTGTGCTAATGTTTATGATCGCATGATAAATCGCCGGTAATCATATAAGCAACAACCGTTGTTCAAAAAAAAGCGCACTGCAAATGAATTGTGTCTGTCATCTGCTGTAACAATACACATGTGTTCCAAATGTCCAACTCGTTCCTAATACAACGAATATCAAGTGTGTTTCTTTTGGCAAGTGCATTGTGTCTTACCTTCGTCACAGTAGCAACAAAGCTTTGCTTCGTCGTGCTGTTCGAAGTCAAGTTGTTGCATTATTCGAACTTCATGGAGTTTATTTGTTTTTGTGAAAGAGAGATAGATGAGCGTGTGCGATATGTAATGGAAGTGAGAAACATATAATTTGCATTTGTTTTATGTGCGCCTGGTTCATGATTTTTGGTACTCGCCTCTTCGCAGCAGGGTTGTCAACATTGATCATTTAATCATTGCCTACAGTTTACCTACATGTTACTCCGAAATGAAAAAATATAAATTTATAACTCAAATATTTTTCATAAAATGTGTTTATTTGAAATATTTTAATTTGCTTATTTTCTAAGCAATGACTTAATACTTGTTTCTTACTTTTTTGTATTTTAACTTGTTTACATTATCACAATTCACTTTGCATTATTTCCATATGTTTCTAAAATTTACAAACCTATTTACCACAACAAAAATTTATTGGTCCTCAATTAATTTTATGAAATTACAAGCTATTTTCTGATTTTGATTTTAATAGATATTAAAATTTTTAATTATTTTCTATATAAATTAACAGTATTTATATATTCTAATATTCTTCTAAGCTTAACTCTAAAACAAGGCATTTTTCTCGGATAGAAAAATAATAAATTATTTATAATACCTATCATAAATTAAAATTGTTTTCTTTGTAATTTCAACTTCTCGCTTCAGTAATTGAATATTTATATTTGTAAATACAAACATAAGTACAAGCAAAAACTTTATGAAAGTAACAGAAAGTAAACTTTAAATCTGAAATTCAAGAATGTAAGTTTGTAACTGTCTGGGATGCCGATACACCACTCAGCAACTGTGAGTGGTTCAAGGTTGATGTGGAACTAATCCACTTTCGTCACTGAGTGTAGTGGTACATTAATCAAAAAAAACATATTGAAACCTTCAATATCAGCTGGAGGTATTATGGAATTATCTGTTCTAATTAGTCTTGGTCCTGGAAATCTTATAAATAATTGAACTCACTTGTACGTGGATACTTCCAATAATCGCCACGGCATGGATAGATAGCAAGTTTTTTATGAGTTTCATTTAGGGTGGGAGGAATTGATATCATTCCTTTCGCATGCAAGCATTTTCAAACATTTTCAAAAACAAGCGTGTGTGAGGAGAAGAGATGTCGGAAGATGAACACCAAAACAAGATGTGTACAGAGTGCCGAGACCTACCATTCATGAGCACATTTAAAAGTTCAAAACTCGCACATACGTATAAATATATTTTTACATGGTAACCAAAAGAAGCAAATAGTAGGAAAAAAATTAACTCATTAACTGCTTATACTAAAACAAGCAGAGCTTGGAATTCTCATCTACATTAACATAGCTACATACACATGGATAGATATAATTGATGCGCAAATTGACATGGCGACTGTGTACTCATATCACGGAAAGTTTTAATAATCAAACTCTTGGAAAATATGTATGTAATGTGGCATTGCTAAAAGTTTGAGACAATTAAAAACAAATGTTCACCTTACATATGTACATGATTACCACTTAACTGCAATGATAGTTGTTTTTTGATGTGAATATTGCAAGGATAATAATATCGTATTGGATAGATGATGAGAAATTTTCAAATCGTACTTAAAATTAAAAATGTTATAATGTTAAATAGGATAATGGATATTGAGTAGATTAACTTAATTTTCGTTTTAACTTGTAGAAACGTTAATTTTTCTAAAAGCCTTGAAAAGCAGCTTGCAAATTGATTAACTAGATATTTTTTGGCGTCACATTAGGCTCTAGTTGGTTCCGACAGAGGTTACGTCGTGGAGACCAAACCGGTAACCTAACCTAACCTCATCAATAGTCCTTTTAAAGATTAGTATATTATCTAGATGCAGTTACTACAGTTTAAAGTAGTGACGAGCTCAAAACATGATATCAATGAAAGAATAAAGAAAATTTCAAAATATTAAAGAGAGGGTTATAGCGAATTGCAGCATAAAGAACGGCTGAATAGCGAGGTATGGGTGTAATGTAAAATAAACTATATACAAGTATTAAATATAATATTAATTTGAATACTTCTCTAACTCGAATCACCATAATCCACAAAAAAAGTTCGAGTTAGAGAGACTTCGAGTTATAGAATTTCCATTAAAATACACAAATTTTCAAAAAGCTAAATAAAATAAAATTAAGTTTTATGTACATACATACGTTAAAGCAAGTATTCTGTTATTTTGTAAACTGCTATCTGTTTTGCATTTCCAAAATATCTAAATGACTAACGGACCAAAGCAAGTATGGTAACCATTTGTAGAAACCAATGATGCCGGAAGAACCAAGGCAAGCACAAGCCACACACATACAAATTTAACTCTATTTAGAAGATTGTCTTAAAATAGTCACAAAATAAGTTCGTGGCAATACAAACTTTTGTAAATTACACAACAATACATACAAGACCATCAAGGAGCAACAACAACAACAGCTATTAAAACAATTCAATAGTTGCCATGCACTTAAAACTACAATTATGTATAGGGAAGAAAAACAATAAGAAGAGAAGTCGGCCTAGATACCAAACTGCAGAAAATGCCAGTCAAACAGCTGTGTGCTGGCAAAATGAGGCGAGTGAGTGCCAAAGTGTGCCAGGACGAGCTGGCAGTGCTGGAAGAGCGAATGTTAGCCTGCAGCGAAACTTACTGAATACCAATAAGTTCGAAGCTCCGAGCAATTATGACCAGACATGTTTGCTCTCCCCATACCTTTATTTATACTCTTTTGCAGTTCTGTGCATTTTCAAAGCACGATTGGATCTCTCGTGGGTAAGTAAGCGTGCTTGAGTTATTTTATTAAAATTGTTACCGTTTAGAAATGAGAGCAATTATTTTATTGATATTTATAATTATTAAACACTTTATTTTATATGGAAATATTTACCCAATGATACACCCACATACATATATAAATAACATACAAAAAGAGCAAACAATTTGCGAAAATCAATTAAAATTTGTTTTCATTTAGTAAGCTCGTAATTGCAATGCAAAATAACGGTATGACAAAACGAATAAGTTAAACCGAAAACCGAATTTCACAGAACTGATAAACTTTCCGCTTCAACTGACAAATAAATGAAAATATTTCGTGTTTATAAACTCATTGTGCACTTTCGCATTGTTATTTTGCATTTGCAATTCGGACATGTCCTGTAGGAAAGTTTTACACGCAGATGGTATTGTTTAATGTCCACTCTTGACACCAGTCTCTTCAGAAAAGCCACCGAAACAAGTTTAAAACCCTTAATTATTCTATCTGCTATGAAAAGTTGAAGAGTCCTGAAGAAAAGGTTCGAGTTTATTAGTTTAGTATTAATTAGTATGACAAAGTGATTTTTAATGTCGATAGCAGCTGAAGGGAAGAATTCGCCAAACGAAAGATGACAACAGCGTGTTCAAAGTTAGTGGTTTTCCTACAGTGTGCGCAAATATTTATTTACATACCATATTTACATATATTATATATAGACCTATATTTATAGACCACTTGGTGTTTATTGAAGCTGAATTATTGAAATATTTATCATTTCTATTATTACAACTTGCGATGGAATGTGTTTGTAGCAAACATTTGTGTTACGAAACCGCATGTTTTTGGTTAAATCGCCAAAGCATTAATTTCAACAAGTTAGATAAATTAGTGGAAGACAACAGAATGTGGGCGCTATATGTGGAAATTTCGTTGATCTCTGAAAGCTCAAAGTATGATACTACAAAATATAAGGCAGAGCAAAAATATAATTGAAACAGTTCCGAATTAACAGATTTGTATTACAATTGAGTATACTCGTACAGCACACTACAGTACTATAGTTAAAAGGAGTAAATTTTCTTGGAAATACAGATAATTTGATAGAGGCATGATATGAAACAAAGTCATGCGTCGAAAATTCGCACACGCCAAATGATTGGACCATTTGTAATAAACTTGGAGGCGCACACAATGACTCACATACAAATACATACGTATCCATATGAGTGAGATTTTCACGTACACTAGTTATTGCAATTTTTATACTCTCGCAACAGTTTTGTTCACCTAACGGTTGTTTGTAAGTCATAAAACTAAACGAGTTAAAAAAACTTAAAACTTAACGAGACGAGTCAAAATCCGAATGTCTGTCTATCCGTCCGTCCGTCCGTCTGTCCGTGCAACGGATAACTTGAGTAAAAATTGAGATATCTTAACTTGGAACACGTATTCCTTGGCACCCTGAGGAGGTTGCTTTCGAAAATGGGAAAGATCAGAGCATTGCCACGCCCACAAAATGGCGAAAACCAAAAACTTATAAAGTGTCATAACTAAGCCATAAATAAAGTTATGAAAATAAAATTTGAAACATAGGATCTTATTAGGGAGGGGCACATTTGGATGTAATTTTTTTGGAAAAGTGGGCGTGACCCCGCCCTCAAATAGGTTTTTTGTATATAACTCGCAAACCAATAAAGCTATATAAACCAAACTTTTTGCAGTCGTTTCTTTTAGCCGTTTCCTTATACAGTCCAAAAATGAAAGAAATCGGATAATAACCACGCCCACCTCCCATACAAAGGTAAGGTTGAAAATAACTAAAAGTGGGTTAACTCACTAACGAGAAACGTCAGAAACACCAAATTTTACATAAGAAATGGCAGAAGGAAGCTGCACTGAGATTTTTTTACAAAATGGAAAATGACCGCGGCGTCGCCCACTTATGGGTCAAAAACCATATCTCAAGAACTACTCGACAGATTTCAATGAAATTCGGTATACAATATTTTCTTGACACCCTGATGACACTGGTGGAATATGGGCGAAATTGGTTCACTTTTACGCCTACTTCCCATATAACTCAATTTTGAATTCTTCTGATTCGTTCACTTTATAATGTATACATAAGGAACCGATAAAGGTACCGAAATAAAACTTTACACAAATACTGTTGTGACACCACTTGTGGAAAAATTGTCAAAATCGAACCATGGCTTTTCAAGGCCCCTGAAAATATAGGTAGATCTCTAAATAAATTACGAGAGTATAAAATGTTCGGTTGCACCCGAACTTAGCCTTTCCTTACTTGTTCTGCATAGAATTTGGACAAATATGAAGAAACATACTCTGGCCATCGCGCTGAAGCGAGAGTATTAGAATATTAGAATTACTGAAGTGGTAGTAATCATATTTCGTCCTGCTGAATTTAAAAGAATATGAATTAAAATGAATAGACTTAAAGGTTTTCTTCAACCAAACACATTTTTCAAAAGAAAAAATATTATGTTTAAAAAATGTAGAAAATAGAATTTATGATTTTAACACGCGGCACGACCGCCAAAGTTGATCCCCTTAAAAGGCGGTTAAGCTATTTTTTTCAAAAGAGCATTAAAATGCATAAAGTTTAGGCCTTTTTACTCTGACTAATATATTTTCTATGACAATCTCACCATGAACATTTTATATTTTCTTTTCAATTTTCCCGGAAAATTACTCGAGTTTTTTAGGCACTTGACTGACTGCTTAACTGACTAGCGATGCTTGTGACGCATTTTCAGACGAATTTATTTTAATAAACATATTTATAAGAAGTGTGTGAGTATGTGTTCCTGTAGCAAAAAAGTCTATGCAAGCAAACACGTGCCAAAAGCGGCTCCCACAAAATGTTAACACCTTCCAACAGCGCAGACAAACACACACATTCATACCCATGCAGCCATATATGTATTTTCGTATGTATAATATTTATTTTTTTATCTTGTGGCAAACTCTTTCACCACTTTCCTGCAACACAGACAGTCTGTGCGACAGCGTGCTTATGTGTGTGTTATTAGGTGGCATTGCCGTGTAAAACATGCCCAACACAGAACCCTATATGCATATATTTAGGTAAATATGTGCGATATTACAGGAAATTCGACTCAACTACGGGTTTGTTCATTTCTAACTAAATAGTATGCTTTTTTCTTAGAATTTTTTAAATCCAGTTTCGAGTGCCATGGCGCCCACATGATTGTGTTTTTCTTTGTTTTTATTACGTCGGTTTTCCATTTTCGTGTGTTTAAATCGGTTTTAAAGTAAAAATTAATATTGATTTGAATGTTTCTCTAAAAAATTTATTACTAGCACTAATAGTTATGAGATATTTACATAAAATCTTGTAGAAGACAAGTGTACACTTAATTTTAAAATAGTTTGAAAATCACACACTGTTATCCAATTTGGGCTATACCCAATTCGACAGACTATTGTAGAGAGAATAGAAGAGATTTATAAAATACACTTTAGGTTCCCTATGCAAGTTTTGGATAGTAAAGATTCATGCTGACAATGAAGTCATCAATATATAGTTCTCCTTTAGGTACGCATATACATATCATCTGGTTATGCCTCAAACGAATTCATTTCTACTCCCGTATATCCAATTTTGGCCCAGTCAAGCATTCCATAGCCTTTTACTGTTATAAAAAAAATATAAATAAACATCACACGTGACCGCGAGAAGATGAAGGCGAGTTTAACAACGTGATTATATTCAGAGATCTTCAAAGCTAAGCTTCTTGATTGTTTTACTAATACGCCGACAGAGTCAAAACTGTAAATGTAAAAAAACCCAAAGTCTCTTATCAAAGTGAAAAAACTACTCATAAAACACATTTAACTATTCTCTCAACTAAGTTTAAATGTTTCAGAAACAAAAAGAAAATACCACAAATACCGAGAAAACGTCGAAAAACACTGTAAAAAGGATATAAAAGAATACTGTTACTTCTAAGGAAGTATGCGCCTTTGGCACACTAAGGTCGTAAGAAAGGAAAAAATATAAAAACTGCACTTGGAAATGTACATATGTACTTACAATACAACAACGAAAAGTGTAAACATAAAAAAGTATGTTTGAAATCTACCGAAAGCGAGCGAGGCCTTTAGCATTTGCGATGTTTGCGCCGACGAACGAAATGTTTGAAAAAAGAAAGAAAACATAAAACGAAAAAAAAATATTAATAAGCAAAAAATAAACAATAATCACAGTAAAACACGTTTTAGTTTACAAGAGAAAAAATCGTTCAAAAATCAAATGACCCACCAAAAAACACAAACTCATCCAAACATAACATATAATTTAACCTCAAGACAGGAAATGCTCAACACCCCTTTCTCACTCCACACTAAGCACAAGGCTTTACGTTCGCGCCACTCAACGAACTGTCGAGCGTGAGTACAACCAATTACAGCGTAATAACTAACAGTTACAACGCTGTGGAGAGTCGAAGAGCAGGAGTTGCTTGCCTCTTGGTCCCTTCATCGAAGTCAATGTTATCTGAGCTGCTAACACTTCATAATTATACCAAAGTACACAGTATGAAGGAGGCGATTGACAGTAGGAGAAATGAATTCAACTGAAAACAAGAAAGAATTTGAATTTAAGAGCACTTGAGGTGAAGGTGCTTTGTGAGAAAAAAGAACTATTAATGTAACTTTAGAAGTGATGTAGTTGTTTTGATATTGAAAGTGAAAGCAAGCTAATCAGTTTTTATGTCACAAATCTCCAATAAGTCAAAAGGTTTTAATGACATTTCACTAGAAAAGATTTTATTAAAGTATTAAGCCAAGTTATTCGCATTAAGTCGCAATTGAAAAATTTGTTAAACATTTGGTGAAATTTTCTGTATAATTTTGGGTGTTATATGTTGTAATTTGGCACCTAAAGTGGCATTTGCCAAAACCAAATATATCTACACTTCACTTAATTAATCGATACATGTAAAACATTTCATTAATATTAGCTTTTAATTTCACAGGAATATTAATTTATAACATTAATTCGCAATGTCTCACTGCCAGCAGTTAAGTGCTCTCAAGTTCTTGAGAAATTTTATAAAAAATATACATACAGAAATTAATATTAAGTAATATATATTTGCAATTATTGACGCTTAATTCAATCACAAATTAATTTTGCAGAAACACTTGAAATTAATGTCCAATAAGTTCTGCTATTTATTAATTTAGGTAGAACGCAAATATTTTAAGTGGTTATTATTTAAAGTATAATATATAATTGTGAAGTGACATATTATACATATACTATACGATAGAGCACAAAAGATAATTTAAAACAATATTTAACAAGTATTTGATATTCTATATTCAATAAACGATGGCGATTTCCTCATATGCAAATTATTCTGAAGGAAATGAGTAAATGCTTTAGTCGATCTGGCAATAATAAAAAATGCAACAAATGATAGACAGCAAGTGATAAATTTTGACATTAAAACATTTTCCTTAATATTTTTATTTTGTTTTTAAGTAAATTACATTTTTCTTTGTGAAATCTTAAAAAAATGAAAATAATTTCAATATGCATATGATAATCCAACAAGTTACTTATACGCTCCGACATCTTTTTAGAGCAGTTTGTCGGGGCGTATGAGTAACTTATAGAAATGGAGGACTATGGCGTCTGCTACACCTTCAATATTTATCGTGACATTTGGATCGCGATCTATTTAGAATATTGATGGGTTGCGGGTGAATACTTCGCAACTGCTAGACGTTCAATATATATTACGTCAATATGTACACGATGTTGTTAGTGTTTTCTTTAGAAAAAATATTTTAAACATTTATTTGTTTATTTTTTCGTACCTTTTTCCCTAAAATTTCGGAAGACAACCGAAGAAAATCATGTTTGAATCTTTTTTTACTCCAACGGCAATTCATTATATGCATCCAATATTTGCACGTTATCAAAAAAACCTTTGGTAGTTGACTTTAAAATTTGGCCACTGTTGTCTTTCACCAATTCGAACTTGTAAATCACAAAATATGCTACACGTTCAAAATTTATCTCGCGATCCACGAACCGCGATCTGGAGTTCAAAATTTTTAAATATTTTGTGTATGGATCGTGATCCATCAATATTGCATGCTAAAAGTTCAATAAATATCGCAATGTAGGAAATATCACGATAAATACTGAACGTGTAGCAGGCGCCTATGATATATTAAAATTCAAATTACTGCTCGCTCCGCATCGCGCTATTTGCAGCAAACTGTACAACAAAAAAACTTACCAGCAAGTCAGACAGTGAGCGAGTAGTGCGAATATTCTTTATTACAAGTAAAAACAGATAAATATGATAAATATAGGAAGGAGACAAGGGAGAATTTTAAAATAAGTCCCACACGCAATAAATATCAAATGCAGGTAAACCAAAACTGTATGCCATGGAGAGCAATTATGGTAGAAAGATGTAATAGCAACATAACATAGTATTTATGAAAAAAAAAAACAATGAAAGAGTTTAATTTTATATATAAAATTGTAAAAGTACATCACGTCGTATGAGTAACATTTTAAACCTTATAAATATTACTGATATTCATACTCTAATTAGCGTTTATTTCATTTATTTATTTCTTTATTAATTGCAACACCGAAAACCAGCCAATTAAATAAATTGCAAATGTGCGAAGAAACCACTTTTAGGTTATTATAAAAACCGCTGATATTTTTAATTTGTATGTTTTCTTACAAATTTCGAAATTAATGACTAAAAACAACATCGCTTTGCGCACTTTGTGGCAAACAATTTCCTGCGAAAAATCTCTGCTTGCAACAAATCAAGACCAACATTTAGCAACCGAATTGTGGTGGCGCCATCCACCGCTACCTTATTTAACTGCTGAATAATTGCGTATTCGAATAATATGTTCGAATACGAGAGCAGTTTGATATGACAGTGAGTTGAAAATATAATAGGAATGGAATATAGCTTACATATGCGAGGCTGGTCTGATAAGTCTGTGTTGTTGAATTCAAGTAAAATATTCAGCGACACAACACCGGCAAATAACTGTATATGCATACTACAAATAACAGTGCACACAGAGTAAAACTGCAAAGTAATAAATGCCAAGTCGCAAGTGTAGCAATGAGCATAAACAAAAACAAGAAGCAATTAAATGTAAATGTACGAGCATGAGAAGCAGAATTCGAAAAAGCAACGACGCGAGGCAAAATGCGGTGAAATATGGAACCTCAGAGTGCAGTGTAGTGCGAAAGGTGCAACACTGCTAAACCAATACCATGACAAGCGGCGGGAAGGAAAATAAAACCAAAAATACTGAGCTGGGCACGAAAGCAACTGAACTTTGGTGACAGCTGCAACTCCAATGGCAACCTTTGTACCAGTTGCTGTTATGATACGCACCCAGACCGTGGAACGCAATACTACAACTGTTGTTGGTGCTGCTTTTGCTGCAGTTGAATTTGTGGTTGCCTGTAGGCGCTCTGGTGCACATAAATATAAGAGAAAGTTGAAGAAAACAAAAACGCAAAAATGCGAAATGCATACCGCAGAAACATCGCGGCGCGGGATGTGGCGATGTGACAAACGGTGTAAATGAATGTGTTGCACCGGTCTGTTGATGCCTTCTGCCGCCTGGTTAAGTATTGGGAATTGTGCATATGAATAAAGGTAAAATATCATGTAATTTTTTCCATTTGCTCTGACGGAAAAGATGTGTAGGGTGTGAATGCGTTGGTTGCATGTTATGAAAGTGGAATTAATGGCTGTAAACACTTTTTTCATGGAAAAAAAATCGGATGCGCTAAGATATGCCCAAGAGTGTCCCTTAAGACAACTTGTGCCGTCATTATTGCTCCCGACGGGCAGAAATCGTTTTGAAAAGGTCAGTCACGTTTTGATCCTCTATGGCGGAGCATTCCAGCACTGACTGACTTATGAGATCAATTTTATTCAAGACACTAGTTGTTGACTAGTTGGCTTCAATTTATAAGTCGACAATGATTACCAGATAAATATTGGTCTGCAGGCAATACACAAAGAGATTTTCAGTTCCTCAGTAGAGTTGATATCGGATCTCTGCCAAGAAAATATTTGGGTCTGATTTTAATTCGTAACGAAAATATATGTTAATTAAGACCGAAGAAACCAAAGAATCATCGAACAAAAGAGCATTAATTTATTCAATTAATTCTGCGATGAAAGTTCTTCTATTTCAAATTGGCTATTTGGCTTGTTAATCTACTATAACATGGAATACTCATAAGTCTATAAAACTAAACAGCAAACTCGTAAAAAATAATATATGCTTGTAGTTCATTGTATCACTGCTGTTGGTGCTTGTGGTGCTACCATCGGTGTTTACCTCCTCATATGTTATTCAAAAGGATTTAGGCAGATAATACAGTTTTTTTCCTTTGCTTTTTTCTGACACACCCGATTTTTGTGTGCTCATATTCGCGGAAGCATCGAGCTTAGCTGCTAAGAAATCCAGTATTAATCCCGAATAACATGCATTTAAATTGTATGTTTAATAATAAACATAACGGATTTTGTGTTTTCATTTACAACAACCATGCATAGAAGCGTACAAGTCTTAAAAAGTCAAGTTATGAATATTTCTAATGCGGCTTTTCCATCAAAAATCAAGCCAACTTTAACTTTTTACTCACTTTTAGTCAGTTTACATACTAATTTCACACCCTGTACGCACAATACTCTCATTTTCAAAATCTGTGCTGTTAAATTTTGCCACTCCAACGCACGCACTTGATTCAATAATTTACTCAAATATTTTCTGTAATTACATTTGAGGCTAGGTATAAGCTATACCATTCATTAATTGGCGGCAACAGTCAGTGATGGAGCTCTAGCTACTTATGCAACCCCCAGAATGGTGGGGCAATCATCGAAAATGATTTAAGTACTTAAGTGACTGCTTAATGCTGTTAGCAACTAACTATTTCAGTTTGCCAATTTGCCAACTGGGGTCTACTTGTGGCAGTAAGTATGCGTGGGCATAAGGCAGAGGTACAAAGAAACATATATATGTACATATATATCGCAAAAGCAGTACTTGAGCCTTGTGTAGTAACAGCTGCTGTGGATTCTGAATTTCTAATGTAGTAATGAGGCAGTTATGTATCGACTTTAAATAGTTGCCCACACAAATCCAGAGAACAAATACAGACATACCATAGTTTACATTTCTCACACTTGTAGTGAAAATAATGCAAATGAAGCCGATTTAAGTTTCGGAAATTTAATTAGTTAAACATTGCTTTATTTACCCGACTGTAGTACAACTATATTTAATAGCTGTGAAATACTTCCATATTCGTTTCTTCAAAGCTGTCTAAATAACGTATTCATGTTTAAAAGAGATTATTAGAGGTTAGAATCATTGAAATCTTTCATATTTGCGGTCCCTTAAATTGGTATTATAAAGCATACGTTTGTGAGAGACATTTTTCCACGAAACAAAGACCAACATTTAGCATATTTAGCTCAGAGATCAGGTGATCTGACACGCCAATTGCGGCTATGCAGAATTCCTAAGAACTGCAACAGACTCGCCAAATACTGAATAGTGTTTGTGTATGCACAGCATTCCACAGCTGGCAACTGGGTTGCAAAACCATAAAGTTCGTATTTCTTCTCGCCTCCGCTTGTTAGTAGTAAATGTTCAGCGGAAGGTAAAATGGCGCAGTGAGTTGAAAATGTAGTAGAAAATATTTAAGTGTAGTTATGCACACCGATTATCAATTTGCCAGATATGTACGGTAGATATTTGTGTCAGGACGACAACTTTCGCAGCTTTCACACTACGCGGATGAGTAGTTAACTAGGATACATAGTTAACTGCAGTGTTAGAAATTTTAAATTCAATAAGTATTACAGACAATTATTGTGCTCGTTGCTGGCATAGATTTCATAAAACTATTTCTTGCGCGTTCTCAATGCTCAATGCTAAAGGTATATTCTCTAAAGGCCAGAGGTTTCGGATTTTATTATTTTTTAGAGCTACTTGAATCTAGTACCATACTCTAATCTATATGTCGATGCACAATTCCTCAGCAGATACATCTTAAAAAATATTTCAAAAATTCCATTAGAAGTTAAATAATACAATATTCATACCATGAAAAACACGATAGTGAAAACAAATATTAAACAAATTTCGGAATTCCCATTAAGACAAGCAATATTGAGAAAGAATTCGCTCACTTTTCGCTTAAACCAATTTCACACCAGCGCTGAAAGTATTTTACAAGCTTCCAAAATTGTCAATCCAATTAATATTTTAACGCTACTCAATGAGAGTAGGGGTGCAGACAGCGGAGATAAAAACTACACAGAGGGAAAATATGAAAAATATATTATTGAATTTGGTACAAATTGGCTTTTTTCACATTTTTCGCAAAAAACAAGAACACACACCAACGCAACGTAGCTGAGTGAGCGAAGATTTTCTTATTTTTGTTATTGCAAAATTTCATTTTCGTTCGTTCGGGTGTTCCCTGATCTGTGTGTACGATTTTTTCACATTTTCGTTCATAACTATTGTTTCAAGTTGTTGCTTTGTTGTTTTTGTTATATTTTTTGCTTTTTTTATCGAACCTGTGGCTTTGTATTTTTAACATGTCAGCAACAATGTGTCAGCCGGGACGCTACAATTATCAACGCTTTAACGCCAAAACGCAGGCTTCGTTTCGCAAGGCAAACTACGAGGGCGGGACAAAGCAACAGTTTGTGTTTTTTTTCGTATGCTGCGCAAGCGATTTTTTAAATCTACCAGCTATTACAAGGGTTAAGGTCATTTCGTTATTATTTTTATGGAAAATTCAATATTTTTTTGTTTGCCTCAGCGAAATGGTTTACTTTGTTCTTTCACTTGCTCCATTTTGGCTGCATTGTTGTTGTTTTCGTATTCTGGAGACAGTGGACGAATTTATATATTGTATTGTTCCAAAGTTCTTGTCAATTGTCTGATCCAGTTTTATACTAGTTCAGAAGTAGTGTACTCACATATTTTTGAATTTCCTTTAAAATTTCACTTAACTAACTGTGCTCTAGATTTGCTCAACAAGATTGCATGAGTACATCTGTGCCCGCATTTGTAACTATCTGAGGTCGCCGGACTGCTTTGTCTGCATGCGGATTTTTGTTTATTTCGTAACATGACAGAGAGCATTATGCAGTTGAAAATGGTGCCCGTCGCAACATCGCCGCCGCAAACAAATAACCGCATCCCCGACACTCACACAAAAGGGCGTATGAATATGCAAGGACACCTTGTTTGCTTGCTGCACGCAAAGCGGTCGTTTGTAAGCGGCAATTTTCGCTAAAAATTTATTGTTAATTCGCAACATGCACACCGTGGTGCCGTCGTCAGTACCAAAGCGCCATCAGCCGCACCGTTTGCCAACACCGAGCTATTAACTTTGTTGTCGGCACCGTGGAGAGTTGGGGATTACAAATTTGAACTACTTTGTGGCAACTGACATTGCAATTGTTGTGATTGTATTTACCGTTATGTGCAAATATATTTAAATGTGTTTATTTCTTGAAAGGTATGCATGTCAGTTTCTGTTGAACCACGTGTTACCTGTAACGTTTAATTACCACATGAATACAGGGTGCCGCATTTTAGCTTTCGATTTAAGGAATTTAGAAAAGAGCGAAATTTATTTCGAAACTTTTTTTATAGTTTCAGATTGTAAGTACGCAAGCTTTTCAAAAGCTGCTAGAAACTTAAAGCTTTAAGCCTCACACGGTTATCATCGACTTTATAAGGTGATCTGCAATGATATAGTACGTTTCGATATCGATAGATATATTTTTATATAATAGAAGAACAAGTAAGGAAGGGCTAAGTTCGGGTGTCACCGAACATTTTATACTCTCGCTATTTATTTATTTAATTTTATTAATATAACAAACAATTTGACTCACATATTCGTCATATATATGGTATAAAGCTCATTGAAAGTTTGAAACCCCTAATATTAGGTATATGGGAGCTAGGGGAAGTTATGACCCGATTTCACACATTTTAGGCACGGAGACATATTATTAGAAGAAACATATTCCTTCTGAATTTCTTCAAAATATCTGAGAAACGTAACTATATTTTCGGTAAAAAATTTGTTAGAAGCACTGAGATAATCATATTCGATATATAGGGTCTTGAAAACTTATGGACTGATTTCGGCGATTTTTAGAAGGACGAAGGACTTTAAACGCAGTATTTTTTGCAAAGATCTGTTTCGATATCTTCACTAGTGCTTACTTTATGTATTGTAAAATACATCATTCAGATCGACTTCAAAGTTCAGGTATATGGGAAGAAGCGTGGTTGTGAACCGACTTGAACTATTTTCACAGCATATTATTGGAAAGCCAAACAGATATTATGAACTGAATTTCATTGAAATTGGTCGAGTAATTTCGGAAATATGGTTTTTGACCTATGATTTTGTATACCATTTTGAATGCAGTTCTTCTGTACAATCTTTATAATGAAGTTTAACGTTTCTGGCGATTATTCTTACTGAATTAAAGCCTTTTTAGAAGTTTTCAACAAAACCTTTGTATGGGAGGAAGGCGGCGTTTTTATCTGATTTCCTCCAATTTTGGACTGTATAAGGTAGCACCTAAAAGAACAGATTCTAGAAAGTTTCCTATGAGATATATGCAAAAAACTTAGTACGGGTCTGGGTCACGTCCACTTCTCCGAAATAATTACATCCAAATATGCCGCTTCATAGTGCGATCCTTCATACCAAATTTTACTTCAATAGCTTAATTTATGTCTTAGTTATGATACTTTATGTGTTTTCGGTTTTCGCCATCTTGTGGGCGTGGCAGTAGTCCGATTTTACCCATCTTCGAAAGGTTTCATTGCGACATCTAAATTTTTACTCGAGTTACAGCTTGCACAGACGGACGAACGGACAGACGGACATCCGGATTTGAACTCTTAGCAACTTTGTTGCGAGAGTATAATAAACAAACATAAAATAAAATAGATAAGAATAAAGAACTCCGAGGCCCATTTTCGTACCATTTAATCAGTGGCAAGTCGCACAAAATCACTGAAATAAAAAAACCCATTAAAACCCGAAATACGCCGCAAAACCTTTAAGGAATAGTAAAAAATTAAATATATTCCCGATTTACAACAATTTATAACAAACAACCTGCTTGGAAACCGGGGAAGGTTCTCGTCAAAACCGCTTGGCAGGCAATGTGTTAATGGTGTTATGAAAGAGATGATAGAGAAGTCTCACTTCTTCCAATCTGGTACAAGTGGATCTAACTGAGGGCTTTCTAAATAGAAAATTGGTATAAAAGCTATCTATATACATAGATAAAGTAAATGCTACTGGATTAAAAGAATTTTGGAAATCTGATAAAGAAGGGAGCTATAAACAGTGTTTAAGGTCGGATGACTCACTGAGCTGAGCAGTATTTCGAAAACCCAAACTAAAAGAGTAGTGCGTTTGGATTATTTTTAACCATCGGTGAATCGTTTATTCACATACATATATATAAAGCCACTCGAACATATGATTTGCAAGTATAACATGTTGGTCTCAGGTACTTGTGGGAGCAGTTAGCATGTTGCAATTTACCGTTATTGTTGTGCTTACAATTTTTATTATTGTCATATCAATTTCACCTTTTTACCTGCAGACAGCGCTTTGTGACTCGGGTATTGTAACGATAAATAAACACATGCATAGCTTCATACGGACCAAAGGGTTAGACTTTTTTAGATATTTAATAAACAAATATTTGAGTTCTTTAATAAAATTAATTATGTGCTCTTATAGTTAATAAAAAAAATATTTTTGTGAACTTAATAGAATATACAATATTAGTATCACCATCATATCATCACGAACCTACATACGTGTTTTAAAATATATGTATTTCGAAACAACTTTCCATTGAATTTTTCATGTTTCCTCCATCTAAAAAAATGTTAATATAATAATTAAAACGTTTAATATTCAAAATGGAAGTGAAAAAGGAATGTTGTATCCCAATCTGTGACCATGTATGCATAGGTATAAAGCATGTGACATTAGTTGTGGCTAAGAGCGTCGCACACACGCTGTCAAGGACAATTTGTCACTGTCAATGACATGGAAAATAAAATACAAAAATAGCCAAGCTAAAATGTAAAATTACACAATGGCGGCTGCTGGAGGAGTCAGCGTGGACAAATATTAAAAACATTCCATTTTATTAAATAAACACCTAAAAGTAGGCAAAAAATTTAAAATATACACACACATATATATTTAGATACTAACAGGAAGGTGCACTTTTTATATAAATATCACTGGCAATTATGGTGCAGCAGGTAGCGTTGGCAAAATATTCAGCCAGCCATGCTGTCAGTTAGTCAGTCTGTCAGTAGCAGCCCACGAAGCTTTTGTGTGAGAAAAGTATTATATTACCAAGCGTATGAGCTGGCATGGCGTCTAAAAATATGTTTCCAGGTTCAACATTCAAATAAGTGCCATTGTCGAACTATGTGAAGGTTGAGAGTGTCGAATGAGGGGATCTATTTTAGGTAGCATTTGTTGTAGTTAATTGTGTAAGCATTTAACTTTAGACATGTGTCTAAATCTACTCTGTAGAAAACACGTTTAAAGTGTTTAGACAATGGCGCTAACAGTTTTTGGCTCAACTCAAACAGATGTTAAACTATTTACGTCATTTATTGAGTTAATTTTAAAATACTATTTTAGGAATACACAATCAATGTGTGGGCACAAATGGATGAATATATTAAAGTTTGTGTATTCATATATGGAACCATTGTATTGTGACTTTTAAATACCCATTTTGATATGAAATATATTTTTTGTCACAATTTAAAATTAAGAGCTGAAAACTACACGTGACAGCCGAATTGAACTCATAGTTATTACGCTTTGTTCAATATGTTAAAAAGTTGAGAATGTGCTCCAAAAGTGAGCTTTAATCAGAAAATGTCAGTAATGACTACAGCTTTGTTCTTTTAGTGTTCATTTTCATTTGATAGACTCTAAAGGCCACTTCAAGAAAGACGTTTAAAGTTGTATTATTGAGCAAACACTAATTATCCTTCCTCCTATTCGCAATGTAACCTAAAAAAATCAACCTTAAAATTTATAAATAAATGCGATGCGAATAAAATGTGGTCCCTTGTTCATCTTGTAAATTTCCATTTGGCGTGCATTTACACCATTATATGCTTTGTACTTAAGTAACGCAGTAATGACTTTTGCGGTTGTTTACTTCACCGATTTCATCAACCGCTCATTTTCAGCGAGTTCATGTATGTGTGTGTGTGTCATACTGTTTCATTTCTTCGCTACTATTTTGTTTGCATTTTAATTTTATTCCGCGGAATTGCTACCACATTGTGGTTGCCACATTTAAAGGGTCACAGTTGCAGTATTTGTTTTTGTTATTGTTTGCATTCGGAAAGCAGTTGCGACCTCAACGAATATTAAAGTGAGAGGGGAGAACGGAAAAACAGAGAAACCGCCATTGTCGATTTACTGCAATAATTACTATACTGCGTTGCATTAGCAATCGCATTCGCAATTGTTCCTGGCGGCGACACAATTACCCACCAACCGAGAAATTAGAAATGTGTGCGCGCAGACGTTTCCGATTGGCTGCGGTTCCAGTCAACAGATTTCACTAGGTGCCCTACGCTTTGCATTCACTAACACTCGCACCACTTGATTGACTGTCGTTTATTCTCACACGCCCTCAATTTTCATGTTTCTTGATTAGAATTGTTTTACTTGTGAATTAAATTTACATAAAATCGACGTGAAATATAATCATACCTTAAATTAAAAACAACAACAACAAAGAGACACAGAGAATGAATAAAAGAATATTTTGAGTTCACAGACACTGAATTACCCTGAAAACACACAAATATGCTGTTATTTTAGGCCAAAATATTGAACATACCTTCCGGACATTCACATACCCATACACCCCTCTCACGAAGAGAGGCTATCAATGTTATGCAAATAAATAATTTTCGATTTGTTTGAACTCACCTTAATCGGGGCAATTCACAGTAGACCCAGTCCGTGACCTCTTCAAGTCGCACTTCTCGTTGTGTTTTGGACAAATCAGATTTATTGCCGGCGATTACAATAGGAATATGCTTTGGCAGCAGCGGCAATTTATGACATAAAAAGGCAGATAGTAGTAAGGCAATAAGTATTTTGGAATCTGTATATATAAGTTAACTGGAGTTCAGTACGGTTGTGCTAGTCTAGTTTGTAAGTGAAGTAGTCGCAAATAAAAATCGTGATTTCGCAAATTAAAGAGGAATATTCCTACGGTAAATTCAAAATATTTTCCAATATTTTTATGGTTTAAGTAGTTAAGCACACACCATATTATCCATTATTATCAGTGCTATCACAAATCATAGTTATATTTTATTTAAGTATAGGGATGGCTTTGGATTTCTGATCAACTTTTTTAATAAGATTTTAGTCATTTTATTGGTATCAGAATAGCTTCCTAAAGCGGATAGATAGTTCTGGTATATCGCAAGTAGGCGTGGTTGTGAAGCGATTTGGCCTATTTTCACAACATATCATTGGGATGTAAGGAAACTATTACAAACCAAGTTTCATTGAAATCGGTCGAGTAGTTCCTGAGATATGACCCATAAGTGGGCGACGCCACGCCCATTTTCCATTTTGTAAAAAAATCTGAGTGCAGCTTCGATTTGCCATTTCTTATGCGAAATTTAGTGTTTCTGACGTTTTTCGTTAGTGAGTTAACCCACTTTTAGTAATATTCAACCCAACCTTTGTATGGGAAGTGGGCGCGGTTATTATCCGATTTCTTTCATTTCTGGACTGTATTAAGAAGTGGCTTTAAAAACGACTGCAGAAAGTTTGGTTTATATAGCTCTATTAGTTTCCGAGATATGTACAAAAACATTTTTGGGGCGGGGCCACGCCCACCTCCCCAAAAAAATTACATCTAAATATGCCCCTTCATAGTGCGATCCTTCATACCAAATTTTATTTCCATAGCTTTATTTATGGCTTAGTTATGGCACTTTATGTGTTTTCGGTTTTCGCCATTTTGTGGGCGTGGCAGTGATCCGATTTTGCATGTCAAACAATCGAATATATATTTAAGTGTGAAAAGGCAATGCATATTTTAAATATGCTTATGTTCAGTTCACACATTTCTCCATATAGGTGTGTGGGTATGTATGAAAACAGAAGCGCTTGTAAAACGAAATGAATTCGTGACAATTTTTTTCTTAGTTCTAGCAACAACCAAATTCAGTTGACAGCAATTTAACAATAAGAGTCAATAAGCAATGAATTAATACAATAAATTTTGTCTGGCGAGTACCTTGGCATCAACCAGGTAGCCAAGTGCCTAAGTATCGATAAATATCATTGATATTCCACTCAAACCACATTCTAAAATTGTTTTTCCATAAACAACAAACAAACAGTCAAACTCACCTGGTAGTCAACGCACTGCTCACGTATCTCCTCAAAACACTCGACGCAGACGTGGACGCATAGACTAGCATGAAAGCGTGGGCGGTGGCGATGGACAGACGGCGGATAGCGGGAAATTGCATATCGCCGGAAGTGTAAAAATGTCAACCTGAAAATACAAGAAAACAGTTTTTAAAGTTAGTTTGTACGTAATGCTGAATAAAAGTGTGTTAAGAAATAATTAAAGAATATATTATATAAAATTATTTTTTGTAGTGAAATATATTACCTTTTTTATAAATTTTATTTTTCATCAATTTATATTTATAAGCGAACAAGTTGTGTATAAGTTATATTGGGTACCACACGGCTTATGAGTAACCTTTGTTGATAATGAAAATTTACGTTGAAACAGTTTCGGAGTAATTTTCGGAGGAGAACCGTTTCCAAACGACAGAAAAGACCATTAATGTAGGTACTCTAAACTTATTTTCATTCTCAGACAACATTTTTTTAGTGACCAGTAAAATTTAGTTTCTCGAGCAAAGCATGCATTTATTCCTAATATTGCAAAATTTCTTAAGTAATTATTTTTTAGAACACTTTAACCGTCTGGTTCATTAATAAAATTATCTTACTGACCCACTTTTCTCGTTAGTGAAAAATATTTTACAGAATTAATGGCAATAAAGTTTTCACGAAAACGGCTGTTTAGTCAAAAACTTAAATAGCTGTTAAAGGCCCATAAAATTAAAACAAAAAAAAACAATTCAAAGGAAACAGGGTGTATGAGCAACCTTGGGTAGCGTTAAATAAAATTTACAATGGAGACCTGGCGTATGAGTAACTTTTTGATGGCGCTGAAGTAGTTATTATAATAATTAACATGAAAGAAATATTTCAAACAAAGTGCATTTATTTGAAAGGCTTCTTAATAATTTGATTTTGTTCCCACATACATACATATTTCAAGTTCATTCTGTGCATTTAACTGGCTGTTTTCTGTGTGAAGGCGTTGCGTTCGATTGCAACTGCGCCTGGCCGAGACCTTTAAAAGTGTGCAATTAATGACAATTACTTTTGCAACTAATTGCAATTATGCCTACATTCCAAGTGATTTTAAATGCCACAAAGGTATTGATTGCTCTTTACATTTGCAGTTGTTGCAAACACACACACTTATTTCCATTTGTGTGTGGTTAGCATCGAAAATTAATATTAATTGCAATTAAATCGTGGTAAAGGTATCAATGAATGAATGCAAGCGCAGAGTGAAATAACAACAAAGTAAAAATTAAACTACAAATACAATTTATGTGCCTTGAGTTTGTTTCAGACTTGTCTTAAAATTATCTTTAAATGCTTAATGCTCCATTAAGCAAATAAGAGTTAATTTTGTTCTGTACGATTCTGATTTTTATTATTCAACACCTGAAACTGATAGTGGCATTAAATAATTACGTGATTATTTTATTAAAACTCTTGTGCTTAACGCAAATATAAAATTTGTAATACTTTCAAGCTATATAGACATACATACATATGTATTATCGCAGAAGTCCAAAGTAATTTGGCTAATAAACTCACAGATGGTTGGTCCTATAGCATTATTCGAAAATTGACTATCTAGCGGCATCAAGAAGGAGCAGAACCTTCAATGACAACCTTCAAAAAATATATTGCTATCACAGATGGACTCACCTTGACCCTATTATATTACTTTCATTATAAAATCTCAAGAAGAATATATTTTAAGGCAAAGCTTATTTACTAAAACAACTTCGCACATAAACCATTGCCTACATTTAGGATTTCATCGAATAATACTAAAGACCAAGATATTATAATTATTATTTCTTTCAGACTAAGTAACTCTCAATTACTTTTTAACTTAGTTACAAAAGTAATACTTGGTATGCAACTTACATTTAGAGAATTTTTTTTTAACGCTTATTATTTGTACCCTTTAGAGCTGTTAATACAAAGTGCACCCACTGAATAAATTCTATTTCAAATAATATTAATTCAATTACCCACTTAGAAGCATTTCGGCGAGATAATTTAGCTAATTACTGCCACATTAACAATATATCAGAGTGTAGTTAATCAAATTTGCCTTACATCATTCATGCTTATTATTATTACATTATCTACTACCAGCTAACAGGCGAAAATCAGCAGCTGAGCGTAATTTTCATTCGATTTATTATTTATACATACGAATGTGTGCTTGCTGTAGCGGAATGATTACATACGCCGCAGCTGATTGCCATATTAATTGACTACAGCAGTACCACACGTTAGGAAGACACAAAAATAAATAAATGCATACAATTTTAATGGAAATTATTTCGTAAAATAATATATAGAAGTCTTCTCAGAGCTATGAAAGGAAATGTTTTTGATTCGTAGTCACAGAAGTTGAAAAAATGTGACACATTAATAAATAAGGATGTGTACAGACCAGATAAGCTTTATTGGGCAAGTAATAATAAATATTTTATAATTAAATAGAGCAATGGCCAAATATGTAGAGTTTCGAATTTATCGTGCTCGGCGATGAGTTTTGTAAACTTAGTCATCATCTACTCATTGCTAAAAGTTATTATATGAGTTATTTTGTAGTTCTTTCAGGAGTTTAATTTAAACATTTAAATTCCCACATTCCCACAGAAATAACTATGAATGCCTTAAATGCAATAAAACTGTCTCATACGCTGATGTTTTCGCTTTGGTCCATATTTGACAGCCGTTGAGAAATAAATATACATACTGATACACACACATGCTCCTAAACACAAACAAGCACAGAAGTACTAATGTTGGAAATTCTTTAGACGGCGAGTCTCATATCTCGTGGCGCCACGGTTGTTAAATGTTGCTCATACGCTCCGTTGAACCGCAATGTTGGAAGCGCAATTTTTCATCACTTTTCGCCATCAGCGTTGTATGGTATTTACGTTATTACAACAACAATAAAAATATGTGTTTTGTACAACAACTGCTATATGTGCTTATTACTGTTTCAGTTTTGTTTTTGTGTTTCCGAAGCTTTTGTAATATTGCTTATTTAATTTATGACCATTTTATCGCATCGTTTCATTTAACAAACATGCGCGTGAATGTTCACTCATTTATATTTATAATGTCTGTTTTTAGAATGAAATTTATTCATATTAGCTGCCGACACGATTTCCGTCTCCACCGTAATTATCTTTCCGCATTAATGCTTCCACAAACGAATCAATTAATGCTGAGAAAAGCATTTCCTAATGCATAAAATGAATGAATTCAATGAATTTTATATGTTTTACATATGTTTTATGTTTTTATATACATTTTGTATATAATTTTAATTCAAAATTCCAAAATTTAAACGAAAATTCTACCTAAAAGCAATAGAACTTCGACAGATATACTCGAATCACCCATCATCTAGAGATAGTCATAAGTATTCATATATAAGGGTTCATGAACGAACTGTGAAGGGTTTTTCTAAACAGGTTCATACCTAAATAGTTTTTTAACATACATATTATTATGAATAGGGTGTTTGAGATAGCACATGACCTCGAATATTAGTAACCATAGTATCGTTGTAATTTTTCTCAAATATCTGCAAATCGTGCTATAATTCGACAAAACATGTAATCTAAGCTGTAACTAAGCGATATCATATTCCTGTTCGAAGAACTACGAGGTAATAGAAAACTGTAGAAAAGATTGTCCCACAGTATGCTCGTAATATAATTTTTGGATCATTAAAATGAATCCAACATTGAATACCGAAACATTCTGAAGCAACCGATTAGGACGATTAACTAATACATTCGTGTGCTTGACAGGCAGGGCATCGTTTAAGTGTGGAAATATCGAGCTTTTGCATACGTTTGGAGCTCGACTAGTTATTTATCCATACTAGTGCATCATTCTGCAGGTCTAGATTTTTGTTCACTGTTTTTTATAATACTTGACACAAAATTTAGCTTATTATCAACTATATTCTCGGTAGTTAAAGCTATGCTTTACCAAATAAATTCTATACAAATTAACAATATAAACCTAATAGTAGTAAATATTATTATATTAGTATTGCCACTAAGCTCTAATATAAACAAAATGCCATTTGTCAATTCCCAATATACATATGTCAGCAATTGGATTTGAATGGCAATAAAACGAGCCTGAGGTGCTCGAAATTATGGCGAACCAATGCGAATTGGGTGTCAATTGGTCAATTTAGCAAGCAATGCGGTCAATCGAGCGCGCCTGTGGCAATGAGGCATGTCATTTGCGTTGAACGAGCGAATATATAGCTATGCGGAAAGCAAGAGGGAGGAAATTCTTAACCGCCGTCATCGTCGCCGCAGCCGACTAGATTGAACATAAACGAATGCGGTTAGCAACAATTTGTATCATATGGCTGTTTATATTAAAATGAATGCCAATATAAGTTCGAGGTAAAGAGATGATTAAATTTTAATTCAAAACAAGAAATTTGAAGGCCTACAATGCCAAGATTACATAAATTCCAGTGGAGCAAACCATAAAAAAGTTCCCACTTTGGCAGCAGTGGTGGTAGAGAGCTGAAGTGAATGAAATAAAATAGGCAGTCGTTGCGTAGCACAGCATAGCATAACACAGAGTCTCTTAAATAAAAAATGCAAATAAAAAACTCAAATAAAAAGAACTAAGCGTCTCAAATTTCATTTGCTATAAATTTTTTTCTCTTATTTCTGCGATGGAAAATTTTACGTGTTGACGTCAAATCGCAAACAGCTGTTGTTTTGGTGACAGCTGGTTAAAAACAGCACTGAATATGCATTAGGGATGTATGTCTAAGTATCAGTGAATTTAAAGAAATCATGAGCATCCGCATTCTCAATATGTGATTAGTTTAAAAAACATATCTGAAGATACCAACGATTAAAGAAAATTGCCTTAATTTTAAAGCTTTTGCGGAATTTTCCGATTCTTGTCAGGAATGAGCTCAATTTCGAAGAGCGGAACTGGCAGTATTTGGTTGAACAAAAGTTTCAGTACTTGTTCTCCAATCTATTTTTATTATAAATGACAAGTCAAGTTCGACAGAAATACATTCCTGTCTGTTTATCTCTATCTATCTCTTTTACTATCTATGTATATATCCCTCTACCACTATCACCGTCTACATATATTTCTGAACTTTTTTTCAGTACCCAAAACTTACGAAGACATAATCGACATTTTTTTTAATTAAAATATTCTCTAGAATATCCCCAATGTGAATCCCAAATAGATGGCCTGTATATAAATTCACTTACATTAAGTATAATTGTTATTGCAAACATTTACCTTATGAAATTTTACAGCATTTCAAATATAAAACAATGGGAACAAATGTATTTAGTACCTCTTATGCAATTATATGTCGTAATCTGCGACAACATGCTGTAGAAAACATGGTAATATTTCCTATTATCGGCATGTCAACGAAATTTCAGTAAAATAAAAGTCCCTTCATATCAGCCCAACCTTTATACTACCCAACAACAATACCCAACTCTAATTTGAGGTTACGAATATTTATACAAATCACACAGAAACACTTTAGTGTCGGTCCAAACATTACCACAATTACATTGATATCGGTTAGCCAATTTAATTGTCCGTCCGCCTAACATGAGCTCATTTTGACATCAGAAATCCGAAATACGGTTACACACAGCCATGCACATTTATATTGAAGGGAAATCTATAAAAATTGCGCATGAATTACATGCGTAAGTGCAGGCATTCACATTATCAGATTTTTCCGACGCTTCACCCAATTTAATTACATATATTGAATTCGATGGTTTTCATATTGCACATATATACGTAGTAGCGATTTAAAGTTGCCGAAATGGCGGTATAAATAATAAATACAAATCTATCTTTGTTAAAGAATAACGAAAATGATGATAAATATGTGACGTAATTCCTGAACCGAGTTCACTCATTTTCATCACGAAGGTACACTCAATCTAAGACTATATGCTCACTTAATTTTGCTAAGGTGTCTCACATATTAACCGATATATGCTGAGTAAAGCCCACCGTATTTTTGAAAAATCTATAAATATGGATTAATTATAATTAGGTGTATGGGAGCTAGGGGAAGTTATGACCCGATATTAACCATTTTTGGATGAGAGACAATTTCCTCTGAATTGTATATATATTTAAGAGATTTACCGATATCTTCGCAATGAGTTGTTCATGTTCGATATCTGGAGTCTTGAAAAGTTGTAGTCCGATTTCGACAATTTCCCCTATACAACTGGGCACTCTAGTATCCTCAGACGCTTCGACTTCATTCCGAGGCTAATGGACTACCATCATGTCGACGAGTCATACCCTGGCGGTCTATTCTCTGCTCTCATTCCTTCAAGAGAGGGTTGGGTGGGTAGAATTCGCTGGAAGAGAGACGCGGTAAGCTTCTTTACGGATGGGTCTAAGTTAAGGGGGAAAGTTGGGGGAGGAGTTTATTGTCCGGAACTTCTCATTAACTTCAGCTTCAGGCTTCCGGACCATTGTAGCGTGTTTCAAGCGGAAGTGGCGGCCATAAAGGTTGCAGCGGATTCACTGCTGCGGAGTGCAGCAGCTTTCAGAAAGGTAACGACCCACTCTGATAGTAGGGCGGCAATATTAGCCTTAAGCTCAGTGACTGTGCCTTCCAGGCTGGTAAATGATTGCCAGTCCTCGCTATCAGTTGCATCGGAGCACTTTGCTATCATACTAGTTTGGGTGCCTGGCCACAGCGGAATCGCAGGAAACTGCAAGACTGATGAGCTTGCTAGGCTAGGTACTTCTGTTGCACTCACAGTGGAATGGGAACAAACAGGAGCGCCGCTATCCTCTTGCAACTTGCTTCTGGATGAATGGGTCTCAGTCGAACTGAGCAGGCGCTGGACAGTCACCAGCACCTGTTCTGTGGCAAGATCATGCTGGCCCAAAGTAAATCGCAAGAGGTCTAGGGAACTATTTGCCCTAAACAAAATCAATCTTTCCCAAGTTATAGGTGTTCTAACTGGCCATTGTCCCATTGGAACTCACGCGGTCAAATGAAAAATTTTACCGGATGCTAGCTGCAAAAGTTGCCTGGAAGAAGGTGAGGTAGAATCCTCCCAGCATTTCCTTTTGGGATGTTCCGCCTTTGCGAGATCTAGACAAAAAATCCTTGGATATCACTTTTTTGGGCACCCCCGCGAATTAGCGAATACAGAAGTTAAAAACCTCTGCAGATTTGTCGTAGGTTTCAAGCGCTTTGTCGATTCATAAATAAGTGAAGGTTGAATTTTTACGGTATCACAAAGGACTGCTCTTGATAGTCTAAGTGGTTTTCCTCCTTTATAGGGAAACAGCCTTCATACCTAACCTAAACTAACCCAATCACACACCATGAAAATAGGTTAAATCAAATAATAACTATGCTTATAAAATCTATATAAAATTTAAGTACATTAGGCTAGAGATAATTTCTACAAGCCAAAAACATTCCAAAAAGTAAAATTAATATTTTCATTTCCTTCCACAGCAGTTAGTGGAATCAGATCCTTCCAATAGAAGATAGAATAGCCCTACCCTAGCTTCTACGAAAGAAATACGAAGATTGAAACATTTTTTTTTTTTAATATTATATGCATCATATCGCGATTTTACTGTGTCTATACATAGTATATACTTATACGGATGTGCAACCGAGTGTTGTCAACATTTCATCAGAATACTTTATCAACTAACGGCGAATGCGAATCTATGTGTGTATGTGTGTTTCTTTGCGCTATATAAATATTCCGTGTCGAGCGTGTCATGTTAAAGATGTTTGCAGACAAAAGTTTTTGTAGTTAATTGTCTGCCAAGCGAATGTATGTGTGCATGTATATAAATCTATGTGACTACGATTTTATGGAAATGCGCAATATGGCAGTTAAATATCTATATGTTTCTAAGACAGTATGTGGTTGTCTGACTTTTATATCTGTAAGTAGTTGTGTAGTTCCATGTACGTAATTAAATAAGTATTCCTCGTAGCTATGCCAGTGAATAGTTAAAGCATTAGATGTGCATAGACATAGCTTGATATCTCGAAACATACCAAATAAAACTTTGCAATACAAAACCAACAACACTGACATAAAAAAACAACAAAACCTCAACGAAAAATTAAATGCTACGCTAAGTCACATATTAAGACTTGGACATTAAAAAACCTCCAATATTTGAAGTTAGTAATTGTACACGAAGACGCTTGTACTCGGAAAAAGTACTGACGAAGTGTGGGAAAACAAGCAGTCGTTCCCATGATGGACGGGTCTACCTAAAGGAATGGTTTTTAAGTTAAGTCTATAGATTTTGATAAAATTGTGAAAACATATCTCATTTTAAAATGGCAATTCCTATAGTGGATGGTGATTTATCCCTCTCTCTCTTTTTGGTTAAGTTAGACGGTGAAGACTTAGAATTTGTGTTCTGAAAGCAAATTCCAGAAATAGTTCAAGTACCTAGCGTATCTAAATAACGTTATGACACGTTTTGGGATTGGGATACAAAACGACAGTCTTTGAAAGAGTGCAAAGATAAGTATCCAGTATACCAAAGAGAGAGAGAGAGAGAATGTTGGTTTTCACTACTTTCTTAAAAATATCTTATTATATTAAAAGCTCCTAAACTATTGATCAACCTATTCATATCAATACATTAGTAACTTAAAATTGTTCTTGTAAATATTGTAAATTTACTAAATAAGCTACTCACCTTCAGTGTAATGCCGCCCAAATCTTTTTCGCGATTAAAGGGGTCCTCGACCGTAGCGCGATATTTATATGTGTAGGTCTGAAAGAGGAAACGTTTGATGATGGATGATTTGCACACACTAGCACCGCCCAGAATAACCAGTCTTATGCGATCCAAGTCGGCCATTATGAATATGGCTGCCGACGGCTGCAAGGACGACAAACAGTAAGAATTTACTGTTATTACTTGATTTGACTATGTAGGCTGTAAGCTGTAAGCTTATTGGTTGAGCTTAAGTGCACTTAAGTTTTTGATGTTTTATAAATTGTTCGTTAAACGTAACTGTTGGCGTAACAATTGCATTGCTTAAGATTACTTTCTTTATTGTAATCTTCAAGCGATGGCAAATGAAGCTGAGATTACCGTTCATCTTATGAAAAAGTGCTCAAAGTGTGATTTGCATTTGAAAAGCTCGTTGATTAATTAAAGAAAGATGTATTTAAAGCTTCTGATGAATTCTGAACACTTTACACGATGCTTAATGATGCGCACACTGCACAATAAATTCTCAGAAATATTTCATATTTCGTTTTAGTAAATATATATAAATATTATTGACCACCTAACGAGCATTTTATAAGTCTATTTGGAGCGACAAGGGGACGATAGAACAACGGATGCAGGATTTTTCAGAATGAAAGCCCACCCGACTGACTTTGATAAGGATTCTATTAAATGTATTATGTGAATAATTTAGAATCAGAGTACCCATTCCAAGGAAATCAAGAAACAGCTCTAGAGAACACAAATAATATCATAATCATATTCTACTAATTAAACTTACTTAAAATAGGCTCAGGCGGAGTAGCTCTGCCAATTAACTGTTCGGAGGCATTGTAGTTAACCGTTACAGTGTAACAGTGAATACATTTTGGTTTGCTAAAGAGAACTTCTTAAACTTAGTTGAGTTGAGGCAATAATTAAATATGTACTTAATTACTTATCAGCTTAAATGGAAATACAAATGTAAATGGGATGAATGTATGTCTATGTATTTGCACAAGTCCTCCGTCTTGCCGCAGGAATTTCATATCAACACGTTCATACACATCTAACTGATAATTAACTGTGCGCCCAACTTGAGGCTTAGAACTATCATATCTATGTATCTTGTATACAAATGTATAAGGATGTAGATGACTCTATTATAATGGTAAATATTTGTGTTTAATCACTTAAATGAATTGACTGACACTCACATACTGTGTGAAGGGTTATGAATGCACATATAAGGCGAAATATCAGTAGATATGTACTATGTATGTAAATACAATCATACTTCTATTTTTGAG
The DNA here is from genome assembly GCF_028554725.1 of Zeugodacus cucurbitae. Classification (NCBI taxonomy): domain Eukaryota; kingdom Metazoa; phylum Arthropoda; class Insecta; order Diptera; family Tephritidae; genus Zeugodacus; species Zeugodacus cucurbitae. Next base: position 52,646,617 of record NC_071671.1, read on the forward strand.
AAATAGATTTCGAAGTTTGAATTTCATTTCCGTTTTAATACATTTTAATATCAAACTTCAACTCGTTCTCATTCCTTTTTGAAGCTTAAATGAATTAACTTCATAGGAATCGTATGTCTATATCATTTTATGAAGATACATAAATACGATAGAAGATGAAGCATCTCAAAACTCAGAACCCTAAACTCGAGTTAGCTACAATAATTTATAGCGAGTTTGTACTATAATAAGAAGTAGTATTTATCTAATACCTCACTACATGACAGGCTCAGAAATATTCTCATAAAGAATTTAACTTCTAGTGAAATATTTGCGTGCAAATACCAATTAAATATTAAAGAAGAGTTTATTAAATCATCTATAATCTTGATCAAATATGGTGGATTTTAGTGGACAATATTTTTCATGTTTTAAATGCTTATGGTATTCAACTTTAAAACCTGGGACCAAATTAAACGAATACTTTGATGGCTACAAACCGCAAATGTTTATTTACTACGGCCGCCAAATAATATTTTATACTTATACTCTCCAATGAAGGCAATTATTCTCAAATTTAGTTCAATAAAAGTAATCGCCCTTGCCAATAAACACGTGTATTTTCATAAATTTATATGTGTATGTATATAAATATGCTTTAATGAAAGTTAAATTCAAATTAAACCTATAATTGCAGAATAAATAATAATTTACAAATGCATTCAGTAAATAGGATTATTTATTTTAGGTACACACAGCCAAAATAATGCAAATAAATTCACGTTAGTGCGAATATAAAGAAATTATGGCGATTGTTTGCGCGCATATTAATGTCAACTAATTATGCAATTAACATCAATAGTTTATAGTTCATATAATCGCAATAAATTAGAAAAATAAAAATCTAGAACAATATCATTGAAATGTATGAGCCTTTTACTGAGTTTAGTAATTGCGTACAGTCATGCGGAATTTCATGAATTTAAGTAACTCTTCCAAACTTTAATTCATGAAATTATAGTAACTGAAGAGAAAGTTTGCTGTTTTCTACTCTGTAAATATTGGTGTTAAGTGACTTAGATAACAATTTTTCGAAAATAAGTAGCAGAAATGTGACGAAACATCTCGAAGCTGGGACTTACCATCCTTGCAAGCACAGGGACTACGATACTAACGACTTAAGAGTTGTAATGAAAAAAGTTAAAGGTGACAAGAGGAAAGCACCAACTTGTCCCACACTTTTAAAAACCGTTGTGGAAACTCTTTTCCCTAAACAAACGAACGAACGACCACTACTAGCAAACACGTCGGCGATAATAGACGCACCATTGGTCACCGATGAGGAAGGGATACAAGCAGCAGAAAGGTTTGGAAACAACAAAACACCAGGTTTGGATGGAATCCCCAATAAGGCCTTATAATTGCTATAAAACATGACACGGGTCCCTTCTCAGAATTTTTTACCAGCTGTCTTCGAGAAGGAGTGTTTCCAAAAATATGGAAGTAGCAGAGATTGGTTCTTTACAGAAACCAAATAAACCGGCTGCAGAACCAAGTTCGTACCGTCCTCTTTGCATCTTGGACACTCTCGGTAAGATTCTTGAACGAATAATCTGTGTACGACTCGAGAAATACTTAGAGCAAGAGTCATGACTCGCCGAAAACCAGTATAGTTTCCGTAAACGCAGGTCAACCATTGTTGCTATCAAAAAAGTGACCAATGTCGCAGACACGGCTATAGAAGGGACGAGATGGTTGTATGGTGCAAAAAAATACTGTGCAGTAATCATGTTTGACGTGAAAAATGCCTTTAACTCCGCCAATTGGACACACATAATGCGCGCCCAACAATACAGAAAGACACCGGGCTACTTACTAAGAGTTATATCAAAATATCTATCGGATAGACTATTACTGTACGACACAAACGAGGGACCTAAAGAGCACAGAATTACGGGTGGGGTACCATAGGGCTCGGTACTGGGTCCTCTGCTGTGGAATGTGCTTTATGACGGGGTGCTTCGACTTCCGTTGCAAAAAGGGGTTCAAATAATCGGGTACGCTGACGATATCGCAGTAACTGTGGTAGGAAAGGAACTCACTCATAAGAAACCTACGTGAAGACTCTGCTCTGAAGATCAGAAACTGGCTGACGGAAAAACGCTCCAACGAGCAGGGCAAAAAACCGAAGCAGTATTAATTACAAGCAGGAAAAAAGTAGAAAATATTACACTTAACATTGACGGAACTACAAGACACACATCGAGAAGGCATGTGAAAAAGCGGCGCGAGTAACAGCGGCCCTGTCAAGAATGATGGCCAATATTGCCGGACCGAGTCAGACCAAGAGGGTACTCCTGGCTAAAGTAAGCCAGTCGGCGCTAATGTATGCAGCACCCATATAGGGATGAGCAATGAAAAATAAAACATATGCAATGAAAGCAACTAGTCTAAGTGCAATCAGGGTTATAAGGGCATCCCGAACAGTATCACACGAATCAGCTGCCATCATAGCGGGCATCATGCCGCCAGATATTTTGGCAGTGAAATTTAAAAAAGTGTGCGAAAAGTCCAGAGATATTGGAAGACAACTCACAACAGAAGAACGGAAAGAATATAGGCTAAAGAGTATATGCGATTGGCAGAGTCGATGGCATAGGTCGGACAAAGGAAGATGGACCTACAAGCTAATCGGGAATGTTCAAGCTTGGTTGGAAAGAAAACACGGCGAGACGGATTTCTATCTAACACAATTTCTGACCGGACATGGTTGCTTCAGAAATTATCTGTTAAAATACGGTCACGATAATGGATCAGAATGTTCCTTCTGCGGTAACGGTGAAGAAAGCGCGCAGCACATATTCCCGAAATACGAGGTAGAGAGATCAAACATAGAGACTCTTATAAAGGAACGGGTGACGCCAGAAAATATTAGGTATATTGTTACGCAAGTCAACGATAGTACCCTTAGCGTGCAATATGAATCGTACATGCCGTCTAGTTAGACGGTATCTATGAAAGATTCCCCCTTCGAAACAAAAAAAAAACTAACTAACGACGTAAGTGCTGTCTGTCCGAGTCGATGGTGGCAACAAACCACTCACTGAAGTGGTGTAATCTTCACTGAAACTTTGGAGAGAGTTGGCCTAGATTACATTTAACAAATATATATCAAGCATTTGTATATATGCAAGTCTTCATATACATATATTTAAATGCAAATGCTTTTGTTCTAATATTTGCTAGCGTAGGATTTCACCTGTTTTCATCCATGTAGTGTATTTCAAGCTGTAAATTCAACGGAATGTAAATAAAATCCGTAATAATACGAGAGTGAGTTTTGAAAATGCTGCTGTTAATTTAATAGTGGTTTTTGTTGGTGGATTCTGTCGATGGCTGTGTGTGAGTTACTCTTGGCAAATGCAACTCTGTGCATATGTGGTTATGTGGTTTAACGAGAAAACAAACAAATTAGCAATTAATGCCTAGATTGAATAAAAAAATGTTTTAATGGACTGTATTATGATTTCGCCTGCATGTTTATATTTCCTTTGTTTTTCGACAGCAGCATGAATATATGGTATGTAGCGGTTAGTTATAGCACTAGGAGCCAATTGTCAATATGTATGCGTGTAGGTATGTATAAACACACGCTCTGCCTAATAATTACGCTTATTACTCAGAAAGTACGGCAAGTGCTTCAAGGAGAATTTCTTCTCCAAAATTCGAAGTTTCGAGGATTTCACCTTTAACGGTTCAAAAACTCAGCAAACTAAAAACAGCTAGTTTGCACATAACGAAACGTTTTCGCACATAACTCAACCTAGTTCGAAGAAGAATTGCATTTCCCGGTCTGACATTGCGCTCAATAAGCAATTTATGTCGATTTCGTATTTCAAAACTTACGAGAACAGGTGGCAACCATCGCCTACAGTCGAAGACGTTTCCACCATAATATCAACAAGGATATGAAAGAGTCAGAACTTCCATATACGAGTACTCCCATACATATTCATACATATCTTTGATCGTATGCATTTCGAGGCAGAAGCAACAACAACAACAACCATAGCAGCAGCAACGGAAATGAGTGAACAAGACAATGAAATAGCAACAAATGCAAGTGTGGGTTGAAGGAAACTGCGGACTTGAATGCTACACCTTGCTGCCAATAATGCTAATATTGCCGTTACGTTGCTGCGGCAAGTCTAACATGCGCATGTTGCAATCAATGAATTGTAAATGGATTTCCTCTCATTTTATGAGCATCCCTTTGCACGCATAATAGCAGCAGCAAAGAGCTTTAAGCTTTTCCACTGTAATACGCTTTTGCATAATTTTCCATTTATGTTCTTTGACACTTTACACATACTAAACTGAAAATACTAAGTGATAGTAATGTGCTGCCTACATTTAGGAGTATTACTTAAACATCTCACGGAAGTGGAAAAGCCGTGCTGACGTATTTCTTTGAAGTTTGGCAGACAATGCACTTAATTGGCTTTTGTTCTGCCACAGCTTAACTACTTGGTACTAAAGTGGGTGAGAGTTATGATTCTTCTTTTCATCAAAAATTATTTTGTGCTTTTGTTCATATTTTTCTTTCTTTTGAATTATTCTAGAACACATTACAGCTGAAATATGAGAACCCTTTGGAATGACGTGGTGTGCGTATTTTATTTTATGTCAAAGAGAAAGAGACTGGCAAATTGTGACAATCGATCAGAATATTTATGAAGTCTGTTTTGGTTTTTGGACTTTGAAAGGAAAAGTTCGTCCCTTTTCCTTTTTGCGCAACAATTTGTACTTGTCATATTTTTGTAACGGGTGATTTTTTTGAGGTTAGGATTTTCATGCATTAGTATTTGACAGATCACGTGGGATTTCAGACATGGTGTCAAAGAGAAAGATGCTCAGTATGCTTTGACATTTCATCATGAATAGACTTACTAACGAGCAACGCTTGCAAATCATTGAATTTTATTACCAAAATCAGTGTTCGGTTCGAAATGTGTTTATCGACAAATTTTGTTCAGCGATGAGGCTCATTTCTGGTTGAATGGCTACGTAAATAAGCATAATTGCCGCATTTGGGGTTGAAGAGCAACCAGAAGCCGTTCAAGAACTGCCCATGCATCCCGAAAAATGCACTGTTTGGTGTGGTTTGTACGCTGGTGGAATCATTGGACCGTATTTTTTCAAAGATGCTGTTGGACGCAACGTTACGGTGAATGGCGATCGCTATCGTTCGATGCTAACAAACTTTTTGTTGCCAAAAATGGAAGAACTGAACTTGGTTGACATGTGGTTTCAACAAGATGGCGCTACATGCCACACAGCTCGCGATTCTATGGCCATTTTGAGGGAAAACTTCGGAGAACAATTCATCTCAAGAAATGGACCCGTAAGTTGGCCACCAAGATCATGCGATTTAACGCCTTTAGACTATTTTTTGTGGGGCTACGTCAAGTCTAAAGTCTACAGAAATAAGCCAGCAACTATTCCAGCTTTGGAAGACAACATTTCCGAAGAAATTCGGGCTATTCCGGCCGAAATGCTCGAAAAAGTTGCCCAAAATTGGACTTTCCGAATGGACCACCTAAGACGCAGCCGCGGTCAACATTTAAATGAAATTATCTTCAAAAAGTAAATGTCATGAACCAATCTAACGTTTCAAATAAAGAACCGATGAGATTTTGCAAATTTTATGCGTTTTTTTTTTTTAAAAAGTTATCAAGCTCTTAAAAAATCACCCTTTACTTCAAAAATTATTTTTGACGTTTAAAAGCCTATTAAATTTAAGTTGTGGTGAAAATATTTTACAATCAAAAATGTATTTTCTAAGTTCCTCACTTGTCTCAAGATTCATCCTCTTCAGATATTTGTCATCATTTTCTCTTCAGATATTTGTCATCATTTTCTCCTACGAAATTCAGTCCCTCTGCATCTATACCTTTTTGTCGCTTATATATTTTCTCTCTCTTAATCTAGTCGAATAGCAACAGGGTAGAACTAAACACCTTTTTACTGTTACAAAACGCCGACATTGTTCGAACAACATATAAAATGGTACATGTCTCAATAAAGGATAAAATACGACAGCCAACAATGCGTCTGCGAATCAAGCCATAGGAATGCCATTTCAAATGTAAATACAAACTGACACTCACACACACCAATAAATAGCCATGTTCGATGAAAATTTTGTGCGCAACCAGAAATTCTCTTTGATGCTAGCTTATTTGGAAATATGGAATGCAAATGCTTTGTGATTTCGATGTTCATTCGAGTTTGCGAAATTGCTCTGCGCTTTGATGTGCAAATAGACACACAAACATATTCATAAATATAATACATACAAACATTAGCAAATTGATTAACAAACAAGCGGCATCATGACAGGAAAATCTGTCGAGAAAATACCGTTAAATACCATCGAATACCGTTGTGCTTATAAAAACACTATGGTTCACTACCACGAAATGCACTGAAAAAGTGCGGTGCAGCAGCGCGTTATGCCAATAAAGCTAAAGAACTTCAGTTCACAAGCCGTTTGCGTTATTAATTTTAAAAATGATTACGCAAGCTGTGGAAATGAAGTTATAATTGAAGTATGGAAAATGTTACTGAAATGGAAAAGAAAAACCAATTTCCGGGTATAAATGCCATGCCTTCATAAATTTTCTTTAAAATAAATCCAAACCTTACTTTACGGTAACCCTCACAAAACCCTGGCCACACTTAATCCTGAAATATAAACAAATCTGACCTCACATGAACTCATGAAATAAATATAAATAAACCTTATGTTAACTGTCAAAATGTAAAGAATTCAGCCATCACCTGAGTCCATAAAATTTAAGTAAACCTGATATCACGTGACTTCTCAAAACCACAGTACCCATGTGACGCGTCAAAATAAAAACCTCTCGTGAACCCATAGAATTTAGATAAACCACACATGACTCTTCAGGATATAAATAAACCTGACCTTAAAGGTCATTGACCTCGGGACAAATATAAACAAACCCCTGACAAAAGCCATTGACCTTGGCCAAAATGTAAACAGACCCCAGTCAAAGGTCATTAACCTCGGCCAAAATGTAAACAAACCCTGGACAAAGGTCAATCCTTGGATGAGGGTTTGTTTAAACTTGGAAGTGTCACATGACGTCAGGTTTGTTTACACTTCATATTTGTTTATCGTTTTCACGTCTGTTTGAATTTATAAAGGTCACAAAAATCTAATAATTTGGGAAAATAATTTGCAGCAGGTAATTATTCGAAAATGAATTAAGTGGAGAAAGGAGGACATCAACGCTTGATTCCAATATGAAGAGCACCATGACTGGACACAACAATCGATATTTGTTGGTGACTTGCGAGGGTCAACACTACTCAGTGAAAACTGTAATCTAGATAATGGTAAATTTTAGCAAAACACAATTAAAGCTCTGTCATTTACATTCATTCAAGAAATGGCTACCGACTTAGCAGTGAAATTACATTGCAGCAGGTGGTTTTCTGTCGACCAGTGCAAAGTATAATATGAAGAAGAATATAAAATGGGGCAATTTAAGTAAGACAGAAGCGTACAACTCTTGGTTGGTATTTATGAATTTGCTGAAGTACTCCATTTCCATTCGTTAATACACCGGCGTATGAGGGTGGGCTAATTTTGTAAGGGTTTATTTGCGAGCATTGGGTATAACGAGCTAGTCGTTATACTTGTTGCTATTTAAGCGACAAAAAATATTCCCAATCTCTTTAGCAGAATGCTGTCGAGTTGAAAATATTTGACCGGCTAAAAACGGAGGTCCTGTTAAAAAGGTCCGACTGTCGTGTAAACGGGCGAGGTCGGCCTATGTAACTAGTCCGTCCGATTGAAAGACAGATTAGAACTACAAGCTGTTTAATTATTAAGCTCAGCAGAGGAAATATCTGTTTCGTCCCAGGACAACCCTGCAAGATCGTGATCGTTTTTAAGTTGAGGAATTGAGAAACTCAGGTTAAATTCTACCGTATCGAAAGTGAATTAAGTCTACTGCATACATGTGAAACACTACTTCTCTTCACCACATTCTCAAACTCCCCTACCAGTAGACTCAACCACCCTAACTCAAACATTTGTATGCACATCCAATTTGCAGCGCATTCAAACGTCGCCTGGTGTTTTTGGAGAAATTTCCAGCAACACAACGCCTAATTCTCACTAAAATTCTTTCAATTTTTGGAGCGCTTTGAATGTGCGAGTGTGAGAACGACCAGCACTTACTGTTAGACGTGAGTAAACGCTGCGTTGCACTTGAACACGGTGACATTTTGCTAAGTGGTTAGTGGACTGGCATAAGAGCTTTGGCTGAAGAGGCCACAGAAAGATAGAATATTTGATAGTGGACAGGCTTTTTGTTTGATTTTGTGCTGATGTGATGAGCAAGCAGTGAAAATACCAATGGGACGTCGCTAGGAAGGTGATGGATCTTCGTTTTTCAATCCATTACAATTGTTATTTGATACCATTATAGTGTACCTCAAACAGTCCGTTCTGGTACACTTTCAATCAATCGCCAAAAACAAGGTGTATTTAAAATGACGAAAGACAAGTTTAATGCTGTAAAATAGTTAGTGTTTAAGACCTAATTTGAACACGATTTTTGAAAAAGATTATGAGATTAAAATTTTTACGTATTTTAATCGAATTTTAACAGATCCAGAGGCGTAGCTCCACCAAATATTTAGCAGTAGCTAATATCCGCCCAAAAGTCTATTTTTCCATCACGTGTTAAGAGTTCTCCCTTAGATTCAAGTAAAAGTTCGTACTGCATTAATACTGCTAAATATAATAAAATTTTTATATTACTAAGTTCTCCGCCATTTAAATAACCTTGTCGCTCTGAATAGTCTCAAATAATTGACAATTGAAAACAGTTTTATTCGGTTTCAGCGTGTTACCGTTTCGACGTCGATACATTGAAAGGCAAAGTGTGAAGTTGAGCGCCACATTGAAAGGTAGAACGAGCTGAGTTCATTTCAGTTCAAATGCCAAGCATAAGCCAATGACGACAACATTATGTTCGGAACGCACTAAACAAAGCGAAACTGACAAAACAAAAAAACAAAAGCTTTAGCGGCATACGGAAGCATTAAAGACAATAGAGCTTGCAGTTGCAGCACTCTAAGGAACGCTCGATATGCCAACGGCACATAGTAAATGCAATTTACTTACTACCACGATTCACTTGCCACGTCCACTGACAGTCGCTCACTGGAATGGGAGAAGGTAAGCGTACGCCGGATGTAATCATCAGAAACGATTTAGAGGTTCGTCATTATCTTCGTTATGGGTGGCGTCTCAGCTGCGAAGGGAGCAAAGCATTTCATAGTCAGCAGCTCCTTTTGCCTCCGACTTGCAACGTTTATTTGACAGCATCTTTTACCCCTTTATACCAAACTACTTGTTATGAGATCGCAATCGACTGTCAGAAGGAGACTAATGTCACCAGATGCCAGTTATAGAAGTTGCATCCCAGAAGACGATGTAGCTTTATCCCAACATTTCTTTCTTCACTAGTCTATATTTTTATACTCTCGCAACCTGTTGCACAGAGTATCATAGTTTTGTTCACATAACGGTTGTTTGTGTCACCAAGAAATATAAGAGTTAGATATGGGGTTATATATACATAAATGATCAGGATGACGAGTAGATTTGAAATCCGGATGTCTGTCCGTCCGTCTGTCTGTCCGTGTCCGTCTGTCCGTGCAAGCGATAACTTGAGTAAAAATTAAGATATCTTAATGAAACTTGGAACACATGTTCCTTGGCACCCTGAGGAGGTTGCTTTCGAAAATGGGCAAAATCGGTCCACTGCCACGCCCACAAAATGGAGGAAACCGAAAACCTATACAGTGTCATAACTAAGCCATAAATAAAGTTATGAAAATGAAATTTGGAACATAGGATCCCATTAGGGAGGGGCACATTTGGATGTAATTTTTTTGGAAAAGTGGGCGTAACCCCGCCCCCGAATAGGTTTTTTGTATATAACTCGCAAACCAATAAAGCTATATAAGCCAAACTTTCTGCAGTCGTTTCTTTTAGCCATTTCCTTATACAGTCCAAAAATTAAAGAAATCGGATAATAACCACGCCCACCTCCCATACAAAGGTTAGGTTGAAAATTACTAAAAGTGGGTTAACTCCCTAACGAAAAACGTCAGAAACACCAAATTTTACATAAGAAAAGGCAGAAGAAAGCTGCACTGAGATTTTTTTACAAAATGGAAAATGGGCGTGGCGTCGCCCACTTATGGGTCAAAAACCATATCTCAAGAACTATTCGACCGATTTCAATGAAATTCGGTAAATAAATGACACGGGTGGAATATGGGCGAAATCGGTTCACAACTACGTCTACTTCCCATATAACCCAATTTTGAATTCCATCTGATTCGTTCACTTTATAATGTATTCATAAGGAACCAATGAAGCTAGCGGAATAAAACTTTACACAAATACTGTATTTGAGCTGTGACATCACTTGTGGAAAAATTGTCAAAATCGAACCATGACTTTTCAAGGCCCCTGATATCAAACATGAAGAACTCAGTGCCTAAGGTTAATTTTTCACCGAAAATATAGGTAAATCCCTCAGATATTTTAATGTAATTCATTCCCTCTGAATTTTTTTCTTATAACAGTTTCTCTCTGTACCTGAAATGGTAAAAATTGGGTCATAACTTCCCCCAGATCCCATATACCTAATTATAAGTAATATTAAATTAAGTGAGCGTATAGTCTTCGATACGTTGTATCTTGGTGGTGAAAACGAGTGAAATCGGTTTAGGAATTACCTCAGTCCCCATATACTATTTATGATGATTTTCGTTATTCTATTGAACTTTATGCCGAATATATGGGTCGAATTATGTTATCTTTATAAAATTACATCAATAAATTGCGAGAGTATAAAATGTTCGGTTACACCCGAACTTAGCCCTTCCTTACTTGTTAATGTTATGAAACTTTACCATTCAGACATCTAAGTGAATTAAGAAAAATAGAGATAAAACCTCTAATGAAACCTCTTTCTAACAGTCAGAGAGTAATCCCCCTTTCTTCGGGATCGGCCAAAGCGCTTAACTTAAGCTAACCGCATACAAATGTAAAGGGAAACTAAAGTACTGACATTTCTATCTTACAGAAAATTAACCGAGTATCAGTTTTTGAGATTTTGGAGAAAGTTTTTTACCATCATAGGTTTCCCTAGAGTGAGTGCTTATTTTGAAATAATAAAAATATTAAAGTAAAAATATTGAAATAATATATTTTTTCGAGGATGAGTAATAAATTTTGGAGGGGAACTTTACCAGCAGACACTTCGTATTGATCTTAACTAATTAACTACAGAAATTGGTTTAACAGTAGTGAACCAGAAAAAGGACATTATTGGTACGGACCAAGGTGTATGAAAAGTGTATTGCTCAACTTTTTGTAGCTTCCGAAGAGAAATCATTATGCTACATATTCAGATTTGATGAAACAAACAGTAAAGAGAAGTACGATAAGAGGTTGTTTCGCTTATTGTAGGACTTAAGGATTGCTTTTGGACAGGGAGACTTCGGGTTGCTAATCACTGTCAGCAGGACTTTTACTAAGCTTCGATGGTCATTTGGATTCCATAATAGACCACAAAAATCATTACACTAATAACTCGTAAAACTGTCAACTATTTAGAGGAAGTAACAGCATTTACTACTCTTTCATATTCCTTTCTTCATTTTTTCCTCGTTATGAAAGTAATAACAAACATGATCTGCCATCATTACTATTAGCAAATCCATTAATCCAGTTATAAATTTAACGGAAGATCAGTTACAGTAATGGGAATATGCCTCAAGTGTGTTGCCAGAAAGCATGTAAGGTCATAATTCATACATTATATAAAATGTTCTTGAACATATACAAAGTGTTACACAAATAACTGGGCTAACCGCAATACAAAGTTCAAGTGTTGCCACACAGTAGGTGGTAAGCACAAACACACATAAATATATAAATATATATAAATACATACATATCTAGACATATGCAAATGGTGCTCGCACACACACCTTTAAAGCGCTGAATGTAATTATTTTAACTTAACTCACACCCTTGATTTCATTACAATTACATTACAAGGCGATAGCTTTGAGTATGTGTATTTGTTGTTGTAAGTGTGCGCGTGCATGCATTTGACATGTTAGCCCCTTATTGACATAGCAATATAGACTTACAGGCATTATTGCGCTTATTGCTATGCAAGCGTACAAGGCGCAATCACAAATCAAATGTTGCATACATGGAGGCGGGCGTGTAAGCATTTGTAAATGCTTGCATATGCTTCTGAGTGCACTTACATGCAATTGCATTTGGTGTTTGAGCGAATAAACTTTGGTTGCACGCGTTGCACAAACATTGACATTGACAGAAACTCTGTCGAGACAACAAGCTTCACTCAGTCAGTTAGACAAGCATGTAGGCACGAACTCATGAATGCAGTCAGTCATTCATTCCTTCAGTCAGTGAGTCATTCAGTCAATAACATACCTACACATTTCGCAATGCAGTCAGCTTATTGCACTCACGGGTAACAATTGGGGGCTTACTAAGTTACTCGCTTGTTTTTTTATTTGCTCGCTAGGAGAATGCAGGAGATCTATATATGGATGTGGAGGCGTTTACAGAAATGCTTGAAAGTTGGTTGAGTGATGGCTTTTGATAGCTTACTGCATGCCATTCAATTATTGTCAAAAGTTTTATCAGATGCTTCAAATGCTATTTGAGGTTTTACAGAAAAATACATTCAATTTACTAAATGCTTTTTAATAAATTACTTTTTTCTTAAAATATATTGTTTTTGGAATTTTTGGTTTCAATGAAAACTCTAAAATCAATATTTTTTTCTACGATTCTTACTATACTTTATTTATTATATTTAAATAGGTCAATATCAGAAAATACTTTTACTCAATATTAACTCACTATGAAAATAAAACTTGAATGAACGGTAATGAACGGTAATGTTTCGATGCTACAGCAGCTGTTGGCTGCTGGCGGCTGTAATTGCTCGCTTCTCGCATAAAGATTCACCGGAAATGGGTCACTTTAATGACAGTGCAGCTGAGTAACTGAAATAACTGGTTCGCTGGCTTGATTGCGCTGCGGCTCAGGAGCTCAGTAGCTCGCTAACTCACTTAGCTAATTTTCCAACTCATCATCATGCTATATGAGAATACAAGCATACAAATCTGGCGTGGTACTACTGTAGTCTGTCATCTGCCTGCCTTTGCACGAGCATATGCTAAATAGGTGGTCATGCACTACGGAGATTTTCACTCTAATCTCGGTTGATGCTTTTGTGCGGCATGTTTATTTATATTGTTGTCTAGCATGTTTGGCTTAAACGCTTCAAATTACTTTATATTATCCATTTCCACTTGTTAAAACTTTTCATCGACTTTCGTCCTTCAGCGGAGTACGCTTAGTACAACAGCAAAATTTTGTAGTTGAACGCTTTGTTGCCACTTTTATTTCGGTTACGTTTACAATTCGCCTTTATTTCACTCCTTTATGTTCGTGGAAACACTTTTAAGGGAAAACGAGTAGACAAAATGGTTTTGCTTTGCAGTTCCGCGAAATCAATTAACTTAACCAAAGTGCCAAACTTGTGAGGCAAACTTAAATATTTAATAAGAATATTTTAAATTTTGTTTCCCGGTAGTGGTTATGAATTGTAATTTTGCTTTCTTTAAGGTGTAAGAGAAAATAACATTTATCATAAACATATGTGGTTCAGTTAGAGACTTCTGGCTATAAAATTGTATTATAGAGAAAGGGAGAAGGGAGAAAGAGAGATAGAGTGAAAGAGAGAGAAAACAAAATAAAAACAAGTAAGGAAGGGCTAAGTTCGGGTGTAACCGAACATTTTATACTCTCGTAATTTATTTATTTAAATATATTTATATTATATAATACCCAATTTGACCCAATATTCGTCATATATATTGTATAAAGTCCATTGAAAGTTGGAAACCATAATATTAGGTTAGAAGCACCGATGTCCTCATGTTCGATACATGGGGCCTTGAAAACCTATGGTCCGATTTCGGCGATTTTTAGAATGGGGCTGCCACACTATAAACGTAGTATTTGTGCAAAGTTCTGCACCGATATCTTCACTAGTGCTTACTTTATATATTGTAAAGTAAACGATTCAGGTCGTCTTCAAAGTTCTGGTATATAGGAAGTAGGCGTGGTTGTGAAGCGATTTGGCCTATTTTCACAACATATCATTGGGATGTAAACACTATTACAATCAAGTTTCATTGAAATCGGTCAAGTAGTTCCTGAGATATGGTTTTTGACCCATAAGGGCGACGCCACGCCCATTTTCCATTTTGTAAAAAAATCTGAGTGCAGCTTCCATCTGCCATTTCTTATGTGAAATTTAGTCTTTCTGAAGTTTTTCGTTAGTGACTTAACCCACTTATAGTCATTTTCAACCTAACCTTTGTATGGGAGGTGGGCGTGCTTATTATCCGATTTCTTTCATTTTTGGACTGTATTAAGAAATGGCTAAAAAACACGACTGCAGAGAGTTTGGTTTATATAGCTCTATTGGTTTGCGAGATATGTACAAAAAAGCTATTTGGGGGCGGGGCCAAGCCCACCACCCCAAAAAAATTACATCCAAATATGCCCCTTCATAGTGCGATCTTTCATTTTATTTCCATAGCTTTATTTATGGCTTAGTTATGGCACTTTGTGTGTTTTCGGTTTTCGCCATTTTGTGGGCGTGGCAGTGGTCCGATTTTGCTTTTCGAAAGCAACCTTCCTATGGTGCCAAGAAATAAGTGTGCCAAGTTTCATCAAGATATCTTAATTTTTACTCAAGTTACAGCTTGCACAGACGGACGGACGTCGGACAGACAGACATTCGGATTAGAACTCCACTCTTCACCCTGGTCACTTTGGTATATATAAACCTATATCTAACTCGTTTAGTTTTGGGTGTTACAAACAACGGTTATGTGAACAAAACTATAATACTCTCTAGCAACTTTGTTGCGAGAGTATAAAAATAAATGGAGAGGTAAAACAGGAAAATGGATCGAAGGGCGAAAGATAAAAGAGTACGAGATACTTATCTAAGTCACTGTTAACTTAATTTGTTGGCTGAAGCTTGGCTTTCTAACATCTATAAACTCATTGATAGACCTTTTTGATTTGAGCTGATATTATTTCAAAAACACTGCATTGAAAAATTTAGACACTGACAGCGAATACACGCAGTTTATCAAATACGATTAAGTCTGAAATTGAAAATTAGGAGATCCAGCCAGAAAAGAACATTTTCTTCTATATAAACGTAGACTAGTACTAATTTTGTTTAATCGAGCTACGTGTGCAGTGCAGCTATTTTCATAAAATTCGAACTGATCGAAACGTCTAAGTAGTTGGGTGTAAATATACTTCTCTATCCGATTAAGCTTCACCCAGCTTCTTCCCTCGGAATCTCGGACTGAGACGGAAGAAGCTCACTGCCACAGTTAAAAAGAGGTGGCATCTCCTTGCAAAGTATCTCGATTTACTAGTCTCCCACCAGGTGCAATTCTACATGTTTTATTATATGTACACATATATTCATATATCAAATCGGACGATGATGAACAACGATGAAACAAAACGATGATGGTTAATGAATAATTTCAAACGAGTTGATAGCCGGCATACGGCATACAGGGATTTCGTTATTATTTCATGCCTTTGAACAGGAAAGAGCTTGTTATTGAAATATATGAAGTGAATTAGGTACAAAACCAGTACAGTTTTTAAATAGCAGACGAAGCATATTCATATTCACGTGCGAACTAAATGTTTGGTAGGTAAATATTCAGCGTTTACCTTGGCGTATGAGTAACATAATTACTTGTGAATGCGATTCACTCCTATTATTTAGATTAACATGTTATACACTTCAATCAATTTCATTTTCCTAATTGCCTATGATTTATTTTTCTAAAAAAATGTTTACACCCATCAGTAGGAATAGCGAGTAGCAGTGAATTGCTCTTTTTCTTCTTGGCCTCCATAGTTAATAATTTTAATGGACCAATTCTAGTCACTTTGATCAATTTATACAAATAATGATTCTGAGCGGTAGCAAGAGGAAAATGAAATGCTACGAGAGTAGCGTAGTTTTTCAAACGCTGGCCACAGGCATCAATTTACATTCCCTAGAACGGCAATAAAATCAGGAAAACCCTAGACTCTGGCAATGCAATAAACGCGTCATAAAATTGTGAAAAGTGAAACCTGTTGATGGTGCGACGTAATAACCTTGAAAGAAAGAAAAAGTAGGCAAAATGTGTAGGCAAAAGTGGCTCCCTCGGTCCCAAGTACATACGGTAATGAAAACATATTGAGAAGTTGAGTTGTAAATTACTCTTTGGCTTTTGCTGTCGGCGATGTCACTTCAGCCAAACTCTCACGAAGACGCCGAATAAAATCATAAAGCAAACTATAAGTTTTTGCTAATAAGCATTTTTCGCCGTGTAGCGAGCTTAGTTGCTCCTATGCTCTTTTTGTAGGCGATTGAGGACACCATAGCCTATCTTGAAGTGCTTAAGATAATCCCACATAAATTATACATCGCTTTGTATGCCACAAAGTATAGTAAATTGCAGCAGCGAACTTCATAGCCTTTACGAAATTATGAAGTGAAGAAGTTGATAGGAGGTCCACTCTTCATAGAGTAAGGGCTGAATAGTTTGAGCAGTCAACGATATCTTACCAACCTCGGTTGGCATCACGTTAGCGTTGAAAATACCTGAGTCATTGTTGAGGGAAGGCAAATTCCCTAAATACACTAGAGTGTTGCCAGCCAACAGCTCAAATTATGCGCAACAACAAAACTTATATATTTGTATGTTTCGCTCACGGCGAAAGCATTCCGGTGTTCGATCTGCCACATTGTTGCCTAGTCGTTGCGTTCCAAGCTCAACACAACTATTTAATACATATTTATGAGCACGATTTTATGCGCACGTAACTGTCCGCCTCTGCCACCACTCACCTGTCGACGACGACGGCGTTAGCGTAGAAAACCATACAAAAACAAAAATGGCAACAAGAAACAGCAGTATCACTGCTATCACTTCCTATCCAAATAGGAATTCACGATATCCCGCTCACCAGCGGCTTTACTGCATAGTTGCTGAACTGATACACAAGCCTCTCTCCCACTAATATTTACTAAATAGCACTGTTACACTAAGCTACATTTGTGTAACTTATTAATATATATATAAACTATGTGTGTGTGAAGGATGGAGTCATATGTAGAAGTTCACGTAAGTGAGAAATGTTTCTGACTGCCATTCACTTGGGAGTGGCCAGGAACGATTCTTTGGCATATGGCTCAAGCAGCTCACGACTTCCGGTCATAGACCAAGTATCATCTGAGTAGCCAACAGACATCCGTTTGGAGGCGAGCTAAAGTGAGAAGGCGAATCCCGCTTATGCGGTTGTGCGTAGGGTTTGGGACCCACCACATAAAAACGAATAACCAATGAATAAGAAGTAACAGCCTCGGATGAGACACCCCCTTTTGATGACGACCACAGCAAACGTATAAAGGACTATGATTTAAGGGCATACACCTGGAATGTCCGGACCCTTAATTGGAAAGGTGCCTCTGCCCAGCTGGTTGATGTCTTCGTAAGAATAAAGGCTGACATTACCGCAATCCAAGAAATGCGATGGACGGGACAAGGACGGAAGAAGGTGGGTCCTTGTGACATCTACTACAGCGGCCATATAATGGAGCGCAAATTCGGTGTGGGATTCGTGGTGGGAGAGAGACTCCGTCGTCGAGGCCGAAATGTGTATGTATGAAGAGCTTGACAAGCTGGCCGACAGGGGTAACGCTCGAAAATTTTACGAAAAGATCCGGCGATTAACTGAAGTTTTCAGGACCGGAGCACACTCCTGTGGGACCCCCAGTGGTGATATAGTTGTTGATGACCAGAGTATACTGTGTTTGTGGAGGAAACACTTCTCCAGCCTGCTGAATGGCAGTAAAAGTACAACACCAGGAGATGGCGAACCCGATTCCCCAATCGACGACGATGGAACAGATGTTCCCGACCATGAAGAAATTCGAATAGCAATTACCCGCTTGAAGAACAATAAGGCGGCAGGGGCCGATGGATTGCCGGCCGAGCTATTCAAATACAGCGGCGAAGAGCTGATAAGGTGCGTGCATCAACTTCTTTACGGAATATGGTAGGAAGAAAGCATGCCCGACGATTGGAATCTCAGTGTACTCTGCCCAGTCAACAAAAAGGGAGACCCCACAATCTGCGCCAACTATCATGGGATAAGCCTCCTCAACATCGGTCATCGAGCGTATTGTGTGAAAGACTAAAGCCCACCGTCAACAAACTGATTGGACCTAATCAGTGTGGCTTTAGACCTGGAAAATCAACAACTGACCAGATATTCACCATGCGCCATATCTTGGAGAAGATCTGTGAAAAGAGGATCGCCACTTACCATCTATTTGTAGACTTTAAAGCTGCCTTCGACAGCACGAAAAGGAGCGGCCTTTATGCCGCGATGTCTGAATTTGGTATCCCCGCAAAACTAATACGGCTATGTAAGCTGACGTTGAGCAACACCAAAAGCTCCGTCAGGATCGGGAAGGACCTCTCCGAGCAGTTCGATACCAGACGAGGTTTCAGACAAGGAGACTCACTCTCGGTAATTTCTTTAACCTGATGCTGGAGAAAATAATACGAGCTGCAGAGCTAAACAGAGAAGGTACAATCTTCTATAAGAGTGTACAGCTACTGGCGTACGCCGATGATATCGATTTCATTGGAAACAACAACCGCGCCGTTAGTTCTGCTTTTTCCAGACTCGATAAGCAAACGAAGCGTATGGGTCTGGTGGTGAACGAGGACAAGACGAAATATCTCCTGTCGTCAAACAAACAGTCAGTGCATTCGCGTCTTGGCTCCCACGTCACTGTTGACAGATAATTTCGTCTACCTGGGCTACTATGGACTAAGTAGGCAATTGAAAAGTAAAGTCCTCTCTCGACGAACAAAAACCAAACACCACAAGTCCCTCATCATTCCCGTCCTACTTTATGGTGCAGAAGTGTGGACGGTGTC
Organism: Zeugodacus cucurbitae; assembly: GCF_028554725.1. Lineage (NCBI taxonomy): Eukaryota > Metazoa > Arthropoda > Insecta > Diptera > Tephritidae > Zeugodacus > Zeugodacus cucurbitae. The sequence continues at coordinate 52,665,820 of NC_071671.1, forward strand.
AACATCCGATGAGACGGCACTAGGAGTTTTCGAGAGAAAGGTTTTGCGGAAGATTTATGGCCCTTAAACATTGGCAACGGCGAATACTGCAGACGATGGAACGATGAGCTGTATGTGTTATTCGACGACATAGACATAGTCCAGCGAATAAAAAAACAGCGGCTACGCTGGCTGGATCATGTTGTTCAAATGGCTCTGAAAGTTTTCGATGCTATCCGCTGGTGGAAGCCGAGGAAGAGGGAGACCTCCACTCCGATGGAAGGACCAGGTGGAGAAGGACCTGTCTTCACTTGGTATTACCAATTGGCGCCAAACTGCCAAAAGGAGAGATGCGTGACGCGCTGTTGTGGACTCGGCTATAACCGCGTAAGCGGTGTCTACGCCAGTCAAGAAGAAGATGTGTGTGTGTGCAAGTAAATGCTAGGATTCTTCTATCTCCATCTACTTTTAGATGAAGTTTAACATTTTATAAATCGTATATTTGATTTTAGCCAAATTATGTCGTAAAACTTAGACTCCATCTATGTCTAAGGAATTGTATAAACTTCGTTGAAAGAGTAGAGTAAAGTAGTTTTTTCCCGAAACCACCTTAATATGGCTTCTTTCAATTGCAACACCCTGTATAATTTGTGATATTTCTGCAACATGACACCAACAAATACACTTTTATACCTTTATACCTAAGTATACATACTGCCATGTTCATGCACATGTCACTTAAAGTTCCCATTTATCATTAAGATTTCACAGAAATTTTGCTTATTATTGCATAGCTTATTTGCATTTGCTTGTGTTATTTCTTATAGTTTCATTATATCCTCAGATAACATATACGCAATTTTATTTGTATGTATATATGGGGTACAGTTATGTGGCATGTGAGCATGTTAGTATTACGCCCCAGATTAACGCTGGCGTTAAAATACCTGCAAGCGATGGAGTTAAACGACGGCCTCCAACAGCGACTGTAGTGATCTGGTTGTCTGGCAACCGGCCGCTGCTGCTGCTGACTACGCTCTTTCTTGTTGAAATGCAAATGAGCAATGTCATCAGCGCTCGTTATTCAATGCAATGAACGTCTTCAAGCGCCGCTAGAGGTATTTCAAAGCACCAGTAAGCAAAAGCTCAACTCTGAAGATACGCATATATTATTATACTGGCTTCAACTATTTACATACAAATGAAGTGATGTGTATGTCTGAAAGTGTGTGTGTGTTTGTACAGGTGGCGCTGACGTTGATAAATAACTTAATTTGTGGCAATGACATAGTTTACTTCCGCTTACACTTTGGTCTCTTATTGGCTGTGTTACGTCTCAAACACAAACATCTGAGTCTATGCGACAGCCAAGGAGCTCTCCAAAATTATAATCTGAATTATATATGTATACGATTAATATGTATTCGATACATATACGATTTGCATATACATACATGTACTTACATATACAGATATGCTCTCGCTTGTCTTTTTTCCTTGCGCTCTTTTCCATTACGTTCTTTATACATCAGCAGTGGAGCTCAAATCGGCGTAGAAGGTGGAGGAGGTTCGACGGAGAGAGTATAGTCGTCTCTTATGCTATTCTAATTAGAAATTGTAATGTTCATGTTTTCATAATTTTCACGCAGGAGCAGGAAGCTCTTTGTCTGAAGCGACTTCGTGTGAATAATTAAATGGTTTTGTGACTTTTGCCAGCTTCCGTAAGCAGAGTAAAGTTTTGTTTTTTTCAAAAAGCAAGGGAACAAAATAATAAACACAGAAAAGCATTCAAATTTTATACATCCAACAGCAGTCACATATTTTCTATTAAAAAGCGAATTGCCTATTTCAATTGGAATACTTATTTTCCGTAAGAAATTAAATGCGCAACCGAATGCCAGCTGTTAACAACCGTTGAGCGCCTAAGGGTATGCACTAATTATTGTGTGTGCGCTATTTATAAATCTTAAAAGGCGTCAGGTTTTGGGACGCGTGCTTGCAATGGAACTTATTGTTTTATTAAAAACTAGCCGACCTCTCCGGCCACGCACGGCTTTAAACAAACATTTCAAAAGTTATAAGTTTTTACACACGCTCCCATACAGATGTATGTACTTCCCGTTTCTGGCCGAACGCTGCTTCCGTCACTAAGCACTTTCTGGAGAAGGGACGTTTCCTGTGCAATTCCCACTTCCGTCATTTTGACGTCCGCTCTAAATCGAACATCCGTTTCCGGTAAAATATTTCCAGTTTCTTCATTTCCGGTTCCGGCACATCATTCCCATATCTAGTTCCATCGGTTATCCCATATCTTGTTTCAGTTGGCTCATTCTATGTCAGGATGCCCCACTTCCAGTTTCAGTAACCAATATTCAGCCATCCCATTTCCGGTTCCGGTAATATCGTTATCCATATCCGTTTCCGGATGTCCCATTTCCGGTTCCGGTAACATCATATCCGCTTACCCAATGAGGTCAATGACCCCACCCTGATCACGTGATGACATTTCAAGATCAAGTGATATTTCTGTTTACAGGTCAATGACCTCGCCCAGATCACGTGAAGTCAATTCAAGGTCACGTGATATTTTTGTTTACATCTTTGAGTGAGGTCAATGACCCCACCTTGATCATGTGATACAGTTACAAGATCACGTGATGTTTTTGTTTACAGGTCATTGACCCCGCCCATATTACGTGATGTCAATTCAATGTCACGTGATAGTTTTGTTTACATTTTTAAGTGTGGTCTTTGGTGTCCGATGTCTTTCTCTCGGATTATGAAGCTTGTATATTTCTAATATTTTCAGTTTCAGATTAAGATTCTCCATCACGGAGTCTTTTTGACACCCTCACCTGGGAACTATTTCCAGATAGTTTAGATTATAGCAATAAATATAGCCTATGTTACTCGAGGTGAATGTAGCTTTCGAATGCTGAAAGAATTTTTGAAATCGGCAAGTAGTTTTTGAGTTTATTCATTACAAACATACATTCAAATCTTTCCTCTTTATAATAGTAGTGTAGACTATAATATATACTTTTAAAGAGAATTCTGCTCGCAAACAGTAAAAGCATATGCTTACAATTTTAATTAATTAAAATTAGTATTTATCTATTTTTATAATTGCTATTAAAATATACGAGTAGTTTTACGTAAAACTCACCATTATTTTGAGTGTTAGACTGTACTGACCAAATTGAGCTGAAAGAAGTAATAGAAAATATATTTTATAAAGATTTCTAATTAGAAGTAAAGAAAGAGTTTAGAGTAACGAAATTATAATACAATACATACTATGGTTGATATTAGTGTCTAAGGAGCAAAATATAAAAAGCTAAGACTAGGCACAATTGTGTATAGAAATAATACTCAAAATGATTCAGGTTGGTTTTAAGTTAGGAGAAAGTATGACGATATTTATATAAATTCAGAATACGTATGGAGTTTAAGACTGTTAAAGAACTAAAAACTATTAAAACACCAGTTAGAGGTTGGTAAAGCTATTATTTCCGTTATTTTTGAACACACCTCATATAGTTTAAATTTTTAACTATTAATATACCATAACGAATTGTAATTGCATGTAATAAATATTATAAAATCTCAGACGTGCCGTAAAGCTTTTCGTTTATAACAACCTATTTTTTATTAAAAGTACTTTTTTTTTTTAATTTTGGTCATAATCAGGGTACACAAGAATTTAAATAATAGCAAATTTATACAATAACAAAGAAAATTAGGCGTTGAAAACACATGTCCATTGTAAAGCTATAAAATTCGGCTCACTTTCCGCACGGCCGAGTGGCCACTCAGTCAACCTATTGTTCAGCATGACTACAATAGAATTTTGCTTTTGTACGCTTTGTGATAGACTTTGGATAACATCTTTCACAAAGGCGCAAATGATTTTCAGTATATAAAGACGAGTGTTAAATTTTGATGATTTAATTATATGAAAAGGAACAGAAGAAATCAATTAAATAACAGTAAAAGAGATACATAAATTTGATGAAATATATATAAATTAATTTCTCGGGTAGCATATCAAGTAACAGACTAGACATTTTTAAATAGCACACTTCAAAAATTGCTTGCCTTCAACTACTTGCTGTTGAGCCATAAATCACTCCGCTCACCTTGCCTTCGGACACTCTAAGTGAACATAATCACTGTGCTTATGTCAAGCATGAGAGAAATTAATTCCAGATAAAAGTTGATTATGCAAGCAATCTTATTGTTGTTGTGATGTCTATGATTAGCTTAACGATGCTGTTGACAGCAATTGAACAGATGGGATCACAAAACAGTTTTGCACCCACACACTCATACCTCATGCACCTCAGTACATTTATAATGACAGGCCACATAGGCTTCTATGTTGTTGTTGAAGCAACGAAATGGCCTACCGGTGGAAGAATGACAGGCAAACGACGCAAATAGGACAGTAAAAAGCCAAAATTACAATCAGAGTGGTATAAATAAGCATAACAAAAGGAAAGCAGATGCGTAGATAGAATTATACAGGATCACGAAACACACCCACACATATACAAATACAAATCTGGAATGTGTATACTGAATGAGAGGAAAATAACTTATGGGGGGTGGTGTCTTCAACCAAGCGTTGCTAGTCGAATAAGCCATAGCAGTCGAGCATGGATTCGAGCGCCACTGAGCGTATGATAAACAGCATCGGCGACTGTCCTGCGTGTCTTGCTTGTCCTGTCAACGGCAGCCGGTGAATGCCACTAAATATTATGGCCTGCTTTTCTTTTTACTGCAAAATGTCGCCAAAGTGACGCGTCATTTAGAGAGTTGTTCCTTTCTCTGTGCGATTATTGTAATTCAAGCGTTTGGCGACTTTATCATCCACACACTCACACTCCCAGCAGCGGTTATGTGCGCTATTTTATCTGTAAATTTCAGAAGCCACGTAGAAGAACCAATTATAGCAAAAAATAACAATTTATTTTTACAATCCAAGATCTTCAGGTGAGAGACAGACGCACGTTTCACAGAAGTGGGTCTTCAAACTGTTGATAGACGTAATAAAACTGTTGAGCTATACTTGAAATTATGTTTTATGATTTTTATAGCTATTATTTAAGTGTGTGACTCAATGAAAAATTTAGTTATGTTAGCGTTTGTGCAATATATATAAGATTTTTTAAGATATAGTAGTGAAGTCAATCAGATGAGGAGCCGACTTGCAGGCAATATACTAAATTAAAGAGAAAAAAATTAAAGAAATGTTATTTGAGAATCATAAAGTGTGGAAGTAAAATAATGCAAATACCATCAAACATCAGCCAAATTCAGCAGAAAGCCCATAAAATTCAGACTGTAAAAGTAAAAGCAACAAAATTTCGACTCCCAAAAATCTGGCAACCTCTATTAAAAACAAATCATAAGTCGGCAAATATATGGTCAAACAAATTTATTAGTAATAGAAAATGCTGCCTTAAGAAAACAACTGCAAACTAAATCAGACGAAAAACAAAGAACAAAAAGCAACAACATGGTCGTGTATGCCACATAAAGCCTCCAGGCGCGGCAAGTAGAATTCGTAATGTTTGTTCCAAAAGCATACCATCAATTGTGCCATTATGATTTTTGGCATATTTTTGCGTCCCTTGGCGGCACACGAAAGTTCAGCTGGCAGCCGCGAGGATTTTAGCTGTTGTCTACTGTCTGCCAAGCTTCAAATGGCACCGGAAAAAATGCATGTTCCACTTTTATTACTTGCACACAAAAAATCACTTTCCCTTTCTAGAACTTGTACTTTTTATTTGATGACGAATTCCAAAGAAACCGAAGATGACCTACTATTTTGAAACGAAAGATAAAAAACAAAACAAAAACGTAAACTCTTCTTCTTATTACGCTATCATTGTTTTTCATTGTTTTCTTTTTTTTGCAGTGGCATTCATTACGTCAAGGATTCCTACTCTCTAACTATGTGTGTGCACTTCGCGCACTTCTTCTAGCTGATTTCTGATAAAAACTACGGTAAAATAAACGGTTGGTGTCAGCTCTTTCTTTTCACAATAATAAATGTAAATATTTGCATTTCGTCGAGGCTTTCAATTATCATCACATGAGTTGAGCATGGTGATAAACAAAGGGGTTTTGATATTTCATATAAATATGCTTTATACTGTACGATGATTAAATTAACGATAATTGGCATTTTGTGTTTAGATTCAAATTCGCTGATCTAAAGATAATACACAGGAATATACAAAAATATTTTATGGAATATGATTTTTATGAAGAACATTAATTAATCACCGTTGGTGGGTTTTGACAATTTTGCGAGCATAAAAATTTAATTCCAGAAATTTAATAATAACGGAATTAATTTATATGTAACGGTGGTGAACAAAAATAAAAAAATTGCAATATAAATCAGAAAGAAAAAAGTATAATAAAAATCTAAAAATCTGTCCTTAGATATCAAACAAAATAGGCACTTGATTAAAAATATGTTGCCTACATTTAAGCGCCGAGGGCTAAATTTCGAATTAACTAGTTTTTATAACAGATGACAGTTTTAGTAAGAGATCATACACAAATTGACACTCAGAATATGTCTACTCATCTTTATACATAATTTCTTTCTTTATCCACCCCTACTCGAGCTGGTACTCGCACCCGACCGCCAACCACTGCATTAATTCGGAAATTGCGGACTTATTTGAATTGCACATAAGTCACTTGATGGTTAAAACATGGCTCGTTGGTATACAGCTAGTTACCAACGCTGCAACTTAAAAGGTGCTGAAATTGCTGTTTTGCTGGCGTTAAACAAATTTATTCAGCACTTGACCTTCATGGGAGTGAGCTTATTTCTCAAGAGCATATTTTTTTATTTTAATTTCAGTTTTCACACATTTTCATGTACACAAATATATTGGAATATACGTACATATGTATGCCTCACAAATATAATTTCTCATCCGCAAAATGGGAAAATTGAATCAAACGGCCCCACAACAAATGGTTTCCCTAATTCGAAGTCAATTTCAATTGTAATATAAGAAAAATTAGCTTATTCCTACTATACTTTCTATACATCTATGTTGCCACTGGTATGGGAGCAAATTCACGAAGATGTCATTCTAATAAAGTTTTAATCTACGGATATAACTTTTTAGTATAATTGAGTATTTTTCTTTCCATTTTTTTCGATTTATGAAATTGTCTAAAGTTTTGAGATTATGTAGAGAAACTGTTTCTTAGGCCACAACTCTAACTGACTAGTGTTAAATTTAAATAACCACTGGGTCAACATAAATTTGCATAATTTGCGACCATGACAATGATGACACGGTGGCCAACTGAGTCCCTGTGTGCTCGGAAAGCGATGATAGGTTAGAAAGTTTATACAATATGAAGGCATACGAGTATGAGCACCCACAGTAGCGAAATGCAAACTCCACAGAGTTAAAGTGGCTTGATTCTGCTAAGCGACTATTGACGGAAAAATATTTACATAACAAGTAAGGAAGGGCTAAGTTCGGGTGTAACCGAACATTTTATACTCTCGCAATTTATTTAACTTTATTAATATTATATAATACACAATTTGACCCACATATTCGTCACATATATTGTATAAAGTCCATTGAAAGTTGGAAACCATAATATTAGGTTAGAAGCACCGAGGTCCTCGTCTTCGATATATGGGGCCTTAAAAACCTATGGTCCGATTTCGGCGATTTTTAGAATGGGGCTGCCATACTATTAACATAGTATTTGTGCAAAGTTCTGCACCGATATCTTCACTAGTGCTTACTTTATATATTGTAAAGTAAACGATTCAGATCGTCTTAAAATTCTGGTATATAGGAAGTAGGCGTGGTTGTGAAGCGATTTGGCCTATTTTCACAACATATCATTGGGATGTAAGCAACCTATTACAAACCAAGTTTCGTTGAAATCGGTCGAGTAGTTCTGACAAATGTTTTTCGACCCATAAGTGGGCGACGCCACGCCCATTTTCCATTTTGTAAAAAAATCTGAGTGCAGCTTCCATCTTCCAATTCTTATGTGAAATTTAGTGTTTCCAAAGTTTTTCGTTAGTGAGTTAACCCACTTTTAGTATTTTTCAACCTAACCTTTGTATGGGAGGTGAGCGTGGTTATTATCCGATTTCGTACATTTTTGGACTGTATTAAGAAGTGGCTAAAAAAACGACTGCAGAAAGTTTGGTTTATATAGCTCTATTGGTTTCCGAGATATGTACAAAAAACCTATTTGGGGGCGGTCCATAGCTTTATTTATGGCTTGGTTATGGCACTTTATGTGTTTTCGTTTTTCGCCATTTTGTTGGCGTGGCAGTGATCCGATTTTGCTAATTTTCGAAAGCATGGTACCTTCCTATGGTGCCAAGAAATAAGTGTGCCAAGTTTCATCAAGCTATCTTAATTTTTACTCAAGTTACAGCTTGCACAGACGGACGGACGGACGGACGGACGGACAGACATTCGGATTTGAACTCCACTCTTCACCCTGATTACTTTGGTATATATAACCCTATATCTAACTCTTTTAGTTTTGGGTGTTATAATCAACCGTTATGTGAACAAAACTATAATACTCTCTAGCAACTTTGTTGCGATAGTATAAAAAGTACACGCCTACATACACACCTTCATACATATGTATATGTATATAACTTTATTGTTCTAAATAGAATAGCAGTAAAACAAAGCAAAAATTTCAAGCAGATTAGCAAACAAATATTTCAATAACAGTAAACTTCCGCTGTTGGCCCAGTCGTCAAGGGCAGGTACATATGCAATATGAGAGAACATAAAACAGGATGACAGCGTTGCCGGTGCAACAAAGTGTACACAAGTACAATTACAAAATAACGGAGGAAAAATAAAATAAAAAATGAGGAATTTTTGCAATGAAAATTATATTTCTTTCATATTCACTTGCAACAACAAAACAATGTTGGCACTGAATTTGTGACAGTTCTGATTTTTGCGCTATTCATATTGTTGACGTTGTTTTTGTTACTGATTTCACTTTCTAGCCACTTTGGTTGTGAACAGTCCAGAGAATTAATTGTATTTCCGGCAGTTTGCCAATTTCTTGTTTCTATTTTTATTTTCAGCTGTTATTTTTCTTCTTCTGTTTTGCTTTCTCTAGTTTTTCCGCTGCGACCTTATTTCACTTTTCTTCTGATTTTCGCCCACAATTTTCGCAACAAGCGGACCACTGAGCAACTCAATTGTGCCTTAAGTCATATATGTATTTTGTGCACAGAAGCATTAAATGGCGAATGGTGGCAATACAACAAAAATATGGTGAAAAGAGAGAGTATAAATAAGCACACAAAATTTTATGAAATAATAGCAGCAAAAAATTTAAATCAAATTTCAACAGTATTCTTCTAATTATTCTAATTGAAGAGTCCAATTGACCGAATAAATTACCTATTCAAAAGAATTCAGCTTTTTTGTATGATGCTGTGATGTGTGCAATTCTTATAAAATTAAATAAAATATCGGATCGGTTTCGTTGGTTGCATTTGCGATAGTTCTTAGTAACTATATTTTGCTTCGTTCCTGTGAAATCCGTAGTAAAATTAACAAGTGAAAATTCGAATTAAAGTTCAAAAGACATAAAACGGAAGAATTAGGTTGAATTCATTTTTATAATGAATGCGTTACAAAAAGTATTCGAATAGGTTTTAACGAGAAACATAGAGTTGCCACATAGCACTAAGGAGAATTAAGTAAAATATCAGAAAATCTACCAAAACAAAACTCTGTGAAAAGACTTTCGGAATGTATTTAAGAAGGCTTTAATTTAAATTTCTTTGAATTTTTGTCTGCAATAGATTTACGAGAGATAATTTTCTTTATCTATACTATTATTATAAAGTGGAAAGATTTGTATGTATGTTTGTAATGAATAAACTCAAAAACTACTGTGCCGATTTCAAAAATTCTTTCACCATTGGAAAGCTACGTTCACCCTGAGTAACATAGGCTATATTTATTGCTATAATCTCAACTTTCTGGAGATAGTTCCGACGTGAGGGTATCAAAAAGTTTTCGTGATGGAGAATCTTAATCTGAAACTGAAAATCGTCCTGCAAGTCATTCTCTTCACATCGCAATCGCTTGCCAGAGAATCGAGTAACGAGTGCTTACTGCCAAGTACGCGTTTTAGTGTCGAGTACGGAACGTGTGCAGCGGCTTGAAGTTATATTAATATAATATATTAGATCTCACTAGAGCGTCGAACTCTGAGCATTCCCAACCCCTTCATATTTAGAGAAAAATACAACGGACACCAAAGTCTAGAGGTCGTACATACATATGTATGGGAGAGTGTGTAAAAACTTATAACTTTTGAAATGTTTATTAATAAAATGTTATATTTTGTTTATGTTTATGTTTTATATAATAATAAAAAGACAATAAGCCATATAACTCCAAACAAATTAATTTTTTATCGATTTAAGCATAAATTCCGGCACACTTAAATCATGTTTATGTTGTTGAAAGCACTTTATTCAAACACAATAGTAAATTCCATTAAAACAGTACACTGTGGTCATCTGGATGCATACAGCGAAAGCATGCGGTCATTCATGGCAATCAACAACACATTGTGCTCCACTTTAGGCATTGATAGTCAATAATAAACGCACATATGTACATATATACACATATAAGTATGTAGAAATAATACTAGTTTACTTAGGAAATAGAACGAACCCGAAAAGTGCTAGTTTCTATGTAATTACTAACATAATAGACTAACATTTTTGATTGTATTTCTTAATTTTTTAAGCAAAAACATCATTTTTCGAAACAACTTGTTCCATAATTAATTCCGATTATTTATAGTATTAAAAGACTCTTATAAAATACTTCTGAGTACAGTCAACTAACTGGTTGTCCATACGATCCATACATTTATCAATTACTTCATTTCCCTGCTGGGTATACATATACTTGTACGGGTATTTTAAGTGATTGCTGCCAATGTACACCATTTATCACTTATCCAAAGCAACCGAAAATAATCACATATACACATTCCATAGCGCATGAGCCTTTCAGTGGATCTATCGAAGCAGCAAATCATTCGCAAAACCGTAAAATTTGGAAAAATCGTTAAATATATATACATATATGTACAAGCATTGTCGAACGTGGTTGTGGCTAACATTCGGGTTTATTTTAAAAGTGTAAACACGAGCAAATAAAATCCCTTAAAAAATGCTACAGAGTCAACATGTTTTTTTATTGAGTGAGAATTCGTCAAACAAATCAAGTTAATTGTGCCAAAAGTGGTTTACTTTCAAAGCCAAATATTTTATATGGAAAAGTTCGTGTCAATATTATCAATAATATAATTACTTAACCAATGTGCCACGACAAACTGTGAAGGACAAGAGAGTATACAAATATTTTAAACACTTCAGAGATTCTAACTAAATAGGGTAAAATACTAATATTGTTCGCCAAACGGTTAACTATATCCCATATAAGGTATTGATTTGAGAGATCAAATACTTGACTCGCATACCTAGTTCCCACGTAAAATGTTCTTTGACATGCGACCTTCAACTTTACCATTCGAGTCAAATATTCTTATGGAAAAACCTGATTCCGGAGGCAAGCATGCTTCGAGACCATAGAAGTCAGTGAGTGTTAGTCTGTTGCCAGAGGTGCTGTCATGGAGACTGACTGACAGATCCAACGCTTACCAATCATTCACGATCTCTTCTGTCGGTAAATGATGCAGTTCACAAACATAATGCAGATTCATTGTCTAATTCAGATTGTGGTGTGGTTGTCTCTAATTTCTTATAATAATAAATACTATCTTCATACTCTGTGCCATCTAACCAGATACTAAGTTTCTAATTAAGCTCTAGTTTCGAATAGTGCTGCCTCGGTCGAATACAAATCTGGCTTTGGATTACGAATATCTGACTGCTTTCTAAGCAATTATTGGGACTAGTGACTTCTTTAGACCATCAATTCTAAACTATGAGAATGGGCACGGTAAATTCCGTTTTCTTCGTTTAAATGTACAATATTTAATATGGCAATTTTCCTCTGTATGAATTTAAATTAAATTTCCTCCACCATCCATCAATAATTTAATATTTAGTACCGAAGAAACCGCTTAGTTTTAAGCAACATATTGTCCAATGCTACCATAACTTTCTGCTAATGCGAACATTACATATCCTTCAACTACAGCGCTTGCCAATTTGTGGAAAATAAATTATCAAAGAAAAATTCATACGACAGAAGCTGGTCATCAGTTGTGATCAGTGAGTAATGTTGTCAGCTGCTTGGCACGTGCAAAGGTAAATTCATTTTGTCAATATGTACTCATTCACCACTTGTCGGAGCTCTCCCGCTATAATGGTCTTTAATTATGGCATGCAATTTTTTCAATGGGTTTGAGATTAAAACTAACAGGCTTTGAACGTACAAACCTCTACTGTTTCTGCTTCACTTTTCGGTTTCTTTTCACCTTTTCCTTTGAGGGTGACCTTTAGGTCGCTGTGAAAGACGCTCTTTTTATACTCTCGCAACAAAAGTTGCTAAGGGTGCTAGTTTTGTTCACATAACGATTGTTTGTAAGTCACAAAACTAAAAGAGTAGATACAGGGTTATATATATCAAAATGATCAGAGTGACGAGACGAGTCAAATTCCGAATGTCTGGCTGTCCGTCCGTTCGTCCGTGGATAAGTTGGGTAAAAATTGAGATATCTTAATGAAACTTGGAACATATGTTCCTTGGGACCGCGGTCGACCGTGAGAGGGTTGCTCGGACCACTGCCACGGCCACAAAATGGCGAAAACCGAAAACACATAAAGTGTCATAACTAAGCTATAAATAAAGTTATAAATGTAAAATTTGGAACGAAGGATCGCACTAGGAAGAGGCATATTTGGATGTAATTTTTTTGGGGAAGTGGGCGTGGCCCCGCCCCTGAATCGGTTATTTGCAAATATATCGGGCAAAACAATGAAGCTTTATAAACCAAACCTCTTGCAGTCGGTTCTCTTACGTACCCCACCACACATCATGAAAATAGTTGAAATCGGATAATAACCACTAACACTTCCCATTCAAAGATTAGGTTGAAAATTCCTAAAAGTGGTTTATCTTACTAACGAAAAACGTCACAAACATTAAATTTTACAGAAGAAATTGCAGAAGGAAGCTGCACTAAGAGACTTTACACAAATAGTGCATATCATCTCTGGCTTCACTTGTGAAAAAATTGTCGAAAACGGACTATAACTTTTCAAGGCCCCATATATCGAACATGTTGAACTCAGCGCCTAAGGGTAAATTTTAACCGAAAATATGGTAAATCTCTCAGATAATTTAATGTAATTCATAGGAAAATATATAGGAAATTCATAGAAAAAAATTATTAAAATTGGGTCATAACATCTCCATATACCTAATTATTGGTTTTTCAAAAATACGGTGGGCTTTATTCCGCATATATGTATTGGTTAATATTAGAATTACCTCAGCCCTCATATAGTATATATTGCGATTTTCGTTATTCTATTAAACTTTATGCCGAATTTATGGGTAAATTTTGTATGTTTGTAAGTTTCTTCAATAAATTGTGAGAGTATAAAATGTTCGGTTGCACCCGAACTTAGCCTTTCCTTACTTGTTTATAATTGTAAAGGATATTGATAAAGTGCACAAATTTATGTTCTCAGGTATGCGGCAAGTTCGCAGAATTTAGAGTAATACATCCATGAATACTCGGGTTGTTCACTAGTTCAAACTAACTAGCAAGTAAGTGCAGTAACATTCTGTATATTTTAAATATTTTAAACATATGTACACCAACTTATATATATATAAAAGTTTGTGCGAGTGTCCTTTATAAAAGTAAAACTTTTCTTCGCCGTTTGGTTATATTTTGCACTTCGTTGAGTGGAAAATTAAATACATTTCTCGAAAGGCTGCATGCTGCTTATGACGAAACACTGACGTGACACACATATACATGTACAGAAGCACAAAAGTGGTTAAAAGCACCGTGTACGAAGAACCGGTTGCTCGTGGGAGGAAATTAACCGTCTGCAAGCAGAGAGAATAAGGTGAAATGAAGCTTCGCTTTGCCAACTATGCTGTCTTGAACAACCAATCACGCCACAAAGTGGCAGTAATAAAAAGCACAGTCACACATATACACTCAGATAGAAGAAAGTCCACATGTGCTCACAAGCTTCTGAGTTCATCTCAAATGTAAGTGAGCTCAGCATATGTAGCATTTACTTGAGAAGCCCACATGCTGTTGCAAGCTGCTGGGTTCACTGTAGCTCAGCTCAGCTCGACTCAATTCGGCTCAGCTGGATCTGGCGGTGACTACAAGGAACTGCGGCTCATTGAAGTGGAAAAATAACCATATAATAAAGTGAAGACGCCGGTGGGTTGAAGGTGAACAACAACAGTCCACAAGCAACTATTTTTATCGATCGAATGTGCGCCAACTTCAAAAATTCACTGTAATCATTAATTGTTCTTTCTTTCTCCTTGTATATTTTGATTTTTTTGTAAACTTGCAATTTCTAAACCACCTTATTTCCTACACCACTTTTTAAACATTGTAAGAGGCAACTCCATAATTAAAATATACCCAGTGCGCCATTTATGCGTAATTAGTATTTAATTATACCTATGTACATATAACGAGTATCGGTATCAAATCGGGCCAACACTCAGCGCAAATGCAATCTTCAATATTTCATTATCTTTTGTCAGGCAAACAACACTTCATCAATAAAACACACGATCGTGTACATATATGCAAAATCACATGCTAAATTTGCATAATTCACTACGCAACGGCGTACATGGCGTATACGTGACATACAAAGCAATGCACAACAGTGCGAGAAAAAGGGAGATTACACATACGCCATGACAGTATGATTGTTTGATAAACAAACATGCACAATATATATGTGCTTAGATATTTGCGATGAAGTAGTGCGTGAATCGATATCGATAGTATTTAATATACTATATATATATGGGCATATAGGCGAAGTGGGAGTGCCTTCATTGCATACATGAAACGTGTTTGCACGCCTGAACACCTTTACTTTTACCTCCGCAGTAGTGGTGCCACAGCTTTACAGTGCGAAGTGAAATGGTAGCCATTACCTGACCACCTGGGAGTCTCAACACACACACCTGCTTGACACAAATACGTTAACACATGTCAGCATGCCATAACATATTTGAAAAGCCCACATTCCTGCAATTTAGCAGCGATGGCTCGTCGCGCTTATTAAAGTAAAATCTTTAACTGCACAATCAAGCGGTGCGGGCACACCATAGGGACAGACAGTAGTCTGCCTGAAAAAATGCAGTGGAAATATGCCTTCAGCGGTAAAATGTCAACAATCTGCAAAAAAAGCGAGTGTCGTCACGCTACTGCTGACTGCTTTCTACTGGTCTCACGCCACAGGTTGCCATTTCTTTAAGACTTGACTCATTCAACTCGCCGCGCCTTTCTTGTTTGCTCTTCTTCACCTATTCTTCCTTTATGCGTTTCATTTCACCTTCTATGTATTTGTTTGTACAACACAGATCTGTCATAATTTATCCACATAAATAGCTACCCATTAGTAATAGTCCAGTCCCTGCAGCGGGGCTCACCAATTGATTTGAAGTACTCCATTGAACTTTGTCGCCGAAGCAACGCAAATGGGCAGCTTATAGTCAGCTGAGTGCGTTTGTGTGTGTGCCTTTGTTTGAGTGAAAATCTCATATGAAAGCATATTCTCAAAATGATGGATTTAAGGCCATTCATGTGCTTTTCAAAGCATTTGCTTTCAAGTCTCCGTAAAGTGATCCCCAAATGAGGTATTCAGCAAAATTCGTCAAACGATTGCCACAACACGCACAGCCAGCACACTCGGCAGTAGTAAACTGAGGTTTTATTGTTCAGTTGGCATATTCTCTGCTTGGCTAGACTTTTATTGTTCCCTTTTAAATTCTTGTTAAATAAAAATTAAAGAACGAGCGATTTTTGTGCTTCCAATAGAATTTTCTACAAACCACCGTTATATGACTGTCTATTAGGTAACTATTTGAAATATTTTAAATATTCGCATCTAATATATGAAATATTTTCAAACTAATTTTTTTTCTTGTTTTTACGTATATTTTATACTGTCGATAGTCCATATATCTAAGCCATACGATTTAAAAGAAATCAATTTGAAAAAGTTGACATTAGAAATTATGTATGAGAATCTGTAGGGATAATAATTTATTTATCAAGCGAACGAATGACCGCCAAATGATGATACTAATATAAACTGAAGGGAAATGAGGAAAAAAACTTCAACGTTTACATTGATATGCGGCTTTGAGCAAACACATTTGCATTGCTGTGTGTGTTGGAGCCGAAAAGATTCCATCCATAGCAACAACAAAAACACGAGTATGTATATATTCGAAACAGCTAGCGGTGTCTCTATGTGTAGCATCGCAGCAGCATCAGCAGTAACAGCTGTTTACGAAACCGATTAGATTGCCAGCGCATCTAAGCAAATCCGCTTATGCAAATAGGAGCGCTTTTTATGCGTGGGTGTGTGTGTCTGCGCATAGGTTTGTAGATTATTAGCTGTATTTGCCATGTTAGTTATGTGCTCACATATTCTAAGGTCTATGACAACATATTTATATCAGTTATAGCCCAAATAATAGAAACACCATAGTGTTTTCGTTGATTACCGACTTTTATCACACACTCTTTCTTGTTTAGTATGCTCAGATGCTGTAGACGCAATAAAATTTTTATAGTAAAAGTTGCGATGAGTTTAATGAACATTTTTATGAAATTTTATTATTCCAAAATTTATTGGAAAATTTTAAATGTTTAAATTTTGTCGCAAATTCCATGGCTAATTATTCAATAATTGAATTTACCGCAATCGATTTTCACCCATGCATACAGATTTATTACACAAACGCTGATAATAAATTAGACGCTTACCAGCAAGTAATACATTTATTAATACACTGTCCTTCACAGCTACAATCACAGTTGCAAGTGTAATCGCCGTGAGAGCTATAATGGCATAAATAAAACCCCACAAATCGATGTAAAGCATTCGATACATTTTTAATGAGCTGAGGAAGAGGGGGAACCCTAGAACACTATAAATTGTATTGAAATTGCCGGAAGGGAGATAAAAACGACTGAATACACCTATGTATAATACATGTATATATGTGTGTGTTTTCCCACCAATGGTCCATTAACGCCTACGCTAAAAAAGCAGTGACATTTCAAATTGACACTCATCGATGCGGCAGTAAATTTCAAGGGGAAAATATAAGGGTAAACAAGTAAGGAAGAGCTAAGTTCGGGTGTAACTGAACATTTTATACTCTCGCAATTTATTTATTTAACTTTATTTAAATTATATAATACACAATTTGACAGACATATTCGTCATATATATTGTATAAAGTCCATTGAAAGTTGGAAACCATAATATTAGGTTAGAAGCACCGAGGTCCTCGTGTTCAATATATGGGACCTTAAAAACCGATGGTCCGATTTCGGCGATTTTTAGATTGGGGCTGCCACACTATTAACATAGTATTTGTGCAAAGTTCTGCACCGATATTTTCACTAGTGCTTACTTTATATATTGTAAAGTAAACGATTCAGGTCGTCTTCAAAGTTCTGGTACATAGGAAGTAGGCGTGGTTGTGAAGCGATTTGGCCTATTTTCACAATATATCATTGGGATGTAAGGAAACTATTACAGACCAATTTTCATTGAAATCGGTCGAGTAGTTCCTGAGATATGGTTTTTGACCCATAAGTGGGCGACGCCACGCCCATTTTCCATTTTGTAAAAAAATCTGAGTGGAGCTTCCATCTGCCACTTCTTATGTGAAATATAGTGTTTCTGACGTTTTTCGTTAGTGAGTTAACCCTCTTTTAGTAATTTTCAACGTAACCTTTGTATGGGAGGTGGGAGTGGTTATGATCCGATTTCTTTCATTTTTGGACTGCATTAGGAAGTGGCTAAAAAAAACGACTGCAGAAGTTTGGTTTATATAGCTCTATTGGTTTGCGAGATATGTACAAAAAACTTATTAGGGGGCGGGGCCAAGCCCACTTCCCTAAAAAAATTACATCCAAATATGCCCCTTCATAGTGCGATCCTTCATACCAAATTTTATTTCCATAGCTTTATTTATGGCTTAGTTATGGCACTTTATGTGTTTTCGGTTTTCGCCATTTTGTGGGCGTGGCAGTGGTCCGATTTTGCTCATAAGTGTGCCAAGTTTCATCAAGATATCTTAATTTTTACTCAAGTTACAGCTTGCACAGACGGACGGACGGACGGACGGACAGACAGACATTCGGATTTGAACTCCACTCTTCACCCTGATCACTTTGGTATATATAATCCTATATCTAACTCGATTAGTTTTGGGTGTTACAAACAACCGTTATGTGAACAAAACTTTAATACTCTCTTTAGCAACATTTGTTGTGAGAGTATAAAAATAATGAGAGTATCTGAAATGTAAATAATGGGATTGGGATAATGGGTAGAAACTTGAAACAATGAAGAAAATGGAAAAATCGCATTCAACAACCGTAAATACTGAGAAAAAGAATAAGGGTAACATTTTTAAAAAATCGATTTTTCAAAACTTCCAAAAATATCCAGTGAAAGCGGTAAGATCGTATCTTGAATAATTTTTAATAGTAGCGTTCTAAACAGCGACCGCTCGCAGGTACTATAAGCTGCCATAGTCGAAACATTAAACGCATTTTTCTCGAAACGACATTTCTCAAAATTGCTGACATCATAACTCAACGATACATTTCGACTTCAAATTTAAACTGAGTATTCTTGAATATATTTACTATACATTGACCTACGATCTTTTTGATTTGTTGAAAATAGTCAATGTGGAATTAAAAAAATGACCATTTTTTATAGGAAATATATTTAACTTTAATGATTTTTATTTGTTTCAGCAACTCATTCGGTCGGAATTATGTCTGCAGTTGGGAATTTTTTTTTTGCACCTCCGAAGATAGAAGACGTTATTTTTCAATATTTTTGTAAAAAAAAAATTTAAATGTAGCTGAAAATATAACTTATTATGTGCAAAAAACTTCGAAACAATCGATCGAATACTGTCTTTCAAAAAACTTCACGAAAATCCCCCAATCTCTCATAGGTTATACTGGTATAGCCCCTTAAGGAGAATACTAAGTAATTGCAGAAAATCACCAGAAATGGAATTAACGGGAACTTTTCAAAAAGTCATAGATATAATACATAAAGGCATTGCCTACAATTGGGCGGATACTCATTAATTTCGCTATGTGGTTATAGGACATGGAGTTCCAATGCTTCGAAATTGTTAAAACATCTTTAACGTTTTATTTAGTTCGAGGAATACTTCATAGGTTTACTAAATGTACACCTTTGAGCTTTAATTTATAATAAGTCTGACCGATCTTACATCGTTTTGTTATTACAATTGATCCAACACTCAAGGTTAAGAAAAATACACTGAAACTTTGAAATCTGACTAAATACATGCTGTTTGAATAATTAACCAAATGTTTTTCTAGCACTTGAAGACAGACATAAAAAGCTTGCAAATCTATTTAAGACAAGTAAGGAAAGGCTAAGTTCGGGTGCAACCGAACATTTTATACTCTCGCAATTTATTTAGAGATTTACCTATATTTTCGGTGAAAAATTACCCTTAGGCACTGAGTTCTTCATGTTTGATATCAGGGGCCTTGAAAAGTCATGTTCCAATTTTTACAATTTTTCCTCAAGTGATGTCACAGCTCAAATACAGTATTTGCGTAAAGTTTTATTTCGCTATCTTTCAAAATTCAAAATTGAGTTATATGGGAAGTAGGCGTAGTTGTGAACCGATTTCGCCCATATTCCACTAGTGTCATCAGGGTGCCAAGAAAATATTATATACCGAATTTCAATCGAATCTGTCGAGTAGTTCCTGAGATATGGTTTTTGACCCATAAGTGAGCGACGCCGCGCCCATTTTCCATTTTGTAAAAAAATCTCAGTGCAGCTTCCTTCTGACATTTCTTATGTAAAATTTGGTGTTTCTGACGTTTCTCGTAAGTGAGTTAACGCACTTTTAGTCATTTTCAACCTAACCTTTGTATGGGAGGTGGGCGTGGTTATTATCCGATTTTTGGACTGTACAAGGAAACGGCTAAAAGAAACGACTGCAGAAAGTTTGGTTTATATAGCTTTATTGGTTTGCAAGATATATATATAAAACCTATTTGGGGGCGGGGTCACACCCACTTTTCCAAAAAAATTACATTCAAATGTGCCCCTCTCTAATGCGATCCTATGTTCCAAATTTTATTTTCATAACTTTATTTATGGCTTAGTTATAGCTCTTTATGTGTTTTTGGTTATCGCCATTTTGTGGGCGTGGCAGTCGTCCGATTCATTCCATTTTCGAACTTAACCTTCTTATGGTGCCAAGGAATACGTGTTCCAAGTTTCATTAAGATATCTCAATTTTTACTCAAGTTACAGCTTGCACGGACGGACAGACGGACGGGCGGACAAACAGACATCCGGATTTGAACTTTACTCGTCACCCTGATCAATTTGGTATATATAACCCTATATCTAACTCGTTTAGTTTTAGGACTTACAAACAACCGTTATGTGGACAAAACTATAATACTCTCTTTAGCAACTTTTATTGCGAGAGTATAAAAATCACACTAGTCACACACAAGTCAACAAGTAATATATTTACTCGAGAGCTTCGCTTTATTGGTATCTATCGTAAGGACTGCTGTCTTCGACAATCATTATTACAACAAATATATGCTTCATGCAGTCGCATTCGAAGACGTTGCCACCACAGCGGGACCCGCGACCACTGTGCCAGGAAATATAAAGAGCAGTCGTGTGTACGAGGTGCGGGCGGGTCTATAAGTTAATTTGCGGTCACTATTGTTGATGTCTTTTTTTTGTTTTTCTTTTTTTGGCAGGGTAGTGCGCCTAGTTCGCTTTATTATTTCATTTGTGCTTGTGCTTTTTTCTGTTTATTTTATGATGAAAATGTAATTAACTTTCGTGTCAATATTTGCGACGCTGTCATTCAATGTTCTTCACCTCTGCCTATACAAGTGTTGAAGTGTACTTTTGTAAGGATGTACGCCACCTATGGTGGTACGAAGGAACGTGTACACAGCTGTAGCTAAGTAATTGTGTCCACTTTACGACACACTGTCATTGTCAGATGTGATAATTGCCGACGAAAGACCACACGAGATCGCGTGATAGTGCAGAGAGATAGATAATAAATGGAGGCCTGTAGGTTCTCATGTACATCCATACATATATTTGTTTTCCCTTTGCAATTTGGAAATTTCACAACACAATCGCAAATTGACCGACATTCGTTGAAGTGCTCACTGTAAATAACTTTTAAAAGAACCAGGTATCGAACGTGAGGACCTGGAAGTTTGCGGTTAATTTTTATTGAAAATATCGGTAAATATCTCAGATATCCGTAGGAAATTCAAAGAAGATATGATCCTTCTAACAGTGTGTGTCTGTGCCAAAATCAGGCCAATGTTTCCTCTAGTCCCCATATACCTCATATTCGGATTTTTAAAGTTCCGATGCACTTATATATACGGTATCGGTTAATATGTGAGATAGGCAAATTCAATAAATGTAAACTCTTTAATAAAATGTAACTTGGTGGCAAAAATAGTTGAAATCTGTCCAGGAAT
Source organism: Zeugodacus cucurbitae (assembly GCF_028554725.1). Classification (NCBI taxonomy): domain Eukaryota; kingdom Metazoa; phylum Arthropoda; class Insecta; order Diptera; family Tephritidae; genus Zeugodacus; species Zeugodacus cucurbitae. The sequence continues at coordinate 52,687,636 of NC_071671.1, forward strand.
TACCCTAGTCCCCATATACTATATGTAATGTCTCTTGTTTTCTAGTGGACTTTATTCCGAATATGTGGGTCAAATTGTATGTTCTTTTAATAAAATGAAATAATTAGAGTGCGAGTGTATTAAATGTTCGGGTTTACCCAAACATAGCCTTTCCTTGCTTGTTATTGATACATTTTAACAATGTTATTTGCTTTAATAAGTTCCAAATCAGTTGATGACTTAAAATTAAAAAGATAAAATACTCCTTTGTTGCTTGTGTAAAATGTGGGAGTGTTAACACACATCATGTGTTATCAGTAAATTTATATTTTTAATTAGCACATTTGAATTAATAATAAATTCCTAATGTCAAATATTGATTATATGTTTCGAAGAAATTTGAGTCTATATATACTTTTGATCCTATATACTTTTCAACCTATTTTATAGTCATACAAACATTCATCGCTGCGACATTAATCAATATAGCAACAGCCGGCACAATATCACGATGTACGGGACCGATGTTTGTTTTGATGTTTGTCCGCCGCTCATGTGGAACTCTTTATTCGTAGTGAAGAACCTACTGAAGGGATACAACCACTTGGCTTTAAAGTAAATTGCATTCACCAAGATCGTGCTAGTCTTGTCATTCACAGCATCTGGCTATAATAAATTGGTGATTTTACCCTCAGTTTCATTCTTAACCCATGTATTAATGTAGTCTGTAAGGCATTTGACGAATCGGCGAATTTCGTGTGCACCGCTTCCGATTCGAAACTAGTTTTCGCTAGTTCATTAAACTTTGGTGACAATGCCAGCGATTCATTAACATAGACACGATTGGCCATACGCAATTTCGGTACATCCTCTGCTGCCGCAATCGCGTCTTTATGGAAATTTTTCCGTAGAAAACCCGCATAATCTGAATCGAAATCGAAAGTGATTGTATAGGTAATATTAGGTAGGCAAATATCTCCCTTGGCGTTGTTTCGTTCGATAATCTGTTTCCATCTAGACGGCAACTTCATAATACCCTCCTCGCCCCCCTCCTATTTGCGAAGAACTCGGACATCCACTTTTCACAAGCCTCTTTTGAGTTCAACATTACACCACCAAGGGCGTTCGCCATGGACAGGAACAGGTGGTAATCACTTGGCGCTATCTTCGGACTATATGGTGGATGCGATAAAACCTTCCATCCGAGCTCCCGTAGCTTCTGACGAGTCATCAACGAAGTGTGTGGTCTGGCATTGTCCTGGTGGAACACTACACCCTTCCTCTTGCCAATTCTGGACGCTTCTCGACGATCGGCTGCTTCAAGCGGTCCAGTTGTTCGCAGTAGATGGTAGAATTAAGCAGCTCATAGTGGATGATTCCCTTCCAATCCCACCAAACACACAGCAAAACCTTCCTGACCGTCAATCCCGACTTGGCCACTGTTTGGGACGATTCACCGGCCTTTGACCAGGACCGTTTTCGCTTGATATTGTCGTATCTGATCCATTTTTCGTCGCCAATCACCATCCGCTTCAATAATGGGTCGAGTTTGTCCCGTTTCAGCAGCATATCGCAGGCGTTGATTCGGTCCAGAAGGTTTTTTGCGCCATGAAAACGCCATTATTAGTTTTAGTATAAAAGTTAACACAGAATTAAAAATATGGGCATATTCTACCTTTCCTTCTTATTCAATTGATAGTATATAATATTCTAATATCCAATATTAACCACTAATAACTTCTGCCAAATTAGCTTGACGAAACATTTTATTTCATGAATTAAAAAGAAACTTTAGATATATCCTTTTTTTTATTTTTTATTAACTATATCCTGTTAATAATAATATTTGTTTTAAAAAATTCATTTTTTTTCCGAAATTCGAAGGCAAATATTTCGATTTTAGAGGATAACTTTTTCGAAAATCGAAGTACTCACGATTTGTACTTATGACTCAAACTCCTGAAAAAACTATGTTTGATCCAATACCCTGCCGAGTATTGTACAGTGTTTAATAAGACCTGATACAAAATCAATATTTGACGTTTTGGAATTAATTATTAATTCAAATGTGATAATTAAAAATACTGTACTAAAAACAACTGTTATTTTAGACCTCTTTAGCATTTTCGGTATCTATCAATTGTCCTCTGACATTTGATGAAATCTTTAACATTTTCGGTAAAGTTTAGGCCGGTGCTCTTTGTAGGCAAACTTGATTTACTTCACTTAAAAGTTTTGTAGTTAACGATCTTCTATGAAATGGAGGATTATCCTATTTTAAAATATAGTCATAAATATTTTTAATTGTTAACTATTTATATTGATTTACCGATACTTCAAAATATATTAAAAATTATATTAAGTTTATATTATAGTGTATTCAATTTTATCAAATAAAAACATTTTAAATCAAACAAATTTTAGCTTCACTATGATGTTATGATTTAAATAGTTTTTTTTTACGCATTTACTCTTCGTTAAAAAAAGCAAATGCTTATTCTAATTAGAATATTATTTTAAGTAAAAACAAGTAAGGAAGGGCTAAGTTCGGGTGTAACCGAACATTTTATACTCTCACAATTTATTTATTTAACTTTATTAATATTATATAATACACAATTTGACTCACATATTCGTCATATATATTGTATAAAGTCCATTGAAAGTTGGAAACCCTAATATTATGTTCTATATATGTGGCCTTGAAAACCTATGGTCCGATTTTGGCGATTTTTAGAATGGGGCTGCCACACTATAAACATAGTATTTATTTGTGCAAAATTCTGCACCGATATCTTCACTAGTGCTTACTTTATATATAGTAAAGTAAACGATTCAGATCGTCTTCAAAGTTCTGGTATATAGGAAGTAGGCGTGGTTGTGAACCGATTTGGCCTATTTTTCTATTTTTCCGGATTTCAAATCCACTCGTCATCCTGATCATTTATATATATATAACCCCATATCTAACTCTTTTATTTCTTGGTGACACAAAAAACCGTTATGTGAACAAAACTATGATACTCTGTGCAATATGTTGCGAGAGTATAATAAATTTCTTTATTAGGAACCACTAACTATTTCAAACAAATAAATAACTTTCAAATTTGCTTCCTCTTTCTTACTTCTTTCGCCGTACTTACTTTTCCTCCATCATTTCACCATACAACATAAAACGGATAGTAAGTTTTGACACCAGCACATTAGCTTTCACTCTGTGGTGCTCTAAAACAACAACACTATATGCATGCCTGTGCATGTTCATGAGCTGACAAACTTTCTTTTTCTTTGGAAACTTATGCACTTTTATTCACTAATTGCACATACTTTTACACATTCAATACATTCACACCGACATTAAATAACTTAATCAAACGATATCACAATGCAAGTACTCAAACCCTGCAACAGCAAATGGCGGCCGACACCTGCAAGCCATTTTTGCGAATTGTTTTTAAACACATTAAACTCTTTACTTTTACACAACACTTATGCACGATACATGGTCTGCACTACCAATTACTCAAATTTCAACTTTTAAATGAAAAATGTACACGTTTTCCCGACGATTTTGCGTTTTTAAAACTGCGCGTTCTTTCAAGTACATTCTTTCACATTTTCACACACTTAATGATCACACAGCGGCGATTGTTTACATTGTTAGTCGATGCATTGCACAGAGTAGCCAATAGCGTGGGTGGTTGTTGGCTACGATAAACTTTTGATACGATTTTATATTAAATAATTAATGAAATAAAAATAAATGAATTACTGAAGGAAATAAAAAGTCAAGGCAAATATTGTTGAGATTATATACAAATATTGAGCTTGCATTATTATTATATTATTAAAAATATAATATTTTAACTAAAAATACGAGGTTTTCAAAAAAACATAAAAAATATTTTTTCATAAATATTTATTAACTAATTTTACTAAACAACTAAATTTCAATTTGTCGTTAAAAAATTATATTTCCCCACATCCGCCTCCCGTCATTCACATTTGTGACGGGTTTTTGTCACTGCTAAAAAACATTACTACAGGGTGGCACTACAGTATTGACGCGGGTGTCTTTACTAACAAAAATTTTCAGCGTTGCATTAAAAGTGACGTACCAAAGAGCGCACATTTGCTCACTTGCGCTCTTTTTAGCGGCTCATTAATTATTGGATTGCTTACCACAACAATTTGTAGCGTGCCGGTACACATAAATACTCCAACAAGTCAGCAAAAGTTCAGTCAACAAATGTTGATGTCATTTATTAGACGTAAAATAGACAACGCAAGGAATTTAGTAGCCGTGTGGAATCCCCTCAACAGTCGTGGAAATAATTGCAATTTTGGTAAGCAAATAAACAAATTTGGAAAAATGCAAATTTCGAAATAATAGAAGCAGTGAGTAATATGTTAAATGTGTTGGTGATCAGTGTGTGTAAATCTGGAAATAATTACCGAAAAGTAGTACTCAATTTCTGTCAAAGAAGAGTTTTTGTTGTGTCCCACGAAATGCTCAAAGAGAAATGCATTGTGAAATTGTGCTTAAATTGTATTAAAAAATGTAGATATATGTGCATATGTATGTATGTAGGTTTTGTAGAAGATACACGCATAGGAAAAATTCGGTGATCAACAACAATTACAATGAAAGTATGCGTCATCTAATAAGTAATTGATATCGATAATATTTTGAGTTGAGTTTGCAATAATTTTAAATTTTAATAAAAATGTGTATTAAATTCCATTTTAATATTTTCCATGTGAAATATCTATTGATGTTGTTTTTTTTCACATTTAAACATTTCACAAAATGTCGTTATTCTGGAATTTCGCTTTTTGATGTCACCATACAGTGTATTCTTCGCTAATAAATATAGTTAGTAGTGCACAAAGTTAGAGACATCAACCATAACCAAATTAAGAGTCGTTAAAAATTAATTAACCTATACGTTCCTATGAACAATTGTCATTAAACATATATTATAGTTAGTAGACAGCCGCGTAAGTCAAAAGAAGAGCGAGTTTGAAAATTATTAGTCATCAGTTTTACTGTTAATTTAAACTAAAACAATATATTTTTTAAATTTTTTCTGTCTGTTAATTCGTGTTGTGCAATTTTTTTAGAGTAATTTGTTGATAAAACCACAAAACGATGATCGATAACAATAAACGATAAAATTTGCTTATTAATAACAGCTTTGAAATATTTAAAATATAATGGTTTATTTTTTGTAAAATATAATTGAGTTATAGTATTTGTATATGTAGTCTTATGAGTAGTATGAGTCAGGAGTTTCACAAGAATCGAGGCATTAGCGTTTGTTTGAACTATTTAATGTCAATCGTTGTAACTTTCGTGACAAGTTGAAAATAAAACGTGAAAATATAGGAAGTTGATGTGTATGTGACTATGTATTTGTCACATACATATATACATATAGAATTCAAATTAGTTCAAATTTACATATCTAAGCAACCAGTGAATCAAAATCGCATAATATTAGCCACAACAGTAATTAAGAACACAATTACACCGGTATTAGCCAGCAGAAATAAAACGTTTCTGCGGGTTAATGAGTAGTCATACTTCAAATTAAAAAATAATATAACAGTACGAGTATTTAAACTTAATCCAAGAGTATTTGCAGTGAGTAATTGACTTTTATTGAAAGTAAGTGCAAGTATTTAATATTATTGTTATCAGATGGGCACGTTTTTGGGACAAAATATAACAAATTGATAAATTGTTAATCTTATCTTATGATAGACAAACACAATTTACGTTATCTTCGAATTATTCATACTCAATGTACGGTTTTAGTTGCTAAAGCGAGCTAACTTACTTGGCAACAAATTAATCGATTAGCTATCCAAATATATTAATCGATAAGTAGAATTGGGAAAAATTTGCCCCCAATACCATTTCTAAACGATTTTAAAATATTACACCTACTGCATAGAATATAAAACACTTTATAAGTTACTACATTCTTTATTAAAATTATTTAAAAAGAGTTTTACGAATACATTCGAAACATTTTCAAAATATTCACAATATATGTCACATGTAGTGTTTTACAATTTCGCTACATGTCCGACAAAGTAGACGGCTTCCTTATTTCGTATCGCAAACACAAATGGATGATCCGCCTTGAATATTTGCTGATCCAAGTTCAGGCTCATGGGCACGATTTTCATAACTGCAATAAAAATTAAATGTATTATTAAAAAATTAAATAACAAAATAAAATACTCACATGTAGCAGCGGCCGCCTCGGAGCCAGCCTCGTTCACATCGAGAAACGCCTTGTGTTTGACATCATCGACTTTTTGTTTTGGGCTTTGTGCCGCAAAAAGGCTGCTAAAATCAGCTGACTCACTGAACATGTCTACCAAACCCAACTGTAAATTTAAAATATATAGTGTTATAAATACTATAAGCTTGTATAGTCAATCTCAAGTTTTCACAAACCTTCTGTAGTGGCGCCTTCAGATCCACTTCGAATTCAATACGAAACTTTGGCAGAAATATGTCTACACTTCTGCTCTGCATACGCTCGACAATCAAATTCAAATCAATATTCGCCAATTTTTGCTCCAAAGCTGGTAAACCCTCAACTTTATTGGGCAAAAGCACTAACATTGACAAGTCCGAGTTCTTGTAAGGCAATTCAATAGCTTTCGCATCCAAATCCGCCAACTCGCCATATTTCACACGCTCATCACCGTACATCATAGGTACCGATGACGTTTGTCCGTCACTCATATGGAACTCTGCATTCGATGTCGAGAAATCGCTAAAGGGTTTCAACCACTTGGCTTTAAAGTAAATTGCATTCACCAAGATCGCGCTAGTCTCGTCATTCACAGCATCTGGCTGTAGTAAATTGGTGATTTTACCCTCAGTTTCATTCTCAACCCATGTATTAATCGTTTGTACGGCATTTGATGAATCTGCAAATTTCGTCGGCACCGCTTCCGATTCGAAACTAGTTTTCGCTAGTTCATTAAACTTTGGTGACAATGCCAGCGATTCATTAACATAGACGCGATTAGCCATGCGCAATTTCGGTGCATCCTCTGCTGCCGCAGACGCGTCTTTATGGAAATTCTTCTGTAGAAAACCCGCATAATCTGCCGCAATGCTCCCCTTATCCAAAGCGGCTGGCAAACGTAAGCCGCTGCGCAATTGTTGCGCAGTTTCTGCTTCAGCGCCGAGGAAGGCCAACGCCAAGCAACTCTGTATGGATGCTGGTGAAAACACAACATTTTCCTGTGAACGCGTCTGTGCTAACGCTTGGAAAATATCCGCGGCGAAAAGATTGCGACTAGCCGCTAACGAAGGTGCAATTGTGCCGGCAGTTGCCATATTGATTAATGTCGCAACGATGAGTGTTTGTATGACTAGAAAAAAGGCTGGAAAATATAAAATAACTTTAAGTTTAACTTATTGTACTCAAATTTTGTGCGTATTGTATTCTAAAATTGAAGACCTTCAATATTTTTATAAGCGATTCTATTCTATTTAGTAATATTATTCTGCATTAAAATTTTGGTTTTTGAATATTCTTTACTTTACTAATTAAATACGACCTAATTTGGTATTTTATTTTGTATATATTGTATACAAAATCAATATTTGATGTATTGGAATTAATTATTAATTCAAATGTGCTGATTAAAAATATTTGCTGATAACACATGACGCATATTTATACTCCCACATTTGTACCGAACAACAAGATTGTATTTTTCTTTTCATTTTGAAGTCATCAACTGATTTGGAAGTGATAGTATACATAAATAAAATTTATATAATTTAAATTATATAACTTCAAAAATATTTTATTTATCTTCCGTTGCACTTTTGCTGAATTAATAACAAACAATTATCGAAAATCGATAACAGCCAATGTGATTCACTAGCAACTAGCCTTGAAATTTAAATTGAAATTTGCAGCCGAAAAAAATTGCGCGTGTTTTAAAAAATTTAAACAATTCTATATACATTTTATAATACAATAGATATTTTGGGAAACATGCAATCAACGATCAATATTGTGTTTGTGAAACTTATTGTTGCATACATTTTTGTGACGACAAACAGCTATAAGCTCACCAACAATGATATTTGAATATAGACCGTAAAAATGCTAGTATCCGTTTGAACAAATATATATATGTATATAATAATATATTAATATATATATATTATATATCAATATAATATCAAGATACGAAATAAGCTGCTTTTTCGACCACTCCTATTTACAAAAAAAACCAACCTCAAACAAAACAAACATCACTTCGGTATCAAATAAATAGCACTCTATAATTCAAAACAAACAAAATTTTGGCAGCACACACATAAACTATAATCTGCGTATGTGTTCAAAAACTCGTGTAGCCAAAAAATGTTAATTTTGAAAATCACTTATTGCAAATTTTATGTATAAATTTCACTTGTACGCCTTAGATATAAATATTCTTTAGTTGCTTAAATGAAAGTTATAACAACAAATGCATACACCGTAATGACGTCATCTTTAGTTCAAGCTACGTGAAACGTTTGCTTCTTTCTATGGTGACTAAAATTGATACAAAATATTTCTGACTGACTGACTTCTTCACTTTTACAATGCTCTATTGAAACTAAACAATTTCTATATTTCATCACATTTATATATATGTAAATATGTACATATGTATGTCTGTTGAAAGGCGCATAGCAAAACAAATAAAAAATATTTATTTTATTCAGACGAATGGAAAAACCGAGTTATAAAGCCCAGATTTGTGCACGATTTGTTATTGTTATTGTGTGATTTATTAGCACTTTCTCACTCACTCACTCTCGCGCCGTGTATATTCTCGATTTCAAGACAGTGTAACTTGCTTAGAAAAGGAAGTGGGGTCATTCAAACATCACCTGTGAGAGATTGTTTACAAACAACAATGTTTTTTCGAGTACAAACAAATATACATAAAGATAAACAAATGTACTTGTAGATAGCCAAAAAAATATTATTTCGAATAATCGCCTATAACAAACAGCATACTTCTCTTAAATATTACTCGTATTTTAAATGTATAAACAGAATATACAAATTTTTGCTACTATTTTACAATTTTCGAACTTACACCACAACAGTTTGCCACAGTACTAAAAGCGGTAATATCTATTTTTGACAGCAAAAGTACCCATTATACACTTGAAAGCGATAGCAATGATAAATGAGTAATCAGTAAAGTGCTTTTATTTCACATTCCTTCGCTGCTGATAAAGAGAAACGAAATATTTATAAGCAAAATGGAATGGAAGAGAAATTTGAGCGAGCAAATTAAAGTTTATTACTCATGCATGCCTGTGCCTATAGGAGCGTGTCAATAATACAGTCGGTGTCAATAATACAGTCGGTGTCAATAGTTCATGTACAAATTCATTAATAACTTGAACTACAATTATAATAACAAGAAAAAAAGGGCTAAGTTCGGAAGCAAGACTCAATTGTAAAATCGAGATTCACAATTTCGGATACATTGATTGTAGTCGTAGGTCTGGAGCTATTTCATCTACTCCTGGCATTAAGCAAAAATACGCTCGCAAAAATTGTTTACTCAATTTTATAAATATACGTCACACATTAACCGTTATATCTAACAAAAAATTTAAAATTACGAAAATTATGATATTTAATTAATGGACTTGTGGTAATTCATGGACCGATTTCCTTCAACAACCAACTTAGCAGCAAATGTTTACTAATTTGACCACCTTAACACCTGTCTTGAACTCCCTAGTTCCTGTAAGATCTCTAGTCTGACCTCACCTGACTCCCAAAAATGTACAAAAAAAACTTGACCTCACGTGACCTTTCGAAATGTAAATGAGGTTGTGCGAAAATATAGGTAATTTTTTACAGGAAATAGTTAAATATAGTGAAAGAAAAAGATATAAAACAGATTATGTCAGAAAGTTTAAACAAAAAACTTGTATACAATAATATAATTCTACAGCAATTGTAAAAAAACAGCTGTTTTCCATTTGAAAGGGTCGCATTGTTCGTGCTATACAAACATTCACTGTAATTATTTTGTAAGAAAATATTGACATTTACTTACAGTGATCTCAATTTCGGATGTTTACAAAAAAAATATGTGAAATGTCTGCATTTCTACTACATACATATTATTTATATATGATGAGTCGCTATATTTTTCGAGTATTGAGCATAGAAAGAGTTATTTTTGAGAAAGTTAGCAAGATTCTAGAATGATTAATACGAGTTCACGACAGTTTCATCCAATATTATTTATTTTTTTAAGAGCTTTTGACAGATAAAAAACATTGACTCATGACATTATAATATATTGAGAGAAAGGTTTTGTTCACAATTACTATGAAAGTTTGACAGTTCGTTTCACTTATGATATTACGTGTCAAACTCTTCATTATTGTTATCGTTGGCAATCACTGTGTAAGAAAAGAATATAATTTATAGAATGACAATGCATGAGTAACTAGAAGATATGGTGTTAGTATATACACAATAATCAAAAGTGAAATGTCTTATCGCTTAAAGGTTGAAAATATGCGTCAACGAATTGGCCTCGAATTCAATGTAAATGATAACAGTCACGCAATAATAATAAATATTTTACTTCCTTCAATTAACTATTTAGCCAAAAATTAAGGGAAATTCCTACAAATAATGTGCAAAACAATATTTAGCATTCAATCAGCCGACGTTTAACCTCTCAAACTACCAAAAACGAAAAGTTTCGGCAATTCCAAAGTTTCCAATGAATCACGTATCACAATATTATCGTAAATATGTAAATTGTTAATAACAAAAACAATATGTAAACAATTGACTGCTTGCTATTTTATTTTTGCGGCGTCGCTCTCTTTATTGGACACTCTTTGCACAAGAAGATAACGTAAGAGAGAGTGAAAAGAGAAATAGCGGGTTATGAATTCGTTTTTTGGGGTTTATGATATCAGTTAATAAAAAAAGGAGAAAAAAGTTTGGAAAAATTAAAAAAATATTAAAAATAATTATTAAAATACGAGACATAACTAAGGTAATTAGGGAGTAAGCAAGTAAGAACAAAAACGCATATTTTAGACCCGGAAGCTACATATGTATATAAAAAATCTCTAAACCCTACAGTTATACACATTAAAGGTATTGTTGAAAAATTTAGAGGGTTTTAAGTCTCTTCGAGGTTAACAACTGTGTGAATTACATCATCATTTATGGTACATATCTAAAAAAATTCTATGAAAATATTCGCTGGGGGGTTTCCGATATCTATTTGCATGGATCATATTATTATAATACATATTTATTCCGCACGTTTTTGCGGTTAATAAGCATTTAATTTGAAAAACTAATAATTAACAGCGTAAATGTTTATTTGTATGTCCAAGATTTAGGTAATTATTTTTTAATAACAATGAGCTTATATAAAATATGTTTTTAAAAACTTCGTTAATAATTCTCGGTAACATGTATAGGCAAAAATATAATATACAATTTAAAAAGCAAATTATAGTATATTTTGTATAACAACATTTTTTTAAATAAATTTTTATTTAAAATTTTTTATAATAAAAATAATTTAATAAGTAGCTGTCAATTTTTAATTTAATTTTTACATTAATTCTTTAATAATAAATGTTTTTTCATAAAAATCTTAAATTATTTTATTAAAATATTTTTAAATTTTTTATTTAAATAAATGTTTACTTTTTTAATTAAAATTATTTTTTATTTATTTTTTTTTTTTAAATAAAATTTTTTATTTTCGTTTTATATCAAAGAAAATATAATTTTTAATAACATTTTAATAAAGTTTATAAAAAATATTTTTACTTTTTTAATTGAAAAAATTATTTCATAATTTTTTTTAATTATTTTTTTATATAAAAATATATAAATAAAATCAATTTTGAATTTTTGCCAACATTTTAATAAAATTTATAAATTTTTTTTATAAATATTTTTACTTTTTATATTTAATATTAATTTTCATTATTTTTAATTAAAATTATTATTATTATTTTTTTTTGTTTAAAATTAATTTTTATTATTTTTATTTAAAATTATTATTTTTTCTTGTTTGAAATTAATTTTTATTACTTTTATTTAAAATAATTTTTTTTTATATAAAAATATATTGATTTTATTTATATTATAATTTAGTTTTTAATTTTTTCTAACATTTTATTAAAATGTATAAACATTTTTAAAACATATTTTTAGTTTTATTATATTTGAAATTCATTTTTATTTAAGTAGTTTTTATTTAAAACTATTTCAATTTTGATTATTCATGATAGTTTAATATAATTTACAAATATATCAAAACTATTTAAACGGTCACTTAATTTATAACTTCACTTCACATTAGCCAATGATTAACATTTTATAGCGGGTATTTTTTATTCGAACACACTGATAAGTGCAAGCGTGTACAATAACATTACCGATTCAGTCTCGTTTTGCACACACGACGGTTCGGTTGTACTTTCGAACGTATTTCAAAGCGAATAAAAATGTCAAAGGTGAAATAAAATAAAAAATAGTGTTTTTGTAAAGCTAAATATTTAAGCAAGTTATTGGGTATAAAATTGTGTATCACGCTCTTGAATGAGCACAAAATTTTACAAAAATAGAGTGTAGAAGAAAAAAATTGTTTCATGTAATAAATACAATATTAAATACTAAAAAATAAATTTTTAAGTAAATATGTGGTGTTGATTGTGTAGTTATAGCAAATACAATAATAAATTTATACAAATACATAAATCAAAATATATAGAGATTAGAAAGCATCACAAACGCAGATAAAATACAAAATGTTATCAACAGTGAATTTTGTGCGCGGTAAGTTTCGGTTTACTTGTCGAATCTATGACATACATACATATGTACACATATGCAAACTTGATCATCCTTGATCAATAAGACACGTACTAACTACATACATACATATTTTTACTCACATAAAGATGTATATACAGAAAAAATACATATTTAAGTCTGATCTAATCGAAGATTGCGCCCTTTGCAGCATAAACGAAAGAACTGTTCGCATAGGAAGGGAAGAGAAGAAATGTCAAAATGTCGGGCAGAAATGTAAACAAGTCATAATATGTCGATTTTAACTGTTTTCTAAGCTTTTTTGTAATATTTGCGTAAAATTAGTTCAGAAATACAACCCTGAATATATTAATTATTAGTTTTTATATAAAAAAACTAAAGAAAAGAAAGCAAATCTAGAATAAAAGTGTCCAATTTTCATATGACGTAACGAAATGTCAAACTCAGAGCAATAAATGATCGATTTGACAATTGAAAAAAAAAGAATTTTCGTATTTCAATTTAATTGGAATTAAGCCACCGGTGGTGAGACAACAAACCCATTTGTTGTGAGCCCACAACCTGACCAAGGCAAAATCAAAGATGGTTGTTTGTTGTAGTGACCGTACTTGTCAAGCACTTTACTCATACAACCCTTCAGTTCTTTTATACTATGTTTATTACCGGCTTGGCTAGTTCATTGGCTTTTAGTCACAAGTTTGATTTCAATAACCTTGATGCCGCTGAAGCGCTTTCTACATCTCATATCAGTGCTTCTGTTTTGTACATAGTAAGTATGTATGCTTGGATGGATAGAAAATAAATCTTCCATAAAAATATTGAAGGGTCATGGTACCTTAGCGGAGAGAACAAGGTATTTCAACCGGTAGATAAATTTTATTTTTTTGCACCGGAACTGGAAACCCCACACTACCATGTCCTCAATGAACCACTCAGTGGTCTTGATGAAATTAATTAATCCGAGAAATGGTCAAAGACACCGCGACCGATAGTTGCCATTCTTTTTCTATATAAAGCTTTGCATCCGCATAGATGATGTTTTACATTTGAATATCGTTGAGTCCTGGAACACATTGCAGATTTATCATAAAATAGGAAGCTACTTCTACTAACAATTCAAGGCATTCCTACACCAAATTCGAAGAGACGCTTTGAGACTTTATTGATTTTAAAGTCGCTTGGCTGTCTGTAAATATAAATATGTTTCTTGCTATAAGCACCTTCTTTGTGAGAACACGAAGATCTTCTTTAATTGCAGTAACCTCCACCAGAAAGACACTACAGTGATCTGGTGGTCGGAAGGCGATTCTGGTATCTAGCTATGTTGAAAAAACACCTTCTCCTACTCGTTTATCCAGTTTGGATCCGTCCGTAAAGTTGCTTATCTCTTTATCCACCTCATCCTTATAGCACACCTTGGTTTCTTTGGTATTATTCGGTCACTACAAAATCGAAGTCTTTCTAGAAATATTAAGTCCATTTTCTCGATTTATACTATTGCTATTGAACAGCTACATAGTACAAATGCTTAACCAAAAATTTTTTTTTTAAACTTATTTTCAGAAATTCACCACACTTAATGTCCTCGACTTTATTCTGCAATAAAGCAATCTAGCCCGATCTTTACTTTACTAGCAATCTCATAAATTGAGGTTATATTGAACTAGCAGCCCGTTCCGGCTTCGCACGGTTTTAAACATATATTTCAAAAGTTATAAGTTTCTACACACTCTCCCGTATATATGTATGCTCTTTATTGTTTCTTGTGTGGGGTCATTTAAAAAAAGTAAAATGAGGAAAATTCGAACATGACTTTTTTTTGTATTGAGCAAAAACTTGAAACAACCTCTAGCCTTTGATGTTCGTTGTCTTTCTCTCTGATTATGTAAGCGTTGGGAACGCTCAGAGTTCGACTCCCTAGTGCGAGATTGTATATTTCTAATACGTTTTTCTTCAAGCCGTACTTGAATCTCTATCGCGTACTTGGGCGGTTCTGAAATGTTTTCGATAATCAGTTGCGATCGGTCGATACTCGATTCGCGCGCATGTGCTAGTTAATTATTTGTTTAATAGCTATAAAAATGTATATAATTGAAGAATTATAAGAAATACTCGAGTCGCTTCGCTGTTCGGATAGTTCAAAGTTACAATATATTATTTATTGAAAAAATTAAAATAAGATGGATTTAGGTCTGAAAAGAACTGAATATAAGATCTGATCATTTTTAATGACAGATCATTTTTCATTTCCAAAAAATATTCAGAGTGGCAACATGTGCGAAAATCCCTTCGAATAATCCATGCGTCCGATGTTTTCTAGCAATAAATTTAGCCTATGTTACTCAGGGTGAATGTAGATGTCCAAAAGTGAAAGAATTTTTGAAATCGGCACAGTAGTTTTTGAGTTTATTCATTACAAACATACATACAAATCTTCCCTATTTACAATAGTAGCACAGATAACATAAAAAAATCACGAAATTTTAAGGTTTTGTTCATAGAATTAATATAAATTTCACAATAATTTTGAAAAGGGTACTAATTTTTTCATTTCTTCTTCTATTTCCAGATATCCGCTTAATATTCGTTTTAATACTCTCCGTATACACAACAACTGTAAGCATGTCGAGTCACGAACAAACTATGGCCCAACGTGAGTTCGCTAGCAAATCGACAGAATTCGCGATGAAACTCTTCAATTTCATGCACAATAAGGACCCTACTAAGAATATTATATACTCACCCTTCTCGATACAAACATGTGTGGGCATGGCACGCATTGGTGCAGTCGGTGAAACCGCTGCAGAACTCGATCGCGGACTGGGTTTGCCATCGAACGATGTGACGGCTATCGCCAATTCGTTCCACAATGTTTTGGACACCTATAAGGATAGTCCAATTTTGATGATGGCCAATAAGATTTACGTAAAGCAAGGCTACAGCATCAAAAAGGAATTTAATGAAATTGCCTCAGCCAAATTCTTCTCCTCAGCCGATAGCATTAATTTCGGTGATAGCACGAATGCGGCGAATACAATTAATAAATGGATTGAGTCCAAGACAAATAATATAATCAAGGATCTCATAACACCGGATGCTGTAACTGACGACACACGCGTGGTTTTGGTCAATGCCATATACTTTAAGGGCGAATGGAAGTATCAGTTCCCGGATTATGCCACATTTGATGATGATTTCTATTTGAACGAAGTCGACAAGGTGCAGGTGCCCATGATGAATGTGAAGGAAAAGTTCGGCTATGGCGTCATATCCGAATTGGATGCGACTGTACTCGAAATGCCCTACAAGGATTCCGATCTATCCATGGTGGTGATATTGCCAAACTCACGTACCGGTTTGGCTAGTCTGCAGGAGAAGTTGAAGGACTTCAATCTCAGTGATATCACGCAACACTTGCAGGAGACCAAAGTCATTGTGAAATTCCCTAAATTCAAGGCGGAATATAACATCGAATTGAATGATGCTTTGAAAAATGTAATTAGTTGCTGTTGTTGCTTTTTGTTTTATTTTTTTTTTTTAGTGAATTTTTATGCTTTTTTTGGTTATATTGAAACACTTCTAACATATCATGTGTATGGAATTCTCCACAGCTTGGAATGGGACGCATGTTCAGCAATAACGCCGAATTCGATAATATGCTCGAATCGCATGAGCCTCTGCAGGTCTCGAAAGTAGTGCACAAAGCCTACATCGAAGTGAACGAAGTAGGCACTGAGGCCGCGGGAGCTTCTGGTAAGCATTACTTTTTTGTTACGCTAGGTCCTAAGTTATGACTCATAACCCACAACATTTTGTTTCAAACGTAATGTAAAATTACACATGTTTATGTTTCTTTGCTTGATTAATAATATTTTATTTTGTAACTGTCATTTGTAAAGTTTATCTTTATGTTATCACCACAAGCATGCATACATACATATCTGCATCTTTGCAAGCGCATTATTCATCTCTATGTTTTCTCATTAGGCGCCATTATACGTAAAAAACGTTGTGCAATGTCCCTTTCCGAAATCCCGGAATTTCATGCCGATCATCCATTCTTATATGCGATTAAGCAAAGTAGTTCCGGAGATAAGACTACAGCAATAACACTGTTTTTGGGCACAGTGAGCAGCCTGAATGCTGTAATTGCATCCGAAAATCATGATGAATTGTAAAACATAAAGTAGTCACTAGGCTTGTTGTTGTAGTAGTATCCCATATATAAATATTTTAAAATGCATAATATATTGTAATTTAAGTGTTTAAGCCTACAAATAGTGGAATAAATAAACGTACCAAATTAAAAACAGAAAATGGTTAGTGCCATGTAGCGGAAGGAGGAAGGGTGGTGGCTTTCAAAAATAGTATATGCTAATATGTCTGTAGCTGGCATCACTTCGTTTATGCTTTTCTGTGCAACCACTACTGATTCATTTCCTCATACCCCTAACCTTATTTCTAAGTGAGTTACTAGCAAAGTTCTTTGAACATTCATTCACATTGTTTCCGATAAGTTGTTAACAATTGGCGCCATAAGCCTTTCAGCGCATTTAAAAAGCGAAATCAAGCAATTTTGAATTCTCAATTATTCATCTATTTATAAAACTCGAAGTTAATTTCACTCGCGTGAGAAACTCACCGCCATTTCTCTTTCTAGCAGTTTTCCGTCTGACTGGCCTAGTTTTCAATATCGTTCTCACTGTTTTAAACAACAAAGCAATCGTACTTTCAACATTTAATTCTACCACACAACATTTTTGTTAAATTAAAAATTAAGCATCAACTAGTTGTCACATCAAAAACAGCTGATTTTTGTTGCTTCAAAGCACAGAGTGTTCTATGTAATTTGTATTTTTTTTTTTTTTGAAAATTACTAAATTAAGGTAAAATAAATAAAATTTTTCTCTCCCTTTTTCCTCTAAAATCAAAAATTAAGTATTTAAATTGTATAAAATAATATAATATTATCAATTTGTCGGAAATTTTTTTTTTTTAATTGAAAATCGAGTCATATTAAGATTAATAAAATCTGTGACAGATAACGCGGTTACCGTATCGGAAATATAATCCCTATACATTCCAATACTAATAATTTTTCTTAGTCTTTGCTTGAAATTCAATGCTTCAGATTAACTTAACTTAAACTAAAACATTAACCTGAGACGACGTTTTCGAGTTAATCTAGTTGTTTGTTACTTTTCCATCGAAGAGCCGTTCTCTTGGAAACGAGGGCAAACGTCGCTTAAATAATAGAATACATTTAAATGAGGTTATCAATAAGACCACGATTGAGACCAAGACCTTAACGACATCTAGATATTACTATAGTTCTCAAATACACCCAGGGAAGTTTTAAACGAGTTCTTTTGTCACTCGCTAATCAATAATATTTTTAATTACCGGTATTTCTATTTGTACAAAATACCGTTATTCATTTCTACTTTCGCACATTCATTTTAATTCTCAAAAGATTTTAATATTCATTTATTTTTATTATTATTTATTTATATTAGACTTTGCTATGTAATATTTTGTCCTACTTGTCTCACTGTAGACGCTTAAAATATTTTCCCATTATGCTAATAGTTGTAGTTCCACATTTTAATATATTTTTTTTTTTTTTTGGTTTTGAATTACGTATTTCTCATTTAGCACTAACAATGTGTTACACAACATCGTTCCAATTTGAGGAAATGCCTCAAGTGTTTAACGCCGATCGACCATTTTTCTATGCGGTGATTAATTCAAAACAAAATCTCTTATTTGCTGGTACAGTTAACAATTTCAGCGCGTAGAGAGCACCATAACTAATCAACGGTTAATATAGGGTGTCTCATACAGTCCACTTAAGAAGCAAGTATTTTCGTTCGAAGTTGGAGTCAACGCCACACACACTTTGTACCTGATCGGACTGCAGCCCTTATATGAAACCTGAGTGGAGAGTATTACATATTTCAACATCAAGGATATAGTGCGTAAAAAACTGGAGTAATTTGTCCACATTTTTTGTCGTGTTCCGTCCAATAGCGTTAGAGATATTGATTCGTCGTCGAAATTGTGTAATGCTTGTGGACTTAAAAGGTTATGAGACACCTTATATTTGACAACAAATTTTCTAAACTATTTTTGGCATATTTAAAATAAAAATATATATAATTTTAAAAAATTAAAATTGTTTATTTCAAAATTCCAAGTTGTAACTTAAAGGGAAGATTATTCTGTAGGAGATTTTTCTGAGGTCTGGGTTCTCGGCAGGTTTTTTATAAGATTGTTTATTCACATAACATTTATTTGTAAGAGCATTTAAAACCTGGGTCGCCCCCGACAGTCCCTCGACAGATAAACCACGGGAGATGCGTAGTTTCGAAGAAAATTAATCAGTAATACGCCTGACAGAAGGCGGCGTTAATTCGGAATAACTGCTTTAATCGGTGTTAATTCGAGAGTTATCTCAATTAACTCCGTTTGATAACTCCTATTTAATCCTCAAAATTTTAGAGAGTTAGTGGGAGTTCGCGACATTTCGTTGGCAACATTGTTAAACATGACCGCTTCTAACCTATTGTGAATGAAAATATGCAATACTGACAGCTGTTTTTTAATAAAAATGTAAACAAATGGAAGTTCTAATAATTACGTATTTATGTATATTTTTTTAGTAATTAATTTTGTACTAATTGTGCGGCTAACGACCGCAATATTTGCTTTCTATCCAATTTTATTTTACCAAAATGGAAATATTATTGCCAATCAGCTGCCGTCGCTCTCTTTGCTGCCGTCTGTCACCTAACCATTTGGAACTGATTAAAAGCGCATTTAATCGGGGTGAACTCTGCCTAGCCTATAAGCTAAAGAATTATTTTCACCTGACAAATTAGAGAAGAAACTTAGTCGGACGTCTGACATCTACCTTTATAATGCTAGTAGAAATGGGTCTATCAATTTTCTGTTCCCCAGAGGACTGTGATATAGTTAATAGACTATTTACAATTGCATTATCTCGGATCATCTCTTAAGGTAGGGCCCGTTGGAACGCAATATGGGTACCACGAATTCTATATCACGGTATTTTGGGGTCGGTTTTGCATTATTTCAGTCACTGATACAAATAATAGAAATGGATATGCTGTCGTTGATAAAATCTAAAATAATATCTTTCATTACTTATTCTTATCTAGACTGTTAGTGTCAGTAGTTCGAAGCATTAATATTCTTTGAGTTAGTTTCAGTTTTTCTCGATGAACTGAATTTGTATATTAATCACTTGAAAACTGATCGAGATGAACCATCAAAACTTCGTAAAAAGTTTTTTGGATGCGAACCCGATCACATATTTTTGGAAAATGTTTATTAGGATTTAGTTTATTGAGTAAAACTGCAACTGCAATATTTATAAGTATGTGCTATGAAATATACATATATTTTTTTAAGCAACCATTATTTGAAAAAGAGAGTTTATCGAGCTGTCCTCGTAGTAAATTCTTCTCTTAGGTTAAGGGATTCATTCATTTTTTTCGTACTATCTTCACTCATTGTGTCTACATTGATTGAGATAACTGTCTAATTCATATACATCATACATACATAAAACAATCATTGGTATATATGTAGCTGCTTTAAAAAATGAAAAATTGTATATCTTTCAACGCTGATATATTTTCAGGCATGGGTTATAGCACTCTCTCTCTCAGAATCGAACTTGCACCGTTAACATTTAAAGTAGATCGGCCATTTATTTACATGATCTACAATTCCTTATATAATTTAACTGTTTTTGTTGGAACATTAGCTGTACCATAAAACAAATCGTGAATAAATTCATTATTGATGACTATTAAAAATAAAAATAAATTAAAATAAAAATGTTTTGTTAATGTGTTTACGTCAAAAACAAACCAAAACAAAAGTTTTGAGCATAAATGTAGATATGTACTATCATTCTCATAACGGGTATGCTCTAGAGCATTTCTTCACTCACCCACACAAACACACCGTCATTTATTCAAAAGCGCTTGCGGGAAATTGTGCTAATGCCTACGTGCAAATATCATTTGGCATTTTTTTTTCAGGCATGATTATGGGCCGATCACTTCCAGCATTATCACCGCTAAAATTCACCGTTAACCATCCATTTATCTATATCATATATAGTGATATTGCAGAAATTGCACTTTTTGCTGGGCAAATAACCAAACCATAATTATATATGAAATATTTAGATAAATAAAATTATTAAAAAATTATTTTATAAATATTAAAAAATTCAAAAGAAATAAATAAAATCAAGATGTCATTCTTTGGTATACTAAAATGTTATTAAGTTCACTATCGGCAAAAAAATATATTCTAAATTTTATAAAAAAAAATTTGATCTTATTTATGTATATAGTAAATTATTTTTGGCTAAAAAATGCTGCTTTGTCCAAACAAAGGTTAAGGTTTACCCGTATATTTGGACAGCTATTACACTCCCGCTCTGAGCGTAGCTTATTTGTTTGACAGTGTTATTGCTTTAAGACACAAGTTCTGGACCAAAACTAATGTACTGACAAAAATAGCTGTAATCGATTGGTCACTTTTCTGCTCGTCAATAAAAATATGTGTATATATGTTTTTTATCTGATTATTATATCTATAACACAATTAATATCTGCATATGCTACGATTTACAGTTATGGTGTTAGAATTATATTCTTCCGACAGCTATGAGCCACACAGTTTCAACGTTGATCGTCCATTTGTCTATTTGATCAGAAGTGGTGTTCATGGAGTGCCTTTGTTTGTTGGAGTGCCATGGCTTTGAATTGACAAGTGTCGACATACATAAATGTACATGTGTATTAGTAAAAAAAAAAATTTGAAGGAATTATTACATTATGAACGATAATAGATTTATCAATAAATAGTTTTCCCCGTTATTGTTTACGTATTCGCTTTATATTTGCTATGAGCTCTGACCGCTTTTCTCTTTTACTAACTAGAGTAGACTGCAACTCGAATCAATTTTTAGTTCGATTAATTGATCTTGAAACAAAATGGAAGAAAATTGAATCGCAAATAACTGGAGTTATAATTAACTTATAATTTTTGAAATACAGTACCCCACTTACTACAAAACATATTTTGCATATGCTACTATTTACAGCTATGAGGGGCCTAATGTGCAGCCGCCATTTTAATACATCTCCCATATTCAACGCTGATCGTCCATTTATTTATTTAATCAGAAGTGGTGGTCACGGAGTGCCTTTGTTTGTTGGACATTTTATGAAGCCAAAAATCTGGCTCTGAAATTTATGAAAAAGCGTCGACATCCACATATATGTACATATATGTATTTGTAATATTATACTCCATAATAGATGTATCAATAAATGTTGTTTCTCTTGGTTGTTTTAGTATTCGCTTTGTATTTGTTATAAGTCCTGACGTCTTTCTTCTCTTACTAACTAGAGTTACTAATTAGAGCTAGGTTTTGAAATTTTCAACAAATTAGATATGTAAATACATTTTCACTAACTAGTAATCTTATATTTCTTCAATGGCGAATGAAATTTCGTACTGTTCTCGTACTAGTCTCCAAATTTATTTGCAATACTTAGCAGATCTGTTCGACAATTGGCCCACTCTAACCTTGTTTAGAACCTGGTTTTGTATGAAATGCCTTAAAGACGATCAACAGATTTCCAATAAAAAAAAAAACAAACGCGTTGTATCTAATTAGAAAACCTAAGATAGTCGTATGAAGTCTCATCTCAGGAAAAGTAGAGTATGTAGTCAATGGTTAGTTGATAACTTTTAATTTTAATTTTATAGGTTATATAATTACATATTTGTTTGTTTGCTGTTTGGATTTGAGAAATGGGCAGATTTTTCGATTTGTTGTGGTTTTCTCCCATATTATTCTTTAATTATATTTTAACCAACACGTGGACTGGAAAAAATGAAATAGATATAGAGTTAACGCTATCAATGTGATCGCCTTGACGAAATGACATCAAAAGTGTGGTAATACATATAAATTTGTAAAACAAAACGTTAATGAATTATTACTATACATCATAAACGGTAATCGATCTTATGATATAATGAAAAAAAAAAACTAAAATAGATGGGAAATGAATGTATGGCAAAAGTAATACCATAAAAGCCCTCTCTTTCTCTGCCTCCATCTCTCTCACACTTTCCGATCTGAGCGAACATTATTTATTTGACAGCGTTATTGCTTTTAATCATAACTTCAGAATCAAAACTAAAGTAATGATAAATTATATTCAAAGGATTAAATAAATTTAGGTTTTCAAAGCATGTATGATACATTAAACCAATTACTACATAACAATATTTGCATATGGTACTATTTACAGCTATGAAGGCAAAAAAATGCAGCGGCCTCACGCATGAGCCCCCCAGATTCATCGTTAATTGTCCTTTTGTCTATTTGATCAGAAGTGATGTTCACGGAGTGCCTTTGTTTGTTGGAGATTGTACGAAGCCAGAAAATATGGCTCTGAATTGATACATACATAAATGTATGTATTTGTAAAACAAAAAAAAAATATCTCAAGGAATTATTACATTATGAACGATAATAGATTTATCAATAAATATCCTTCCCCGTTATTGTATTAGTATTCGCTTTATATTTGCTTTATGCCTTGACCGCTTTTCTCTTTTACTAACTAGAGTAGACTGCAACTGGAATCAATTTTTAGTTCGTTTAATTGAGCTTGCAACAAAATGAAAGAAAATTAAATCGCAAATAACTGAAGCTGTAATAAGCTTATAATTTTTTACATACATTACCCCACTTACTACAAAAGATATTTTGCATATATTTGCACTATTTACAGGTTTTATGATACAATTATGCCGCGCCGCCCCTAGAAACCTCCCCAAATTCATTGTTGATCGTCCATTTATTCATTTCATCAGATGTGGTGTTCACGGAGTGCCTTTGTATGTTGGAAATTGTGTGAAGCCATAAAATCTGACTCTGAAATTTATTGAAAAGTGTCGACATATACATATCACATCTGTATATGCATTTGTAATATTATAATCGATAAGAGATTTATCAATAAATGGTTTTCCTCGTGATTGTATTAGTGTTCGCTTTGTATTTGTTATATGTCCTGACGTTTTTCTTCTCTTACTAACTAGAATTAACTTGTCTAGAACCTCGTCATGTATGAAATGACTTAAATACTATCATCAGATTTCAATTAAAAAAAAAACAGACACGTTGTATCTAATTAGAAAACCTAAGATAGTCGTATGAAGCCTCATTTCAGAAAAAGAAGAATATGTGGTCAATGGTTAGTTTATAAGTTTTAAATTTATTTTTGTAGGTTATACAATTATATATTTGTTTGTTATTTGGAAGTAAGAAGTAGGCAGATTTTTCGATTTTTTCTGGTTTTTTTCATATTAGTATTTAATTATATATTAACCAACACGTGGACTAGATCTTTTATAATAGTTTTCAATATATTTTGTAACCATTATTTTCGTAATTTTTTTATCTTTTTACTTAGCAGCCACATTCTCGGGCTTCGCCGGACCAGCACTACCTAAGCTACCACCCAGAAAGTTTATTGTTGACAGACCCTTCGTATTTCTGATAAAAAATAAGGCAAATTTCATTATGTTTGCTGGACAAAAGGCTAGACGTTAAGTGTTAAATGCAATCCGCTCAGTTTGTTATTTAGTTGTATATAATCTTAGTAATTAAAAGATCTTTTATTTGGAATATTGGTTTAAATAAAAATGCAAGTATTTTATGAGATTAATTTAGAACACATAAATAGATTTTTCAGCACTTTATTCAGCTGTCCATTAATAACAAAAATTAAGGCTGCCTTGACTTTGTTTTTCTTGGTACTACTTTTATACTCTAACGGTTGTTCGAAAACTCTGTAAAAACTCTCTGAAAAGTCTTTGAAACTAATCGAAATAGATATAAAGTTAACGCTATCAAAGTGATCGCCTTGACAAAATGAGATGAAAAGTGACGATATATAAATTTGTAAACAAAATTAATGAATTGATCTTATGATAAAATGCAGCTAAGATCGATGGGAATTAAATGTATTTAGGTGAGCGACAGAAGTAATGCCATACAAGCGCTCTCTTTCTCTGCCTCCATCTCTCACTCTCTCACTCTCTCCACTCGCTCTCTCTACCCCCATATCTCTAGTTATAATTGTGTGCAGTTACAACTGTGAAAGTCTTCAGTACTACAGTATTTGAATCCTTATTGTCGTAGCTAAGACAGCCATCTTCATAGAAAGAATATAGAAAATGTAATACTTGTGTAAACCTTATTTTTTTTTGGAAAATTAGAGGTGTTCTTACTGACTATTTTATTTTGTAATAACAAATAATTATTGGCTCTACAATTTTCATTGGCATATTTGGGCGGCTATTAGCGTTAACTCCATGCGATCCAGATTAAGGCTCTCAATATTACTCTCCCGCACTGAGCGGACCCATAATTATTTGACTGTTGTATAGCTCCTAATCTTAAGTTCTGAAGAAAAACTAAAGTAATAATATATTCTTTTCAAAAACTTAAATAAATTTATGTTTTCATAGCCTAGTTCATTATTTCTATAAAACAAGTACTGAAGATATGTATGTATGGTATTTTAAAGATATTAAAGAAAATTAATACATACCAAAATTTGTATATAACACTATTTACAGGTATGATGGTACAATATTGCTCCTTCGCCATCCATCAGCCACCCAGATTCATTGTTGATCGTCCATTTATTTATTTAATCAGAAGTGGTGTTCACGGAATGGCATTGTTTGTTGGAGATTGTACGAAACCAGAAAATTGATGATCGTCTCTGAAATGTATTGAAAAGAAAAAAAGAAAGTAAATAAATATGTTTAAAAAAATAAAGAGTCTCAAGCAACTATTTGAAGAACTGCATTTCAATAAAGAGTCAATTTTTGAATGAAATTACTGTTGGCTTTATATTTTAAATTAGCCCCAACGGTTTTTTTTTTTTTCATTTACTATCTAAAGTAGACTTCGACTAAATCAATTTTCAATTATATTAACTGATTGGGGTAAGATAAGTGAGAATAGTTAATGGTTATTCAGGCTAACGGCACTGAGTTAAAAATAAAGTAATATCGCAACAGCAGTCTCTTTCTTTCACTCTCTCTTTTTAACTCCATCTATTTCTCTCCCTATCTCTCTCTTTCATTTCGCTAATACGTATGTTTTTTATGATGTGTGGAGTTAGTTATTTCATAATGAAGAGACGTACTCCGGAATAACATTTATTGTTGATATTCGGTCTCAATTGCTGAAGAAAGCGGTTGAAAATTGGACCTCACAGCAACTCATCGAAATATTTCATTCAAAAGTTGAGATTACAAGATGTATGCTCCTTCTCTCGTTATCTTTTTCTCTCCACTAATAAGTTCTATAACCCTACCAAAAAATTTAAGAAAAGGGCAGAGTTGTATTTGGCTTACAGATTAATTTTCATTTATTTTCTACATTATTATTTATTTATGAAGTAACTAACACATTAGCTTGGTATTATAAAACCAATTTAAATATATAAAATAAAAAAATATTTTATAACTTAGTTTATTTTATTGCCGTTATTTTCGTATATATGATGTTTTTACTTAACAGCCATCTTCATGGGCTTTGGCAGACCGGCACCACCTCAGCTACCACCCAGAGAGTTTATTGTTAACAGACCCTTCGTATTTCTCATAAAAAATAAAGCAGACTTTATTATGTTTGCTGGACAAAAGACCAGACCTTAAGGTTTAAATACATACCACTTTATATCAAGTTGTATTTAATCTACGTAATTAATATATTTTAAATTTGGTAATTTTCTATTTTTACTTTTAATTTGAATTTTTATACTTTAATAATTTAATTTCAAATAAATATTCGTTAGAGAGTAACACGGCGGTATATGGTACACATATTGAGTAATAATTTTTAAATATTTATATATTAATATATATTATTTGCTAATAAAGTTGTTATTAATTATTAACTTGCATATTGCACTGTTAAAACTCATTTGTCAATAATTAAATTAATTAATTATTTACTATTATTATATTCAAAGTCAGCAATTCATTGCTTCATTGAAGTGTTGACAACTTCAATTAAAAAAAAATTAAGTAAAATTGATATTTTGTAAATATATTTTTTCTCTCAGCTGTCCTCGTTTCGCGCATAACTTCAGTGGGAGCACCCGAACCGTTGCCCAGAAAATTCATAGCAGATAGACCCTTTGCATATATCATTAAGAATAAAGCTAATATAATTCTTTTTGCTGGACAAAAGGTCAGGAAATGATGCCGGACAATGGAATTATGCGCAGATTTAATATATATATATATATATGCTTATGTACACGAACTAAAATTAAATAAATATATTTTCCTAATCTAATTAATTATTTATCATTATGGGATTATCAGATCTAATAGCATTTTGAGGTAAAAATTTTGAATAAATTTTTATTATATATTTGTATATAAATATATTTTCGGCATGTACCGTTAATATTTCGACAGTACACGATTTTCTACGTCCATCACAGCATGCAAAAAAAATAATATTGGGAAAACAGCATTCTAATCTAATTCATAACTAGTCTTCGTTCGAAATGCATGAAGTAATTATTATAATAACTCCCATCATTCATTGCTGGCTTCATATTGACAATTAATATATTATTAATAATAAAAAAATTAACACTTAACACATTTCAGTTTTGCGAATTTTGGCCGTAAGGGGTTTCAGGCGTAAACGTTTCGTCGCTAATCATCCTTTCATATATTTTCTACGCTCCCAAAAGTTTGGCATATTTTTCATGGGACAATTTAAGCAGATCTAGTCAACAGGAAGGATAACGAAGGTGATTGGTAATATGAGAAGAGGCAAAGAGAAAAAGTTGCAGTTGCAGATTAATTAAGTTTTCTTTATAATATTCATATGTATGTAAATAAAGATTATTAATTTTAATAAAATGATTTTTTAATCAAAAAAATATTTGGATAATCTCGTAAGTAAATCTTGTATATAAATGTAAATGTAAATAAATGTACAATTTTTACTAAAGGACAAGAATAAAATTGATATGTAAACAAGACTTGTTTTGATCCTTCATGTTACTTGAATAATCCTTCGAGCATAATATAAAATGAATAGAGTCAATAATATTGGCTTCAAATCTTTTTTTCGTGCATAAAAATACTAAGAATCCTTTTCCATGGATATGAAAGAATTTATATAAATTTGCAAAATGCGACTTTGCTGTCATTGTCCCCACACTATTTAGATCGAACAAACTTATCAGATGATTTTGATCAAAAAAGTAAACATTCATAGTCTTGGTCAAGTTATGCTTATGCAGCTCACGATTTCAGAGATGCTAGCTGAATATCCGGGTTCAAATAGTTCATTAAGTTAAATGTCAAAATATCGATAACGTTCTCCTTGAAAAACAATGCCTGTTAACTATTCTATTATGATTTGGAGCTTTCTTATTAGACCTTTGGTTATCAGACTTTTTCTTATAAGAATAGTTAAGCGCACTATTTGTCGTCGATGTAACCTAAAGATAAGACCAGGAAATTGTTGTTCCAAAAAGGGGAAACACCGCGGAGATTAATAGCCTTGAGAGAACGTACAATGTGATTGTTAGTGTCGTTAAAAGACTCGTTGCTTGAAGATATTCAGTATGTCAGAACTAGTTTGAATATACATAGATATGAGATTGAGACTTACCTTGATTTAATATAGACTGCTTTAAAATCTATGCAGGCTAAGAAATATTAAGAATTTTGCTTTACAGACTTGGTAGTATTCCGTTGTCGTCGTTATTGTTGTTGTAACGGTTACCCAAGCCCAGATTAATTGTCATCGAAGTCATCTAACGGGAGGCTCAGGAAACAAGCTGTTTCAATAGGGACCGACCCTTTTCCTTAGTCGTCGTTGTTGTTGTGGCGATTCCATCGTCGTAATCATGAGCGGTGAAATACGTTCAGTGAAGAAACGAAATGGAGACGTTTGTTTGTACACAATGATATTTGACTGTAAATTCCAATAATTAATGATTTTTAATTATTAAACAAACCACTTTTTAAACACGAAGGAAATGCAATTATTTCTACTTTTTCAAACAGTGTTGCCAGAGGTTTAAAAAATAAAATAAAAATATTATCAATATGTCTAAAATTTCAACTACAATAGAGACGTCATTATATGTTTTAAATTATGTATATGTTTTAAATTAAAGTTGTAAAATATTCATCTAAATTAAGTGTTAATAATTCTATAGCCATTCAAAAATAAATGCCGATCATTTTTATAGCACATTGCACATACTCTTGTAGCGAACTCGCTTTTCATGCAACCCTGTGTTATGGAATCCAAGAAACGTCAACATTGACATTTCTACAAAATCTTCAACCTTTTCTTTTCCGCTCTACTGTCAAAAACAGAGGTAGGATTTTGTTATTAATTAATAAAAAAATCTTTAAAAATCCGCTAAACTACATATAAAAGTGTTCCAAATATATGACAAAACCAATAATACGTGTTTATATTATGTGTTCTAACAACTATTTTTCTACTATGATTTCATTTCCGATTTTCTGCGGCTGATACAATTTGGCGACCATCAAATCACAACTGGGATGTGCTGTGTTAATTCTTATTGGATGCTATGGAACAAACATTAACTATTATGTGATGCTGTGTACAGGTTTAGTAGCTTAAAATGGCCAAGTCAAAGAATCACACCAATCACAATCAAAACAGGAAGGCGCATCGCAATGGCATCAAGCGCCCAATCCGCAAGCGTCATGAATCGACTCTTGGTGTAAGTAGCTTAATATTATTCAAGTTGGCTCAATTCTCACTATAATATTGCATTAATCATTTACAGATGGATGTCAAATTCCTAATCAACCAACGTTATGCACGCAAGGGTAATTTGTCCCGCGCTGAGGCCAACAAACGCTATGAAGAGCGTGTAGCTGCTCAAGCCGGCAAACCAAAACCCGTCACTTTATAAATATTGCAAATTAGCAATAAAAAGTGGGCTTTGTAACATGGGTGGCATTAAATTAAATAAAAAACAATTTTTTTAAATTAAAAACAAAATAATTTAAATTTAAAGGAACAAATAGATATCCTATACTTCAGGTAATGATAACCGATAAAGAACGAAAGCAGTTGTTGTTATTGTAGCAGCAGAAACAATTACGAAAGTAGTTTTTAGGGGTGATTTGAAAGGCTGTGGTCGAATAAAAATTGGGTCCTTGCCGAATACGTAGACCCAACTGTCGTGAGATCGCAAGAACTACTTTGTATTAACCAATAGCTACCCAAGAAGGAACATTTCAGTAACAGATCATACATCCTTAGTAGCAACAAATTTAATGAAACACAGTTTTATAAAAAATAGAAATTGTCACATTTATTGTTTACGGAACTTTCAGTAGTAAATACTTAGTGTTTTGTGGAATGGTATATGCTCCAATTCTTCAGCATGCTGGCGTCGATAGTCCCATAGGAAGTGATCGATTAAGATTGAGTTTACATGTTCTTTATTGACATCAACTTCTTTGTTATTGAGTTTACTCAAAATAATGTCTTTCACCTGCTCCACTATGTATATGGAAGCACCACGAATTTCTACTTCTCGTGGATCGCCGTTCTCCAAAATAGTATCTTTCTTCAACACTTCAAGTAATTCCGGCTTGTATTCCATGCTGCCGAAATGTATCAAGACTTGTGGTACGCGGTAGTCGGCAAACATGGTAATCTTTTCAAGGTCATTGAATTTACCAAGTTCTTTGCCATCGAAACAGGACCAAATATCCCCGATTAGAATTTGTGCACGCTTGTACAATGAAATACGTTTGCCTTCGTAATCAGCTTCATCGCGGAAGCAAGGAAATTCGCTGACCACTAACTCCAGTAAACGAGCTGCCGAATTATTTGCGGCACGCACCACATTCTCGAATTTGCCTTGCCATTTCTCCAAAAGTCTGGTGCCGACCTCATGCAGGCAAGCGATACGTTTCTCAAATAGTGGCACAGAAGTCTGGCCATCATCTGAACGGAAAATTTTACGCAATGTATCAGCATCAATTGTAGAATAATATGCGGCATTGGTGATATCTATGCCTTCCGCCATGGCACGATTTACGGCAGCGCACAAAGCAAAGTAGCCGGTATAACCGTTGACCTTGTATTTCGTGTAGTCAGCTGCAAAATTAATAAGATATTTGCATTTGTAATTTGAGTACCAAATGCACAAACACTTACTTGGTGTCCAGAAGCAAAAATTGAGAGTATCCACAACAAATATCCATTCAATGGCATATGCATCGGTGGCCTTCGGATGTCTTTCGTTCTGCGAAAAGTTCTTCGGATCAAGTTCTCCAGACTGTAAACGGGAAATAACCTCCTTTGCAAGAATGTCAATGCCTTCGGGAATCACGGTCAAGTGTTTCGCATTTTTGACAATATATTCTCCAGAATCACGTGGATTAAAGGCCATAGCTGATGTTGTAAATATTTAAGAACAATGAAAACAGATTAAAAAAATATACAAATTGTATATTAGGCAAAATAAGCACTTAAGAGTGTAGTAAGTTGAAGAATGCGAAGCTGCAAACAAAACGCAACTGGCTTTATCCCTTGCTTGCATAGGTTATGTAGTGCATTACGTTTGTGGCTATTTCACCATTTATTATCTGGTTTATTTATTTATATTATCTCGGCAATAGGGAATTCATAAAAGAAACCTGAGTATCAATATATGTAGCTAAAGGTGGTGAACATATAGAGTAAAATGAGAGCCAAAATGAAATAATCATTATCTCATTCTTAAAGAACCGGCAACTTCGTATAAACATTATCCAATAAAGCTGACGAGCAAAATAATATAATACTTTATTTATTTAGCTTTTAATGTATATTTTGTATAAAATTTTGATTTCCTTTGAGAATCAAAACAAAAAACAGAAATGTCATACGCATATTTTCCTCAAAAAATCTTAACAGAGTTACCCGTATTTACATAATTAAGATGCAAATAAAATAATTTTATAAAAACAAATTAATACAATTGGATACAAATTTATTAAATTAAATTAAATTTTTACAAACATATGTTAGTGTTTCGAATATATAAATTTGTTGTAAAACAGAAATAAATAGAAAATCAGGTATTTAACAATTGATTTTGCTTATGTATAACAGCCGATTTTTACGTTCATTTACAACACTACCTAAACAGCTGTTTTGTCTTTTCCGTTTTCGTATTATTCGCCAACTGCTGTGCGGAAAAAAGCAACAACTATTCATGTACGAAGTTTTATGAAGTAGAATGATTTCAATTTGACATTTTCTTTTTGTAGATTTTGTTGCTTATATATTTTAAACACCAATCGTTTTGTCTGTGCTGTCATTTATCGCTACCGCTGTTGTAATACTCCAATCTGAAAAGAGAAAAAATCCAAAATGTTTGTGCTGTGAAAATATTTGCAATAAATAAGCATAAGTTATTATATTAAATTTAAATTTGCGAGAGCGTGCGTCGAAGTGCCTAATGTAATAATTATACAAAGCGCTAGATGTGAAACAACAACTTTTCAAGGAAACCAGACGTAAAGACCCGTGCTTGTCAAAATTTTCATATCTACATAATTTTCGGTAATATTGCTGTGACTGTCTGGTGCAACGGGGTAGAGTCACGAAGTGGAATACTTTTATAAAAAAAAATAATAAAAAAAATAATTCAGAACGAAAGTCTTCAACAAATGCAAAATTCTTCAATGTCTCAAAATAATTTAGTGTAATTAATGGTCCGCGAAGTGTGAGCGTTTCAAAAAAAAAAAATAGTTACTAAAGTGAAAAATGTACATTTCTATATAGTAAATAGTGGTGTTTGTGGTCAGCAAATATAGTAAGTGCATAATTAGTCTAAATTGGGTTCTGTTAAATGCTCCAAAAATTTAGCCTTAGCGTGCACATGAAGTATTCGTTTCGCATTGTGATCGACGAGACGTGATTTTTGTTCAAATTGTTGGTGTTGTAGAATTTTAAGGTTGATTTACGCAAGCAAGCAGCCAATTCGTCTCATCAGCACAACGCTGCATCGACAGACATCGACAATAGCCGTGGAAAACGTCATCGGCATCGTTTGTGCCATCATCACTCTCAATTATCCTCGTTTTTTTTTTGTTTTATTTACTTTTGGTTTGGCACTGTGCACTGTGGTGCAAAACAACCAAGTAAAACACAGTGTCTATTAGCTGGGAACCGAATTTTTATGACTGGCGCTGTTAAAGGTAAGTGTGTCATTCTTTTAAATATCAATTTTCAAATTTATGCATATTATATTTATTTATATAATAAAGAAAAAGTCGCTTGTATGTTAAAAATATAAACATTCAACTTGAAAGGCCAATTGCGTGCAGAAGCGGAAAATTTTTAACAAAACAAAGACTTCATATCATTCCATGAAGTGGGAATTCAATCACATTGTGCAAGCTAATTGTATATTTACATAATCTATTTGGTGGTATAATAATTCATATAGACAGTGGCAGGGATAACGAACGTGCGCTGTCAATAATAAAATACGGTGACATTGCAAGTTCTCCAAAGGCGCTAATTGGGCGCTCACAATTTCCGCAACAGTCCAAACGCTGTATGGCTATAACTTTCAGCGAGCTTTTTTCACTGTTGAATTAAAGTTAAGCTAAGTAAGATGAGCTATATACTCAGCTTTGCAAAAGTCATAGTGAATTGACAAAAATCCCAGCTATATTTACACTGCTAAGCTCGGAAAAAGTCTTATAAGTTTTCGATATTTTACAAATAAGTTTAAGTTTACAAGAATTACAAGTATCACATATGTGGGTAAGTGATAGTGCTGTTGATACATACATATTCCAATAGTATTCAGACAAATTGGTGAGTGTATTTTTGATGTTGGAGAATCACAGCTTAGTACTTGTGAAAAAGTACAAAAATTAAAAAATAAAATTCCATAATAATAGAGACAAAATAAAATTCTTCGATTAATTGGCGTGAAAATATAGCTTTTTTCATTATATGTATGTGCTAAAATGTTGAAAATGAATGATTGAGTACAGTATTACAGTATGCACATGGCCAATTAATATGAGATAATGTTTTATAATGATTGATTTGTTTCGCTTTTCGCTACTGATTGATAGTTGTATGTGCGTTTGGAGTGATGAATTGTATGTTAATAAACCTAGTGGGCGATCATAACTCATAACTATTGCAATGCATAGACATTTGTTTGTAACTACATATATATGAACACATAAGCGGTTAATAATGATATTATAGTCCTTTTATTGGGTTATCATTCACACTTTTCGATAAATCATACTTATAATTATAAAAAGTGTTTCTATAAAATCTCAATATCTTCATTCCAATACAAAAATTGTATGAACAATTGCTAATGAGAGGCTATGATTTGTAGTGATGGACGTTAGACCCACCCACTCAAAAGTACAAACATACATCTGTACATATGTACGTACAATAATTATGGCATGAGGCTATAAGTTTTTGCACTTGGCAATATTAAGCAGCATAAGGACTGATAGGTCTTCCTCGTGTTACATTTAGTTTGTGCTTGCGATAAGATTGCCATTAACAAATATCACTATCGCACACTTGAAATATTTTTTGTTTGTTTAATAAGTGACTGATACACTTAGAGAAACAAATCCACAGACTCTACTGAGTGGTTACACATATAAATATAGCGCCTCACTTAATTTCCTGTTTTTTTTTTTTTTGAAAGTTAACCACTTCTTACTTCCAAGGATTTTTTAATAAAAATCTATGGTTTAACAGATGTTTTAGTATAATATATAAACACCAACCACAACAAACCACAAAACAAAATTTTATTTTTTTAATAAATATCCATTTGGGCGTGGATTTAAACAAGGTTGAAAGATAATTATTATTATGTTCTTCTTTCAATACTTTGTTTCCATTTCTTGTAGACTTTTTGAACGCTCCTTTCTTATATTTTAGCTCATATGTACCCTTCCTAATTGGATCTGCCTTCGAGAGAGACACAATTTAATAACTATGTTTTTTGTTTTATAGCCTATAAGTGTTAATAATTAATTATTGTTAATTTTATTTGAAAATTTATAGGAAAATTTCAACTGCGTTGGTTTTTCTCTGAGTGTATTTGCATATGTATGGAATCACATGTCTTTGTTCTGATTTCAAATGTTTACCATGCACTTTCTCATGGAAACTATAGAAAAATAAGTGTCTGCAATAACATTTATTGCTCTATAACACGTATTGGTCACATACATAAGCTTTCGGCTTCCATTGGTAATAATCAGGAAATATTGAATTACAAAAATTATTTACTTTTAATGAGGTTCAATGATTGAAAAAGTCTTATTAAATTGCTTATGCCCGGTTTCACAGTTCGTACTTAAGTTGTGCCCAAAAAAAATCTTAGCTAAGCATTGTTGTTGACTGAGTAGTCATTTGCGTTTCACAGTCAATGCTTATTTTCTATAAAATTTAATTATGATATATGGCAGCACAATGAAAAACATTTGTTTACAAATGCCATCTGACAAATTGAAATTATTGTTGATGAAAAATAACTGCGACGAATAAATTTAGAATCTGGGAAATGGATGGAAACAATAAAAGGACACCGAATTTCACCGCAAGCGAGTGGGGGCACCTATTGCAACTCGCAGGAAAGCATATAACCGTCATTGAAAGCAAGAAATTCCAAAAATTTTTTCAGCAAATAATTTTTATTTTATTTTTTTGACAAATAAGTCAATTTTCAAAACAAAAATCAGCTGTTACTTAAGCACTGCTTAAGTCTCCCATTTTCAGTACTTAAGCAGAACTTAAGTATGAACTGTAAAACGTAATATTTCTGTTTTATCTTAAGCACAACCTAAGCACTGACTGTGAAACCGGGCATTAAATTTGTTTTTTACATTAACTCTTTTTTTTTGCAATATTGTTTTTGTATGAACAACCCTCCTAATATCAGCTTCAACGCACGCCTCTGTGTGGACTTTCTGTGTCAATCACTTGTGTAAATTGAATCAATTGAATTCATGGCAGTAATTTGCCTGGAAAATATATAACAAGCAGATAATTATAATGTAAACATATTTAAATTAATTTGTTTCTTGGGATGCTCAAATTTAATTGCGATAATTATAATTATAATACATGCATGCTGTAATATTCATTACCCTTTTGTGGCGCTGCTTAATTGAAGAAATGCAAAATATGAATTAATCAAAATAAGTGACGTCATTTTATAATTACCAACTATATTTAAATGTATAAATGTTGATAAAAATGTACGTGCTCGTGTAATAGTTTAAATGACAATTACTATATTCTAATCGTCAAATCGCGTTTTTTGCCATTACGTATGTATATATATGCTATTACGTATGTATATTTATATTTTATTACAACACCAGCAAATAAATTTGACATTGATTATAATAATTAGTCATCACTTGATGTGTATTTGCTAATGAAAAGGGCAAATATTTGACGTAATGGTGAATGGAGAAAAACTCTTTATGGAGAGATAAAAATAAAATGTCAAACTTTGAGTGCCAGCTGTTCGATTGCATGTGCATATTTGCAATTCATAATATTTGTGCAATAAAAAAGCAATATTATACTATTCTATAATAAAGTGTATAGTTTTAATATGTCTACTAAATTTCTGACAGTCTGAATTATAAATATATCATATAATGTGCAAATAGTTTTGATGGTAAATATAATGTATGAAAGTAATCTTATTTGTCATACGCTATCAAGAGTTAATGTGTGGTTATTATAATTTATCTGTAAATGTATGTATTTTGCTTCTTGCGTAACAATACTTCCTCAGTTATATCAACTTAAGCGACAGATACTATAAACGCCTTTCAAATAGATTTCCAGCACGTCGCTTTATACACTACGCAAATGAATCCCCGCACCGTGGTGTGATTTGATATTTATGTGCTAAAAATATTTAAAGGTTTATTTGAGTAGTGATTTGTTGTTGTTGTATCAGTGATTTTAGAAATTTCTTTAACTAACACAAATCCTATAATTATTTGTAAACAATATTGTTTGCAATTTCAGAATATTGTCAGAAAAAATATTATTAAATTAAGTTAGTAAAAAAATTATTAAAATACAGCGGAACTTCCATAACTCGAATCACTATAATCCACAAAAAAACTTCGAGTTATAGAGACCGAGTTACGGAAGGTAATTTGTATGAAATTTGACTTCTATTGCCAATTCACGATATCGAGTTATAGACGTTCGAGTTATGGAAGTTTAACTGTAATTGTGTTGTTGTAATTATCTTTTTTTTATTTTTTTGTCTGTTTTATAATAATGATTTTAGTATATATTTTACCAAATAATACCACTGTGCGGCGCTTAGGTCAACAAACTCGGCGACCTTCTTAATTCTTTATTCACTAAATGAAAAACTCATTGATAACAAATTAGATTAAAAATAGCATGTTGAAGCGTTGAGATTAGTCGTAGTTATGCTTTCTTTTTAGCATTTTTTATTCACATAAATTTATAATAAATAATAATTTATAATATTATATACCGGTTAAAATTTTGCCAAAATCATAATGATAAAGCTCGCCCTGTATAAATATGTATGTATGTATGTATAAAAATATCGAATTGGAAATAATAGCACATCCCTATGGAGTGAACTTTCAAAAGATGGGCTGCGCTCAAATTAATCAAAAATCGGCAACAAATTGATACTAATTTTCATTCAAACAGCGCCAAATGAGAAATTCAAATAACAAATAATAAAAAAACGATTTACACCGAGTTAAGGAAAGATACCAGCGTACCAGCATGTATCAGACATCTGCCTTGAAGACGTCCGTCTTTTTTATTTTCGTCTTTCGAGATAAATGATAAATGAGTGCAAATATCAGCTATCGTCTTTTTAACGTTAGAATGATGTTTGCCACAGAGCGCCGACCAACCTTTGCCTCTGAGTCGAATATTGCACTTTGAGGAACTGACAACGCGGTGTAAAGTTGATCCGCTGCATTGGAGATAACTCTTTTTCTAAGATCTTATAACTAGTATAGTTTTTATTGTCGGAGCTCGTGCTCGCGGTGCTATAAACTGTATATGTAACTGTATGGCGTGTTCTAAGAGCGAGTAAATAGTGCTAGTTGCAATTGTGTTGAGCTTTCGCTATCCACGCTTATTTCACTACAAATGTCAAGCTAATAGTCGCTGGAATAAAACTCGGGTGCCTGCAATTTTGAATTGTGCGACCGAAAGGCGATAATAAAACAAAAAAAAAAAAAACATAAATAAAATTACATACAAACATACATATATAATACAGTAAACATTATTAAATAATGGAAGAGCAGTTATCTGTCTTCAGTGTCTCGTGTTTCATGGATACACTTTATCAGTCCACATCGCTGACAGACTGGAAGGAGGTGAGTGTTTGGCAAATCGGAAACTAACGAGTTTAGGTGATTTCACTATGTGAGAAGTGTAAACAAACAAAATATGCTAAAATTAAGTAGGCTAATGTTGGTGCTAAAATAAATTGAATAAAATATTATTAGTAGTGATGGCAGAAAATAATCGATATTTGATAGATATACGTGATGATATTTCCATTTTTAAGTTTCAAAAAAGTTTAAATATTAAATGTGTGTATGTGCAATAAACAAATTTCGTTTTCTATAATATTTTATTATGAGCACAAACGAATCTAATATCTTTTTCAGCGCCAAAAACTTGTCCGCAATTTTTTTAAATTTATGGCAAAAGTGTCTCGCACAGTGAGTGTAATTTAGTTTCCTGTCTTAAGTTAATATGTGAATATTAGAAATATACAGTGATGAGCACAAAACAGGCACAGCTTCAATCATAATTAACTTTGAAGATAATGAAACGATGATAAACGAATTTAATTCTAAATTGACTTAAGTCAAAGTTATGACTTGGTACAGAAATAAAAATAATTTAATAAATATTTAAATAATTTAATTATATTAAATAGTAATAAATGGCACTGTGACAACATTTTTTTGCAAAATTGAATCGGAAAAATCGACGATACAAAATGTATCGAAGGAAAAGCTCTTTATTGAAATTATTTTGGAAGCTTATTAAAAAAGTTTTTAAAAAATGTGAAACTCCTAAAAAAATTATCAAAAAAAGTAAATAGAAAGGTTAATTTCACAAGAAATAAAATTTGATAACTGTGCTCTCATATTTACTAGAAATAGTTCTCATGAATAAATATTTACTTTGTTTACTTTCAATAATTTCCACTAATTTAAAATTCGTGCTGTGCTATTTATGTGCTCAACACTATTGAGTTGTTTATATTTAGCTTTCTGCTTTAAATAGTCATATGCAATATCATATAGACATACATAAAATTTAAAAATAATTGACACATAGGAGAAATGTGTTTTCTATTTAAATATCACGAGACACATTTTAAAGTGGAAAATTTTTATTTATTTTTATGTTCAAACAAGGTAATTCGCCGACGAAATGTCTTAAGTAAACTATTCAAATTTAGTAAACATACCCTAATTTTATGTGCTTAACTGTATTTGTTGTTAGAAGAATTTTGTCGCCAGTCGTATGAGTTTCTAAAGTTTTACAACAATAATTACAGCAAATTATTTGAAAGTGTTCTATATGCATCAAAAAACTACATTATACATGCTAAGCGACAAGTGTTTTGTAAAAAAGAAGAGTACTCATCTGCCGCACTCAATTATCAGAATTACATGAATGCACTCGTTAATCAACATTATTTGTCCGCTTTATTGCTTGACAATTAAGTTTTGCACTTTCGAAAACATGAAAAAATTGCAATTTTTCCACACATCGATCATTTTTTAAACGAATGACAGCGTTTGACTGAGCATTTTGTTGACACTTCACTCAATTGAAAGCCAATTGACAACATCTAACGCGAGGTAACTTGAAACAAGTGTCATATTTGTTGAAGTTTCTCAACGGTAATGGTAAAGCAAATAAGATAATGTTATGAAATTGTTAATAAAATTTATTTTATTATGGAAATGGCGTTAAGTAGTGCTGTTAAGTAATTTATTTTAATGATGTTAATTCAGTTTTGTTTTATTATTTTATATACTCTAAATGAAAGTTAGATGAGACTAAAATCTCAAAACAACTAATCGGAATTTAAGAATTTTTATAAAAAAATATTGTATTTTTTATTTATTATTTAATATTTTTATAAAAAAAATATTGTATAATTATTCCAAAAACGTATTTTGATTACATTAAAATTAATCGATTGTTCGATTAAAATAATCGATTAAATTTTGTATAATTCCTTGTTCAGTTTCATCGAAAAGTCGAATAAATTGTACACAATCTTATTCTGAACGAAAATTTACTATTAAATATTTTAGTAATAATCGAAACTGCGATTAATTGATTAATAAGTCGTAAGTGAATTTTTTTTTTTCAATAATAAGTAATTTCTTGAAATAATTTATTAAATAGTCATGTATATGTATGAAATACAGCGGAACTTCTATAACTCGAATCACCATAATCCAGAAATTTCATTAAAACATAAAATTTTCCAAAAAGCTGTAAAATATATATTTATACATAGTTTTACTTAGGTACTTCTTAAAAATTATGGACAATTTATGGACATACGATAAAAGATGTTTTCTGTAATTTTGTTTGTAGTATTTTGCTATTGTTTGGCTCTTGAAGTTTGTATCTCATGCCTTGTGTTAGATGATATATGCAATTCATAAGTGTAATATTATATTTTTTGTTCGCCTCCGTACTATATAGAGGTACTCTTTTAAAATTCTGCCTCGATAGTAAAATTGTAAATTTTGTATTATGCCCTTGTCGAAAAGTTCGATTTATAGAACGAAATTTGTATGAAAGTTGCCTTCTATTGCCACTTCAAGAGTTCGAGTTATAGAAATTGGAGTTCGGGAAGAAAATTTGTATGAAATTTGGCTTCTAAACGCTATTGCCACTCCAAAAGTTCGAGTTATGGAGATCTTCGAGTTATAGAAGTTCCACTGTATTATATTTTTTTTTATTTTAAGTGTTTCCCATAGAATATGGAAAAAGGTAACAATTTCATAAACACCCTATATTTATAGTTCAATGAAATAAAATAATATACAATTATGAATTACTTTTGCTACTGATAAAGTTAAATGAAATCGGTTATATTTATACATAATTGTTTTATAAAAAGTGTGTCATTTCTTAGTATAATTGAAGTAGTTTGTGCGTAATAAATCTGCGAATATGTTTTTACATATTTAGATGGGCATATATGTATATGTACATAATTATAGATGAATATACATACATACATACAAAATCGCAATTAAATGTTTGTATGCCTGTACATATCTAATAATAACATACCACTAAATCTGACAACCATACTTCAACTTAACAAAGCGCCTAAAAATATGCAACTTTTCTTGCTAATGTCAAAATAACTGTTATAAGTAGAAATAACTGCATATGTATAAATATAGTCATATTTGGTCTTATCCTTGGACTTCTGATAAAACAACTCATTTAACTTTGGTTAAGGACACATAAATTGATATATCATAAAAACATTAAATATATGAAAACACTATTTAGTGAATTGTCTTTCAAAACGACATATTTGCGTCGTTAATTAGTTAACAATTGTCTAAATATAATTCCATTTACCGCTTCACAGGATAAAAATACAAAGTCGAGTTAAGTTTTTTTTTTATTAAATTTCCACATACAAGTATACATATAATGAATGAAGTAAATAATACATATTGGAAAAAATAAATCAAAATATAATTTTTTTAACTATTTTTTTGATTAAATACAAGTACATAGATACCTGTATGTGCCGGCATGTTCTCCTTGAATTAACAATAAACTCAAAAAGCAATAATTCTTTTGTATGAAATATGTATGTAGTGTTTTTTATTACATACATGTAGAGCACTTGCGGTAAGTTCTTTGATGAATGATAAAAGCCGCCTTTGATTTTAATAAGTAGTTACACACTTATGTGAAGAACCTACTGTTCTTTGAAAACACTCGGTATGAATTCGTATACTGATAAACGGTATGTTTTTTAATAGTTTACTGCATTCATATTTAATTATTGTTTCATATCACATCTTTGGCAAATAACGGTAAACTAGCACCTTGCACTTCCGAAAAAAAAACAAAAACAATTATTTATAATATATTATTTTGAATCACGCGAAGTAATATATTTCGGAGTCACCTTGTCGAGTAGCTAACAAAGACTGATTTATCTGTAACTAATACATAGTTTTTGCGAAAATTCTCGTTTTACTATATCGCCAATATACATAATTTACGGTATATTTGTGTGTACTTATTAGTATATATATACATAGACATATAAATATGTGTATTAGGGCACTCGTAATCCTCCCAAAAAATTAATATGAATAATATAGTTCACATGGTTCCAGAAAATCGATATATTTAATATCAACTGAACATTTTCAGGGAAAAATTAAAATAATCGTAGATTTTCGGATTTACAGTACCGTTATTTGAACATAGGTTTTTATAACAACAATCATTGCCATATCAAACACTTTTTTATTGACGATTTATGAGAAGGTGGCTTATTAAATGGCTTTCACAATTAATTGTTTGAAAATTGCATATTAAATATTTTTCAAAAAAAAAAAAATGAAATAATCTAAAAATACTGTTGAAGGCTTCTAGTAACTACAATGACCTTTGAAAGTCCCAACAAAGCCCTGTTTTCGCTTCATTAAATTATTTTCTCAAGTTTTATAGCAACTTATCAAATGTTTACAATTACAACCACCCTAATGCAAAGCCATACATCATAGGCACACATGTTTACATACTTCTACATATTTATACTTTGTCCGTGCAAAAACAATTTAACGCATTTGTTTGACTTACGAAACGGGAATAATGTCAAATTGTGTATGTTATTTTGGCTGATTAAAATTAGTAAAATAACAGTGTCTATTTTAGGTCCTATCAGTTGCCTATAGCGGCAGAACTACAGCAGAGTGTGGGAAAAAATCGTAGTATACATAAGGCATGTTTGTTGTTCATGAAGATAACGAGTAGCGTTAAACCGATGACTTCTTTTTGAAAATGACATTTATAATTCCATTAATTTTTGTTTAGACTATTTTTCTTATTCCTTTAAAATTAGACGCTCTTAGATTTGCCTCATATGTTTCTTCTGTGTCATCTTAGTTTTATGAGTTTGTACTCTTCTAGCGGTTTGAATAACTAAAATATCTTAGATATGCCTATTCGTCGTCCTTTGACATACTCCCTTGTTTTGGCAAATGAGATCACACACGACAGCTGAACTTTCTCTTCTCCGGCGGCTACTCTTGTTCAGTGCTTTTTTAATATTTTTTCGAAGCAACACTTCTAGATTTTCTCCCACTTCTTCATCAAACAAGTAGCAGTGTTGGCTCTTCTCCTCGCCTCAATTGGAAAGTTGGACTTGTTTACTATGTAGGGACCCTATATTGCTTTTTCGAAAAAGAAAAATTTCACATATTTCAGAATTTATTAAACTGCCAACACTGTTTCGTTGTAATAATGTTTGTCTTCTCGATTCGAATCATCAAGATCATAGAACAAATCGCTCCCCATGCAGTAGATGTGAGAGGTTAGGAGAAAAGCCATTCTATATCGTTCTAGATAGTATAGCGGGGTCAACATATAGGGGTAGATTATCGTCCCTGACATAAAATAACTCCAATTATAATTTAAACAAGTCTCCTACGAAATATAGATAGATGTTCGGAAACAGCTCTCGATTATTTTATTCTAAATTAATTGTCATAAGACTAGGTGGTGGTCTCTAAGGAAGCCCTCTCTCGTGTATATAGAAGGTTCCATATCTGTCGATCGAGGTTTGATCTTCACGAACCTGATAACTACATAAAATTTATTTAGCAGTACTTTACCAAAGCGAGACAGTACATCTCCAGTCTCTAAGTCTTGCTTCCATTGCTTCAGACGACTGACATAGCAGAAACTCAAATAGAATGTACCAAAATCTCCAATGAAACATAAATACCGGAGATCAATCTCGAGCCCTTTATGTTAAATTGATCGTCATAAGACAAGGTGGTCCCTGAACAAGTTCTATCTTGTAGATGTAACAGGTTACTTCACGGACCTGATATCTACATAAAATATATTTTGTCGCTCTCAAACTTTCTTAGTATTGCGTCCATCGCTTCTTAATGTTAAGGTTCTAATAAAGCAACTGGTTATTTACAACAACAATAGCAACACTATTTTTGACTGCATTTGTTTTGCACACAATTGTTGCTG
The DNA here is from genome assembly GCF_028554725.1 of Zeugodacus cucurbitae. Taxonomy (NCBI): domain Eukaryota; kingdom Metazoa; phylum Arthropoda; class Insecta; order Diptera; family Tephritidae; genus Zeugodacus; species Zeugodacus cucurbitae. The sequence continues at coordinate 52,732,006 of NC_071671.1, forward strand.
CTTCTAAGCAAAACATCAACAGCCACCTGTGCATTTCAGCTGATTATCTCGAGCGAATGGGGCGACTGCGTCAAGTCTGTTGATGAGGTGAGCGGCCGAATGTTTATGCTGAGCAAACACATACATACATTCATGGTATGTACCATGGATCATCATCATAATTGTGTTGTCTATGCAGGTAGAGGGGTGCTTAGTTGGTACGCTATTCGGCCAAAAACCACCGAAAACATTTTGTTTACGAAAAAACAAAAAAAAAGTTGTGTTACTCACACAAAAATGTTGCGCTCCACACAGCCATTCAAGTCGCTGCGCGCCTGTGTGAGGCTCTTATCTCATCGAGCTGTCTGTCTATCAGTTTTGACATAAAAATTACCCCAGACGTGTGGGTACATATGCCGGGACTGCAGTGCATTCTATGATAGTACCGTTTATTGTCTCATCTCTCGCTGTTTAGTACGGGCATTCATGCAGTCAGTGTCAGTGGTACACGGTGGGTGAGAGAGACGCGCGGTGACACTACAATTAATCAGTGAAGTGAAAGAAACTTGGAGGTCCGTGATTTCCACGACTAAACGCTAAATGGGTTAAAATCGCAACAACGCGCTGTTGCCTGTGCTGTCTGCCTTTGTTTTTGGAGCTTAATGATTGGTTTAACGGTAGTTTGAGTTGATACGCGCCATTAGTTAGTTAACGCGCGCAACGCCGCTATTTAGTTGAGTTTAGTCACTCGCGGCGCAGATGACTAAATTCGCAACTTTCATAGACACGCAACACGTAAACGCCGTATCGCACCATCATCCCCCATCACACTTTGCTCGGAATTAGGCGGACGCGCGGCCTTTTTATTGGAAGCGTTATACATACATACTTATTTCTATATATATGTACAAGTACATATGTTTGTTTGGTTTGTTGTACATTAATTGTAATTCGCTTTCGAAGGCAATTGTGTTGACCTTTACCCCCAAATAGTGCGCGCGTGTGTGTGTTACAGTAAAAAAATTTAAATTAGTGAAAATTGTGCGAAAAAGCGTGAAGAAAATTTAGTTCACAACAAATAAGTGTTTTTGTTTTGTTTCTGTTATAAAAATTCCCTAAATTATGAAGAAATCGCTCAGCACCACCCATGAGGATGAGGAGGAGGCGCCCGAGAGCAGTGCTGTCGGCGATCAAACACGCCGCACACCGCCGCGTCTCATGCAGATGGGTCGCGCTTTTTCCGAAATGTCACCGCTAAATCCGGCCTCTGCGTCACCCTCCGCGCGCAGTGCATCGAGCGCGGCTGCTGGCGCCGGCGCTTTGCAATTTCGCCGTGACTCTGGCAACTATGGCAGTATTTTTCCTTTTGGATTCTTGCGTCTCTCCCTACAAAAGACCGGAAGCTCGATACAGGTAACAAACACACGGTTGCCAGCTCATAGTACCATACGTTTTTTGTGTTTTTTATTTTATTTTTGTTGTAGTTATCGCATTTGTTATTTGTTTGTTCGCCCGCTGTCTATGTCGGTGCTGCTTCAAATACAATAAACACATAAAAACATGCGCGCCTACATAGTTAAATGTAAATATATACAGTGATATTTATATATATACAGGGAGGTATATAGATACATAAAGTTCGTACATAAATAAACTCGGTTTGTGCGAAAGTACGCGGGTCGCTTGTAGCGTTGAAGCTGATAATCTCTCGTTGTCATATAACATTTTTGCAATTACTAACTGATAAGAATCTTATTTGTACACACTCACATACTGGCGCACATTCCCATGTACATAACGTGTGTATAAGCACTTGTACATAGTTATTGATGCACCTTACTGGCGTATGGTACAGGCCCTGTGAGAAATTTTGTACTTTGTAACTTCGCTTAGATCGAAAATTAGTTTGTGATTCCCCGAAGTTTTCATTTATTGTCACTGCTCTCGTATCGAAGAAGCTGTTGTTGTTGCTCGCTTTATTTCCCCAGCAATCAAAGAAGCTGGTGTCGACCCTTACAAATAGAATTTCGTCGCCGGGTTTTGGACTTAACTAATATATTTGCGTAAAAACTCATGCCATTTTCGATTATGTTCCCGTTGTTTAACTAAACCAGAGAGCTAGTAAGAACTTTTGAAGTTTAGAAATGGTTTAACCCTCCTATTTTGTCTTTTAATCATTGTAAAGTGAAGAATTTGTGAGCTACAGAGCGTTTCACCATTTCTCTATCTATCGAGAAGTTTTATCTAATCAAACCCATTAAAGGCTATTTGTAAGTCACTTTTGTGCTCTTTACCTCTTCAATTATTCTTAGAATTTTGATTGCACACCTAATAATTTGAAGTATTCTGTGCGTAACTTTCTCAGAGATAAGTTGATACTACATTATTTGATGGCTTAGACCTCGGACCATCGTTGATTTTGAACCCGAACAACAGAGATAATGATGGAATTAAATAGTCAATTAAATATCTTTTCAAATGATTTTTTCTAATCTGTACATAGACCTTAAGACTATTTATGACACTTAATAACCTTGGAGACTTACTATCGTACTATAGAGTTGTACTTATCCTATGGAATATAGATCTACTTAAAGATACCCAAGGTTCTTACACTTTCGAAGAAAATTATGTAAAAAAATTAACAAATTTAATCTTCGAATACATAAATAATTGGGATGGTGGACTCTGTAGTTTCTTACGTTGTTAGACAAAATATTGACGAAACTTTAAATCTTTGTATTATTAATAACATTTTGATTCATCCAATACTCTATTTTAATTGATAAAATATACACTCTGTAACAGAATTTTTTCCAGTTCTTGTAACATGTTACTTCTGCAATATCTATGTTAGTTCCTCCATAAATTTTCTTCTGAAAAGTGATACATCATGTTTGTTATACATTATCTTAATTAATGCTAATTTTTTTAAAATGATCACCTTCATTTTTTCCAACTGCTTCACATTTTCTGCATGGTACTCACTCACTTCAAAGCACATATGTACTTCTTTGTGTAAAGCATAATAACGCCATTAGATAAATATTTTGTTAATAAAAACTGGCATACGGTAGATAATCCTAAGTAAAATAAATATGATAGATGGCTCTGTTCTATTAACAAAAATACCAGCAAAAAAATACCAAAGTCTCTAACAAATTCGATAAAATTCGCGCAACAACAACAATAATAAAACATCAAAACAAAAAATCTTTCAAAAGAGCACTGAAGCTAAGCTCATTAAATAAAAGAGGAATAACGGGATACGCAAGAGCTGATTCCCAAATAAAAAGCTTGTTAATTATAGTTTAAAGCCTATTTATTAAGTGAGATCGCATTTTGTACTCCCACATATCACTTAATTAATCTCCACATCGTTGCAATTGCTCTCTGTTCTCAAAAGCGTTGATAACACTTAACATTCGGTTTAAGGTGAGATTTAGATTGCATTTAGAATATTCGTAATTTCATTAAATTTTAATAATCATCTCACTTCTTAGATCCCTTCTTAGATGGGATCGAAATATATACAGATATATATTTTTTTGCATTTTTATTTACTAATTTTTACATTGTTATTGTGTTTAATGTACTAGTTAGACCTAATTAATTATTTAACAAATAAGGTTTTACAGTCTATAGCTTAACAAATCTTTAAAACAAACTCAGTGTGTGTAACTTCATAGTATTTTCCATCACTTAGAGATGTGTAAGTGCGTGTATTATTAATCGATTAATTTAGTAATGCATAGTAATCGCTTTTTTTTAGAAATAATTGTATTATGTATGCTTCTTGAGTAAATTCTCACACATTGATCAATGTCAATGCTGCCGGATGAATTGTTCCAAGAGCTAGGCTTGCTGTCGGCCGCCTGAAAGTATGCAAAAAAAATCGAAAGTTGACGATCAATGTGATCACAAAAGATTGATATAGAACGAATAAATAAAGCTACAAATACATATATATATAAATAAAAAAATAATATTAATATACGGCATGTTATTGTATTTCCAATCAAGTAACTGCATACCCAGATTTATAAATCTCATATATTTTATAAATACATTGTCGCTCTATTGTCACTGATATGACTTATGCTATACATACATACCTATCACATGCGTAATTTCATATACAAGATTTTTATAGATATACATATATACACATTCAACCATTATTAACAGTTTTTTACTTTGTTTTGATGTACTTTATAACTGTCAATATCAACTATGATCCAATAAAGAAATGATGAGTGTTTTGACATTCATGAGCATCCAATGCAACTATCAATTAGTAGTGAACAAAAACAATCATAATAAAATATAGTAGAGCGACATGCAATGTTTAGCGCATATGTATCTCTATTTGTATGTACATATATTTTTTACGAGGTTGGTTCATATATAGCAGTGATTTAACTTAATGTAATAAATATGCTTAGTATGCTGGTAAATCCGATCTTCAAATCGTGGATAATATGATATTTTTGTCGTGACCTAGAGCTCTTTTGCTTTTAATCTCTATAATCATGGTGAAATTTCATACGATTTTTCTCCATTTCCCTGTAGCGAGTACCAGAGGAAACATATATAATTATATATTAGATCTAGAATAACGTTACTTATGTTATCAACTGATAATATTGGATTGGCAAATATCTTCCTTCCGCCTTTTTGTCTTTTCGCGGCTTTGTATCAAGCGCTACAGAGCTCGTTCCTGGCAATACATCTTTGAAAGGGCTTGACATAACCTACAAAACGACGCTATGCATGATTAGTTTGGGTATTGCGTTCAGCAGTTATAGACGTGTAAACAAGGAGTTCACTAAAGCCTAAATTCGCGCTATTTTAAAGTTTTCCTTCGTTAAAGGCAAATCTGCTAGAGAATCGTTCCGTTAGAATAATGGTGTTTTGGGGGATAGTACTCTATCACCTTGACTCATTTTTGAAGCGGAAGGTGACTGGCGACGAAAAAACGATCACATACGACAATATCACGAGAAAACGGTCGTGGTCGAATGCTGTGTGTGTTGGTGGGATTGAAAGCGAATCATCCACTATGAGCTGCTCCCATATGGTCAGACGCTTAATTCTACCATCTACTGCGAACAACTAGACCGCTTGAAGCAGGCGATCCACCAGAAGCGTCCCGAATGGGTCAACAGGAAGGGTGTAGTGTTCCATCAGGACAACGCACAGGCCACACACTTCGTTGATGACTCGTCAGAAGCTACGGGAGCTCGGATGGGAAATTTTATCGCATTTACCATATAGCCCGGACATAGCGCCAAGTGATTATGAAGCTGCCGTCTAGATTTAAATTTAAACTAAATCCGATCACTTTATATATAAAGCATTGAATAAAGTTCAAAAAAGCGGAAGGGAGATATTTGTCAACCAGTCGAAATTGATGTGTTTTCTTGGAGCAAATATTATTAAAAAAAAATCCTAAAAACATCACTTGCTGACGAGAGACTTGAGGTAGGGAATTTATTAAGGGAATTTTTAAATGGATTTGACATAGAGTTTTGGATAACATAAAAGAAGTTAAAAATTTAACGTTAATCGGAAATTCCCTACCTAAATTTCCCTAAAAAAAAATATATTTGAAAACAACAACATATATATTTTTCCAGTTCACGAGAGCAAGTCGATAACAGATAACCGTAAGTGGTATAATCGCTTTCTATTATTGGTATTTTTTGATTATACCAGTTTGTTAAATTTATACCAGTTGTTTGTTCGATTCGCTAGTCTCCAAAGTTTGGCTAATCGAAGACTATTATTGCATTTTTATACTTTTGTTGTATATTTTAGTATAATAAATTAACTAACATTATTTGAATATTTTGAATTTTTGTCATCAAAAGTTTATCTCTTAATTTTTTTTTCATTTTCATCTTTGAATTTGATCAAATCGATTAAATAAATATCAATTAAACAATTGTTAAATTTTGACGATAGCAGAAAGAATCGAAAATCGAATTTCTGTATCTCAAAAAGTATGAGAAGTCAGCTCTTCGAACAAACCTCGTACTTGTGTACCGACAAAAGCATATACTGAAATACATATTTATGTATGTAAACTATTAAATTTTCTATATTCGTATGCAACGAAGTGTCGCTGAAGCTGAACAGCTGTCATTCAGCTGCTTGCCATGAGTGACAGTTGCTCTTTGTTACCGATATATCACCGGGTGTTGTTGGTGCTATCAGCGACAGCAGTATTTTGTTCCATACGCACGCATTACGCTACAACATTTATTGATCGTGAAAAATGTTCTATGAGAAAAAAATAGTATTCTACTAATGCTTACGAAAGAAACAACAAAATTTGTGCTCTGAGAAATATATATTTAAGTAAGTGTGTGTGTTTGTAGTGGTTATCAATTGGCCTTATCAACGCCAAGGAGTAGAAGCAGCAGCAGCATCATACGCGCGGATTAATAACATTTGGCTTAGTTTATTTACAAGAGCACTTATTTACATGTGTACTTAATATATCCAATACAAACAGGAAGTGGGCTTGCCTAGCTAGCGGCTGGCTGGCGAGTACACTGTGACTTAAGAGTATACCAACATACATATATATATATATACATATATTTGTAAATGTTTGCAAATGCAGACAGCATCTTGGAATGTGCGCCGAATTTACAAAGATATATTAAGGAAAAAATTGCATTTGCCGCTGTAATCTAAAAAATTCGTTTGTTTATTTTGTGTTTATTGAAATAAGAAAAGAAAAATGAAATTCACAACAATGTGCAAAACTAATTAATTAATTGAAAAATACATTTGCCTTCCTTATGATTATGCCTTCTTTATGACCGCTTGTATACTTTGTCTATTGCGCCGCTTCTATGGCCAGGCCAGCTATTTAAGTGTCAACGCAAAGCTGTGCCAATTCTCAGTTCGATTTCGTGCAAGCAAACCGTTAACGTCTACAGCGTTCGCAATTCAATTTACACTCCCACACACAAGAAGAATCATAAAATTTAGTTATTTTTTTGAAGTGTTTTGTGCATTCAATTGCGTTTTCAAAAAGCCGGCAAAATTGCTTGTCCAGGTGAAACGTCAAAGGTTCCCTCCGTTTATTGTATCAGCTTAACGGAAGGAGTGAACGAAGTGAAAGGCGGCAAAACGGCGAAACGCAGCAGAAGTTTTACGACAATGTTTAAGGCACGTCTAAAGCCGAGTCATACACCGGATATTGAGGTATTGATTAATATACATACATACATACAAAAAAAATTTACGGTTTTATATTTATGTTTGAAGGATAAGAGTCTAATGTAAAAAAATATATCTCAAAACGAAATTTTCAGATAAGCATATATACTAATATTCCTTCAAAAATGTTAAAAATTATGTTTTGTTTTTTGAATATTCGAGTGTTGAATGATAAAATTGGTGTTTTTTGAAGTACAAGGATCTCTTAATTTGAGATTTCGTTAATTTGAGAGAGTTTCATCATTCATTGCCGCCATAGAAGTGGCGAATCGAACAATCAGCTGTTATAAGTTCAAGAGGCTGTCATAGCGCTACAACATAAAGACGTAAAACTCTGAATTATTGAATTCAATTGGATAAATTTGTTTTGGCTTTCAAAATGCTGTGCTTACAAACAATGAACTGAGAAATATTGTGATGGTTTCCGCTGTTAAAACATGGACAATGATGGCAATAAATATACTTTCTTAGTTACCCCTAGAAGTCATCCAAAATATTAGTGTCGAATAATATTCGAATTTTCGAAGGGACTTGGACATAGCACAAAAATAGTGAATAAACGAGATATATTGCTTAAGAAATCTTATACGAACATCACCGACTTTTTCAATTAGCCTCGTTTGTCATACTAATATACGAAAATCATGTCTTGGGCAACACTTTTGTGTTCATTATTTTATTAATTACATGGCTAGTATAGCACAGTTCGTGAAGTGATAGCAAGAACACCGTTCACCAAATAGAAATATACGATTTAAATTAGTATTCAATTATCGAGACTGCTCGAGACTGGTTTTCTCGTTCAGCAGTACCGATGAGTCTGGATGCCTCTTCATTTACATGCTGTACAAGCCTCATTTCGTGAGTCTTTGCAAGTTTGGTTATTTCGTTTACTACTGAATTCACACCAAGATCACTGTGAAGGTCAGCAGATCTAACATACCAAGGAGCATTAACTATACTTCTTAGTACCTTATTTTGAAAGCGCTGAATGCAGCCAATACAGTTTTGAGTAGAGCAACCCCATAGTTGATCTCAATAGGCCCAAATTGGCTTTAGTACTTGATTATATATAAACAGCTTGTTTGCGATTGAAAGCGTGGATCTCCTACCGACCAGATGGTAAAACTTAGCAAATTTTAAATCAAGCTCGCACCTGTTTTTTCTTGACATGCTCTTTCCAACGAAGCTTAGCATCTAGATAGATATTGAGGTTGACTCTCCTGCTGTTAACAGGGCTGTGTCATCCGCAAATGTCGCTGCCACATAACTTGAGTCAGTGGGGATATCACTTGTAAAAAGCAAGCAAAGCATTGGCCCCAACACGCTTCCCTGTGGAACACTCGCTTCTATCGGCTGCAAGTTTGAGTCTGAAAGATGATAAAATGAATTGTCCTAAGACAATTTACATTTGAGACACAATGTAACACAATATTTCTTAGTTTTTTATTATTTTTAGGCCAAAAATGCTTGGAGATCATTTACCAAATGATTTCCAATTTAAAATTTTCTGAGTTTAAACAGCTGATGCAATTTATTGTATGATATCTTCGAATTATCCATTAATAACATTGTACCTAACATATGTGGTGTAATGTATAAGTACTTAAAATTGTTTTGTAGAATTAAAAAATATCAATAATAATCATTAACGATGCTGAAATTGGTACATAACCTATGCTCTGGCTAAAACCATTCGAAAATCACATACTAGGTTTATCCCAAAAATTCTGAAAATGTCTTTTATCTCTTAAATTTATAAAAATTATTAATTCTGAAAGACTTGTGGCCTCTTCCAATGTTTGAAAACCCAGACATGGTCATCCTTTCCCTTTTATTAGTTATGTGTGATTTGACATTTTTACTGAGTTCGAGTTACCAAAAAAGTGCATTGTTACTATATCCGAATTTTAACGCCAGTTTGAATAGGATCGCTGAATATTTTCTGAAGCTCTACGATCTTTGTACTCTTAAATTGTGTGATATTCAATGGCTACAGATTCTTTTCGATGATAATTATTCTTCATTGAATATTGACTTCGTCTCTTCTTCTTGGTATCGATTTTTATCGCGTCACGAAGGTTTGCTGACGTGTGTTTTCAGTCACATCACACAAAAAAAATTACATAAAAAGATTTTAGAATAAAATATTATTGGTTTGATTGATTTAAAATTGTTTTCGCTTTAAGTCCTAAATTAAAAATTTATGAAAGTAATAAATAAAATACGGAAATGACTCTCATTAATCATTAAGCTTACATGAATATAGATTGACTTTATTTCGCTATTACTGAAAATTTTAAAATATTATATTAAACGATCAAAATTAGCTAAACATATGTACATACAAATACCTCGATCAAAATCAGTTCACTTTATCTATGCTAACTGATTTATTTATCAAAGCACAATCTGTAAAAATAATTACGTCAAATATCTAACGGTATTGTAACAAATGCGGCGTGTTCTATTTCATAAAAAAATGAGTGATTGTAACAACTGTGTTGAATGGGTTTGATGGGGCTTAATTGATGAGTCCCATGATCAATCATGAGAAAGTCATAAATATATATTTAATTTTCTTAATCAAACAAACATTGACGTACAGTTATGGACTTAAAGAAATGTGTTTGTGTTGGTAGAGATTGTGGCTTTGTTGTAGCTGAATGTGTTTGTGCGGTTTGTTTGAGGTCATTATGAAAAATTTTAATATTTATACATATATGCTTGCTTAGAGTACCATACTTGCTGTTTTGCTCTCTTTTTATCGCTGCTTTTGCTCCATTGCTGACCACGAATTGTCACTTATTACAAAAACAATTAATATACATTTACCCGTATTCTATTTTAGCCGCCAAACGCCATTGAGGGGGCTGTCCCTTCAACATTTCATACTTTCTTCTCTGCATCTTTGCTGCTAACAACAAGAAAAACGATTTTGAAAACAAAATTCTACAAAAGCAAATACATTAAAAGACAACAACAATTGTTTCGGCCTAAAATTAATTAAATTTTAATTTGCGCACAAAAGACAAAAACAAGGAAAAATTTTAAAATTGCATCTGATCCCTAAAAAAAACGGACAACAAAAATTAAAAATTACAAATCATGCAGCAAAATGACCCATCAGCTAGTCGCCACAGTAGCATTAAGCTTCCAAAGAAATCTCCCGTCAGCAACACCATAACAACAACAACAGCGTCACCGGTTAGTAGCACTGCAAGGATTAGCAATGCATCGTCGTACACAACCGTTATCACGACAACGAGCGCAACAAACGCTCAACAGAATATAATTTACAATCATCATACGATCAGCGCTCTGATACGTGGACTCCATAATACCGGCATACGAGATGTGAACACCATGCATCTGCCGCTGGTCGATGAGTCCGGTGAGGTGACGACTGGCACACTGGATCATTCGAACTCCACACCAAATTCGCTGCTCTCCTCGCCCAGGGTGCGTTCGGAAATGACACCGCATTCGTCATTGCCGCGGTTGATCATCAATATCGAGCCGCCTGATGATGCGGGCGGTGGCAGGGGTCGTGGTGTTGGTGGTGGCAGTTATACAACACGTTCGCTCTCCCCAACCGACGAACTGGAGTTGGCCAAACAAAATGGCAGTGGCCTACCGCTCAGTCCGGGCACACGTCGCTTCAGCCAATTTAATTTTGCGCTTCGTCGTTTCTCAAACAATCCAGCGGTATTTACACTTTGGAAATCCCTGAAATTAAAATTCTTCTAAAAATATCGTTTGTGGTTAATACTAAATGTACCGAGCTTGAGCGCAACCTAGTGTCTTTAATCATATCAAGCTTTGTTGCTTTTCTACCCTGTACTAACTCACTGTCTACCCTTTCTGTGCGCCGTTATACACGATCGCTCTCTGGTTCCTTAATTTTTGCTTGATGTCTTATAACAACTCAGTACTCATTAAACGTCACCTGCGCCGCTCAATACAATGCTCTCTGCATTGTGAAATCTCAGCATAAGCTTACTGCAATCTTCTACTGTTCTCACAAATTCTTACTGGCCCCTACGCTGTTTCCACAATTTCCATTCTAACTCTCCGAAGCTCACTACTAAGCTCTGCTCTGCTCTGCCTCCAAGTTGCACACTCTCTCTCTCTCTTTCTCTTACTTACAAAGTTGGTGATGCGCGTTCGTTTGTTTGCTTTGCTTTTATTACTTCCTTTTCGTTGGTTTCCACCTCCTCCACCACCTACAACTAAATCTTCTAGTTTCGCACAATCACTCAGCAATATGCTTGTCTAACCTACCTTCTTGCCAATTCCATGTTGCCTTCGCTCACATGTTGCGTTCACTAAGTTGTGGTTGTTGTTTCGTTGTAGTTCAAACTCTTTTTACCCACTTGCGTCTATTTTTACACAGATTTATCCTTTAACTTTTATTTTTCTGCATGTTTTGCGTTCACACACAATTGGGTCCATCGTTTGTTTGTCTGGGCTCATCATCATCGTTTTAGCTATCGTTAATATCCTACGCCTACTTACATACCTAACTATAGTTAGTTGCTCGTAGTTGCATGCAACATTGGTTGGTTAGTTGGCTGCTACTTCTGCGGCTTTCCCATGCTTTGATCTCTTGTTGAAGTTATAAATAGCCAGCGGCGGTGGTTCGGAGTCAACAAGGTGAGTTTCATGTGAATAGTTCAACTAAGAATTTTCTGTTTAATGTCGTTAAAAAGTTAACAGTTAGATTTAGAAGAATTCATTTAAAAAATCATAAAGAGGTTTGTAAGAAATTATATTAAGAATTCCATAAGAATTAATTTTTAAGTAAAATTTAAGTGGAAATTATAAATCCAGAATTTTCAACCACAAATGTATGGGTTTTTTCTATATATCTAGAACCTAATTTAAGTGAATATGTACCTTACAGTTTACAGAAATATTTATTACTAAAAGTAAATCTTAAAGATAATAATAATCTAATTTAATACTCATCGCAAAAAGTCAATGAAATCGGTTAACAAATTGACTAATAGACTGTCCGATTTGTTCTTAAAACAATATAGCCTCTATGGAAGCCTTCTGGCATTCAGCGGTTTATTCAGTTATCCTTCTTTTCAGCTGAATAAGTGTTGAAAATTACATTGCCTGAAAATATTGGTATGTAGTTACCACATGAAGGAAATGCTTGGGTGGGATAATCGGCCAAATTTGGCACTAATGTTTACTGATCATTATTGTATCTTGTAAATTGGCCATCGTTTCCAATTGGTTTGTTCTCCCAGTGTAATAATAATTGTTTCAATCGTATACTCAATTACTTGATATACTTATTGATTTGAGTTCTACGTTCCTTTGCAAAAATTCCTTACCAACAAAGTCAGACCTACCCTTAATTTAGTCAATAACCAAATTGTCAGCACTAATATGTATAAGAAAAAACTGCTAATTGACTCAATTAAGATAATGTCTGAAACGACTATAATTAATATAAAGAAATATATAATTTACCGGGTCTTTTTTTCCGTATTCAAAGCTTAATTATTTCACGAAGGAAACGATTAAACGCTGATCTCCTAATTTTGATGACCTAATTATTAGTTTATAAAATTAATTGTATTAAAAATTCGATAGAACTCAATCATCCAATCATTACTTTTATCGAATGTAAATCATTTGGTTTTTTAGAAAATAATATTTAATACTTTCTAATGGATATGAACATCACTCAATCCGCTATCATTTAGAGATCATTATATGTGACCTGGTCTACGAAAAGGGAGCTAACGTGCGAAAACTAGTTTTCTGGGAAACAGCTGTTAAAAATAAACAACTCGTTTCGTCAGTTTCTCGTTATCTCATTAATTGTTCTCCTTTCCAGAGGCTTCAAGGACGTCCAGTAAGTGTTGTTTTTGGTCGGAATATTATTATAGTTCATCGTGTAAATTCTAGTGTGGAACATTTAAAAAAGTAACACTGAAGAAGTCTAATACCACGCAGCTGCGTTGTTGTCTTGTTTTTATTCGTCTCTCTACATTTTTAGGGAACTTTCAAACAAGTTATGACTTTTTGGATTCTATCACGTGAAAAAGCATCTCATCTTCCATCCGAATCAACTAAAAAGTGAAAATTGATTTTTTGACACCTAAGCCCCCTTTCTGTAGGTCAGGTCACATATAGAAAGCTGTATTATTTTTCAACCAACTTAATACTTTTGTTAAGGTTATCAATGTAATGTGTGAGATCATGTAACAGGGTATATAAATAGCACCTCATATACATAACTCGATTTCTTCAAATGAATCGGTAAAAATTTTTATATCAAAGACAATTGTCGGTTATATTTTAAATTTGGTCTAAAAAATATATAGTGAAGTAAATGATGGATCCAATCAATTGTCTTTAGGAGTATATAGAATTCAAAATATCAGTTTATTTATTTAAAGTCTGGCTTTGATGAGCTTGTAGTATAGTAAACTCCTAACTAGTAAACAAAGCTTTATATATCGAGAGGGAGGGAGGGGGAGATAATTATATATATAATATATACTTTATATTAAACATTCAGCTGATTTCCTAAAAATTAGCAGCCACCAGACTCCTCAATTAATGTTGTAAGATATTTAGGTTTCCAAATGTAAAAAATAAGTTTCGAACCAAAATAATACTTTGTAGACTTCTTATCAAAAATATTATTTCGATATATAAAATAAAGAAAATGTGAGCTTCGAAATAATTATGAAATCGATTAGAATTAACATTCTTAAAAAACAAACTTTACAAACTGAATTTGATGGATGTTCATCAAATCAATTAAAAAAAGTAACAAACATATATAAACACTATCGAAAAATATGACTGCGCTTATTAATATGACGCACACTGTATTCTAGCATCAATGCAACTTGGAATAATGTAACTTCTTTCGCACTTTGTTTTTGCGAATAGTTTATGTGCGTTTATGTTTGTTTTATTGTTTTACAACAAAAGACAAAGTCTCTTATGACCACCAACTGACATTGTATGTACTCGTATGTGTGTTGGGCGACGCAAAGTGCAATGCGGGTATTCACCGTGAGTGACTAAAGTGTGATGCAGCTAAATTGACTGCTCAACGCTTTTTGCCTTTTAATTAAATTTATAAAAAATAGCAAATTATGCGCTTTTTATTTCAAACGATGACGCAGCAAGTTAACATCACGGTCCAAAAACTATATACATATGTGGTACTACAATCTGTATGTATACTTATGCCTCTATGTTATTTTAGGCACGTGTTGGTGAATACCATTGATCGATGGGAGTTTAATGATCCCTTAGCATAGTAGTGGCCTCATAAAAACACGTACAAACATAGCTTAATGCATTATGAGTATTTGTATGTATGTTTGTATTTTAATATATACAACAACAAAGTTGTAATCATGTTGTTTTTCCCCTCAACATGTTGTCAAGTTCACAGCGTTGTAAGTTAAGGATTTGTGTGGCTGCGGTTTATCTGATGACTGCAACGATCTCGTTACCCATGCTATGCGCTACGCTGTGGCTGACAATGACCCGAACGTGTCGACAAAAACATAGACAGACCAAAGTGCTGCTGCAAAATAGTGTTCTTTGTTCGTAAATTGTAATTATTTATTAATAATTGAAATCGTCAATGTTTGAAATTTGTTACATAGTGTAAAAGAGTTACACTAACAAACTTACATTTATATAAATCATGTCGTGTGCATTTCACAATACGTAGCAAAGTATTTTAGTTTAAGTGGTTGATCTGCAACCGCATAACCGATATAAAGATTCTCAACATTTTGACACTTCGTTTAACAAAATTTTTAATCTGCATATTTTTTCTTTGTCGTCATAACTACGAGGGCAGTTTGATAAGTACACGAGTGCTTGAATTTTCAAACAAAATGTAACAAATTATAATGCAACTCTGCTGCTGTCAACTACTGTTGGTGGAGGAAACTTGTCAAACTTTAAATAATTCGATTTATGTTTGACATTGCCTAGATTCTGTTGTACCCTATTCTAGCTTGAAAATTTACCAAAATTCTGGCAGGTTAATCTATATATTGCGGAGCCTGTCTATTATTCATTAAGTTCTCGGCTGGACTACTCCACATTAAGACCGTTTTTAAAATTGTTTTTATTAAAATTTTATAAAAATTTTTATCACAAATGAGATTGTTTCACGAGAGATATCTACAAACCTTCCGAATATATATGTATATCCCATAAAATATTATGATATTAAAAATTTTATAATAGTTATATGTATATCCCATAAAATATTATGATATTAAACATTTTATAATAGTTATGTTTACTACAGGCTGTTTGGAGGCACAGTAACCTCTCTGAGTTTCAAACGGCTTTTGTAAGAATATTTGTTTAAAAAATCACTGACTTCTCCAACTACCCTCGCACCTCAACCGAAATTCTTTGTATTATTTGCGTCACTTCTTTCGGTTTGACTTCTTTTAATGCAGTTATTTGTGGAGTTGCTCCTCTGGTTTTATTACACTTAATGGCATTACAGAATCCTCCTTACCAAAAACAAAAGCAAAAATTAAAAATAAGTTAATAAATTTATGTTGAAAGCAAAACAAGTAAAAAACGTTGCGAGGTGGGAGCGAATGTGTAAAGTACATTTATTTTTTCCACTTGCGGCTTTGGAGAATTTTGAGCAAAATTTTGAAACTTTTGCAAACGCACCTTTAAAAATTCCATGTTTTCAATAATGTGTTTTTTTTTTTTTGTTTTTGTGAGAATATTTTCTTGCTTAATCAATCAATCAATCTAGTTTAATTTAGTTCGATTTGTATAAATTTTTTTAAATTTAATTTGTATTTTTCTTTTTCATCTGTTTCGTCATTTGTTTATCATCTCATTTCTCTCCGGTTATTTTCATACATGTGCTGTAATTATTAATTACTTAATATTTATTGCATTAATATATAATTGTTGCCATTTTTCCGTTCATTTAGGGTTCAATAATTGCGCCTAAATAGGTTATTGGCATTAGCAGTGGCGTGTGCGCTAATCATCAATTTAATTCTTCAAAATGTTTTTTTTTTTTATTTTCGCGCTCAAATCATTTGTCAGGTATATTGATTTACGTTGGGAAACGATTTTGGCTTTGTAGAGCAAATGCAGTAGGGATACTTCCATTTAATTAATAAACATATTTTTTATTGTATTTATCATTTTTAAATTTTTTTTTTGACAACTTTTTGTTTACAATTTTCGTCGTTACTCTGAATGTATTTTTTGTTGGATATTTTTTGTTTCATTCATAAGACTCGTTTTATATGAATATGAACTTCAGCGGCGGTACTGTCAATCAAAGCAATAAGTGCCGCTCCCGATATTTAATTGGAAACAAACAAACAATTTTAGAATTCAATGAACTTGCCATATTTTTATTAAATTATACATTTATACCACTAAATTTTTTCAAATTTTTTATTTAGTATACTTTTTTTTTTAAATACATTTCTAATTATTTATTTTTAATATTTTTTTAATTAAATTTTATTTATATATTTTTTTATAATTTCGTTAAAGTTAAAAATAATAAATTCATTGCAGCCTAAAAGTTCAATGTGAGCATTGCTGTTGGTTGGTTATAGTTAAATGTCTGCACTGCATTGAATCTAACAATGCCAAATTCGGGATCAAAACAAACCCTTAACCCTTAATTGAACCTTCAATAAGTCCAGTGTAATAATATAGTTGAAAAATTGCGCCACAATAAAGCAGGAAAGAAAGTAGCTCTCTCCTTTGCTAATATATTATTTATTCTTTCTATAACCCTGGGTTGCAACGCTCGTAAAATAGGAAATTGGGGAAACTTTCCGAAATTTTCGAAAACGCTAGATGATAGATACTTTTTATTCAATCTATAACTTTGCTAATATTTCGTACATCTCTTCTATTCGTAGTTTGTGCATTCATTTTATTTGATCAATGGAAAGTCTTATATGTTTTAAGCTGTTTCCAAATTTCATATGAAGCTTTTTCTTGACATCAACACACTTAAGTGTTCAGATACTGCCAGTCCAGAGACAGATAGAAAATCTTGATTTAAATTGTTTGGAAATTGAGATTGATCGGACATATGTATATGATTCCCCTGGTATTATAACAATGGATCATTATTGCGATCCTTCGATCTTAGTGCTTCTCATATGGACTTTTCGTCAAACTCAGTCGTTATAGCGTTTTTAGACAGCCAAATAAATTGATCAATTTAAATTTTTATTGTGAAACCCTTTTTTGCCTTTTATACTGGCGGCTACTCGATAACTGATTAGCTGTTATACATTTTTGTTTTTGCTTTTCATAAGAAGTTGGTAAGTTTCATCAGCTGATTAATATTTTTCAGCAGCGACATCTACCGTAGTTTTTTTTTTTAATAAAAAAATCGCAGACATAGAACGTATATCGTACGCCATTGTGTCAGAGTTGCATTTGATTTTCAAGTCGATTTAAATTCAATTTAAAATAAATGGTCGATCTTAATTGATCAATTAGCTCCTGTCTAAAAACGCTATTAGTTTCTTTAATGATTTTCGTATCTCCTTGGGAGACAAAGCAAAGATGTTTATACTTTAGCAAACTTTTAGCTGTTTTTACTTTTAGCAAAGATGCGTACTGACTCAGATTTCAACAACAAAATCTATATGTTTTGCATTGTTGAGTTCAAACTCCAAAACTGTTTGAGGAATGTATTATATTGTCTAATGGCTGCTAAATAGTATATAAAACCTATATAAAAATAAAATAGGTAGGTCCAACTATTTTGTATTTGTATTCTCTACTTTCGAGGAAACCTCTAACTAGCATAGCTGTAAGCGCCAGTCACCATTTGAGGGTTAAACACTCCCCCCAAGTGCATTGTTTCGCATTAGCGACTAAGATAAAAAGACATTAAATTAAATGCAAAATCGTGCTAAAGCAAAAAACGCATTTGTGCCTTAGAAGCCAACGTTAGCGCTCAAGAGACACTCATTCATATATACGCTTACTGTTGTTTAGAAGCACACAATAACAAAATAGCTAAAATAAAGAAAGAAAACAATTTATCTTCTCAACAAGCAAGCATTAAAAAGCGCCAATGGAAAACTACAAAACAAATGTGTGTTGAATGTGGCGCACATTGGGACGCAAGAGTCCCCAACTAAGACACTTGCCACTACTTCTGCTTGGCGCTCTCTCACGGCAATTGCTATTGCTGCTGCTGCTGCTTCAATTGCAATTTTCTTTGCTGGTTAGTCGCTGGTCAGCAAGCAACAGCAGGCTCCACAGAGTGGCCAAGTGTTTCTGCAGCACAGTCATCGCGTGCGCACCCCAACGGTCACAACGTTTCGCAGCGGTCAAGACGCGTGCGCGCACAACAAACGTTTATTTTCGCCAATTTGATTTGATTTGACGAACGCGCCGAGACGCGGCGCGGCGCGGCTATTGTCAACGCAGCGTAATCATTGTGATTACTGTTATTAAAGTTGTTATTATACGTTTGTGTTGGTTTTGTTTTTGTTATTTTTTTATGTCATTTATAGCAATGCAATTTGGCGCTCGTAAGGCGAACGCGCCATACTTTTTGGTGTGGTTGTGGTGGCGCGTTGCTTTAGCGCGCGTATCAATGAAAATCTGAGATGATTGCTTTTTTTTGTTGTTGTTGTTACAATTGTTGTTGTTGTTGGTGGTGTGTCGTGATTGTGTTATAAATAGAAATACGGTTGCTCATTAAAACTGAAGTAAAATACAAGTATTAATTAATTTGCCATTTAACTCAACGGTCGATCTATAAGGAAGGTGCGCGCCTGAGCTGCGCGTTTGTTGATCCCGCGTACAGCGTTCACAGCGCGGGCGCGTTTGTAATTTTCCAAATTGCTTGCCATTGAAAGTAGCGCTTTAATCGCCACCATAAAGTGCAATTGCATTTGGCAAATGTCGAAGGTCAATTCTATGTGAATGCAATCGACGCGGTGACCACGCGTCGTCTAACGGTATTATCGTATGCGATTTTCCTACTTTTACTGTTTGTTGCCGCGAGCGCATTATAATTAACATGCATATGTTTGTGATTGTGCCACTTCGCTTGGTCGCGTCAATTGTAACAACGTCGCTGTAGACGTCTGCCACAACAACAAATGCCGCACAGCGACGCGGCAGCGTCAATCAAATTGTTGTCAGCGTGGCCAAAAAGCCAAGCGCTGAACGCGATTTTGCACACAATATGCAACTAAAATTGTTATTGTTGTTGTTATTATTATTGTTGGTTACTTACAGCAATTGACTACACGCGGAAAATGCGCGCGTCTACACCACGTATGCTTAAGTGCGCGCGCGCTGTGTTGTTTACTTTTCCACGCGTCATTTCTTCGCATTCGTTTACTTTTCGTGCTCATGCAAGATACTTAAAAAGATACGACTATTATACATACGTAGTACTTATGTACATTAGAATTTCCATCAGCGCCAACAAGCACTTAACCGATTGCTCTGCTGCGCGCATCAGCGCCATCGACGCACCTATTCACCATCCACCCGCACATGCAATCAGCCATCACCACCGCCCTTAGTGCCCATCGTGGCGCTCAGTTGACTTATGTGAACGCAGCGCGGCGCTTTCGTGAGACACAAATTTTTCCGCATTGTATTACATAAATGCCAATAAAACGCATAGCGCGCTATTGTCGTTCTACAATGTATGTATGTCGGCGCACTGTGTGGTGAATATGGCATTAAATATGGTTAAAAACGAGATTAATTGTGATTCGATGGAATTCAGTTTTATACGAGTTATTAATTTTGTGTTGTAAGGTGCTGGCTACGTAAAAAAAGTTTTATTAGAAGCTAGTCTATTTCTGCTACAGTTGTGTACCCTTCGAAAATTCTCAGATACTTCGACGCTGTTTTCTAGTGAGACAGAGAAACACCTCCAAAATATCACAACTTCTTCTTTTCTTCTTGAAGTCTTGCAATCTCGTCCAAATCAGTTCAGAAGTAAGATATAAGACACAATTTCCCAAGATCTTTAAAACTGAAGACATAGTATACGAAAAAATGGTGCTTTTCTCAGGGTATCTTCTTAAGTTCACCAAAATTGAAGATGTTGGACATACTATTCTCGAAGATGAATCTCCATTAAAAATTAGCTTCTCGATGTTCTCATGTATTCATCAGTTTGTCTACTCTTTCTAAGCAAAGCCGTTCCATGGCGAAAACCAATGCGCCTAATCTAAAACTCTTAATTTCCGTTTCGTCTCTTCGTGTCTTTCCGTCCTTTCGAGTTCTCCATCTTCCTTTACAGCTTTTCCTCTTTTTCCCTCAATTATATATAAAGTAGTTTCAATAATGATATCATCTCACCAAAACTTATGAGATTAATTAGGAAACCAACTATGAATTTTTGCTTGAAATTTCTAAAAAATATGTATTTTTTTCTTCGTCAATAGCGGAATTACATCAGATGAAATTAGATCTGTACATTACACCGAGGTACTCTTGAGCGACTGTTTTTTCTTAGTATGAGGAAATAATAAAATATACTATGTACTCTTTTATAAAGAAAACCATAGACTATATCTGAATAGTACATTGTCATTGCCTATACCTTGTTTTTAAATGATTAGTGTTGGTCCTAGGCATGCGTTCAATTGATTTTACCAACGTCACTAATTCTGATAAGATGACAATGAAGTTCCGATTTTTTCTGAATTTCAATCAGGTAACCCCCTGTTCAGTGGTTTTTGTGGTTTCCTTACAATTTAAGGAAACGCACAAGGCAAGCCCTCAATTAAGAGGAATTACTCAACTCACACTAATTATGTGTATGCACTTCCGAAAGAATTTCTAAGAAGCTGCGACGCTTCAGCGTGAATTTCCGGTCGCACCCACTTTGTACAATATTTGACGCTGAAGTCCAGTATTTAATTGGCTGATTAAAAATTATTAGTCGTTAGCTTATTGTTTTTTTTTATGGCTACTGAATTTAAATAGATATTGGTTAAGCGCCATTGGAATGTTAAACAAAAAATTGCAGCAGACAATTTAAGAAAAAATAAATAAATATTTAATAAAAAATCTTAAATTGAATAAATTAATTTTAAAATTAACGTCGAAGTTTTTGATTGATCGATAGCCATATGCAAAATAAGTTATTCATTGTATTTAAATTGCTTTTATTGACTACTATAGAATTAATTTTGGAAGAAGTATGTTTTTCGTTTCATAACCTTTGAACAATGAAGTCAAAACATTTGTGTAAACATAAAAAATAAACCGTATGAACACACTTTGCGGAAAAGATCGCACTAAAGAGACCTTAAGGCCGTTAAGTTAAAATATAAAAAAAAGTTATAGAAAACAGACATTGAGAAGAAAGTGAAAACATAGCTATGTTGACTGAGGCATCACTTGAAACATTATTTTTTATTATATAACTGTATATTCACGCATTCGTTTTCATATAAATTAAGTGGAACATTCGTTAGCAGTGTTGCCAAATTATTATTTTGATTAGACAAATGCTATGAAGGTCAAATAATAGCCTAATAACGGCCTAATCTTTAACCAATCTAACTAAATTATTATATTTCTAGCGCAGTTTCAGTAGTAGATCCGTTTCGAAAGCAGAGAGCGGGCAATCTTCAATGTCTAGATAAAATTCCTCTTACTATATAAACAAGAAAGTTTACGTACAATTTTTCTGAAAGTGCTTATCTATAAATTGACCTTCTTTAAAATATTTTCCATTTTTATAACACATCACAAACTTTAGAATCATCATAATTGCAAAGTGAATCAGTATCATGCGATTTATATCATGAACTCTCATTCCAATGAGTTTAATATCAGTATTATATTTACAATAATTTTGATATTATCTTTTTTAGGTCATATTGAGTATAACAAATCGGGTTATTTATGAGCTAAAAATGCGTTCAATGTCTGCATTACTTATCTATAGTCTTAAAATCTATCTATAGTCTTAAGAGAAATCGGGCAGCGAAAGAATCTTTTTTGAGCGCAGCTTATTATTTAAATATTTTAGTTGCATTTACTCTCTTTTCATATATTTTAATGATGAGAGAAAATATGAAAAATTAAATTGCATCTGTGTAAACATTTTTCACATAACTGTACTAGGGTTTTAAACTTCAATTCCACAGCCATACAAAAAAAATTGTTTGTTATACAAACTATATGTGCTTGCTATATGTGCTATATGTTTTTAGGGTCGCTGAATCCGAATCCGAGGTTTAACACCATCAGATTAGGGTTTTGACATAACGCCATAAAACCAATATGGCGGACAGTGAATTTTAAAATTCATCCGATTCGCTTGATACTCACTACTTGGGGGTTTTAGAGGTCACCGGATTACGAATCCGTTGGCGGTTTTGCAAAATTTAAAATGGTGGATAATTATCAATAGAATCTTGATTTCTAAATCCTCTGCATAACGGTAAATATTTATAATATTTTAAACAATGAGAGGAGAGTAATTTTGAAATAGTTCTATATTGACAGAGTGATAGTGCGCTATGAGAAATTTTTAGAAAAGCAATCGCTTCACATCTTTTGACAGCTGTTAAGCAGTTCGCTGACAAAACATTTTATGAAATCTCTTCATATTCAGATAATACTAGAAAAATAAGGCCCGTGATTGTTATAAATATTTATTAATTATCTTATTTCCTATATAAACTGTTCTTACCAGATGTTGAGAGCATTTGATTAAGTAATTGAGTTCAATGCATTTTTGGAATACTTTTTATTTCGCTTATATATTTAATTTTTGGAATTTTTTGTTATATTTTTTGATTCTTTGTTGTTTTATTATTTGTTTTTGTTTTTGAATTTTTCCATTATTTTACTCATTCTCAGTTATTATCTAACCTCTCAGCATTTGAAATTGTTTTTTTTTTAATATTCTTCGCTCGTTTATATATATAAATCTGGTTGGGTTCAAACTAACTGTTTGAGGTGAAAACCAGTAACCCGATTAAATGCAGTTATTAAGCGTTTCAAATGAAAAGTGAGCGTGTCATAAAATTTTATATAAACATTATTTACGTACAATTTTTTTGTACAAAATTTATGAGTTTCGCTTCCGAGAGTGTCGCAACGCGGCACACTGTGCAAATGATAGTAACAACAACAACAGCAACAACAAATGTAATTTTGACAGCGACTGCGCTGCTGCTCATCAACGCTTCTTTATCAAGAATTACATTGCACATGCACAGCGACAACTGCTGGTTGGCAGCAACAACAAGAATAATAATAATAACAACAACAACAACAACAACAACAATTGATTATTGTAAGAATAAACAAGTAATGCCACTTGGGTGTTTGCAAACTTGCTGCCGTTGACGCTTGGCGCTTGACGCTTTAAGCCAAATGTAAACGCTTGGCGTTTGGTGAGCGCAATACAACAACAACAACAGCAACAATAACGCTGTTAGTGTGTGTGTGCGACAACGCATCTCTTCCTTCATCTTTATCACCGTTTGATATCAGCAGTCAGTGTTTAGCGTTTTGTTGAAATCGTCGTGCATTGAAATCTTCATTGAATCAGTCAGTCGCCGAGCAAAAGGCCAAGTTAATAGTAGTAGGCAATCGGCAGCGGGCGCCCTACTGTCTTTTCTTTCGCGATTACGCGCGGTTGTCGGCGAGATTCTTGGCAATTGTTGTATACGCTGTGTCTACTCGTACGTGTAATAAAAGCGCGTGCGTGCGTCTGCTACGCTTTTTTGGCGTGTGCTTTTTTCGTTTTTTTATTTTTGAATTTTTTTGACATACAAGAGCAAAATGTTGATTAATAGCTGATCTGATTGCTGATTAAGATTGAGTGCGCGCAAACATAAAAAAATTATTTACATATTTTTTGGAGACACACGCGTCAAAATTTAATGTTCATTCATTAAAATGAAGTGAAAAATAAGTAAATAAAAATAATTTAAATAAAAGTGTAATGAGTTTTAATAAAAAAGAAAAGTTATAATGAAATAAAATCAAATATTAATTATAAAACATTTAAAAGAAAATTAAAAAAAAGTGAAATTAAAAAGAAAAAATAAAAAACATAAAATAATAAACAATTATAAATTAACTAAAAAATAGTATTTAAAAAATAATAATAAATACCAAAAGAGTATTATAAATTTATAACCAATTAAAAATAAAAAATTACAAAATGCATGTTTACATTTTAATAATAAAAAATAATAATAACAATACTAAATTAAATAAAAGGAAAAATAATATAAAAAAGTCATAAAAAAATTATAAACGAAATAATAAAGTTTTAAAATTAATTATAAAATGTTTTAAATTAGTTTGAATAAATAAAAAGAGCATTTACAAAATAAAACAAAATTAATTAATTATAATAATAATATATATTTATGTTAAAAAAAAATAATAATATTGAAATAAAAATAAAAAAAAAATTTAATACAAATATATAAAAAAATTAAAAATAAAAAAATTCAATGTTAAATAAACATTATTATACCAAAAAAAGTGTTTAATTATAAATTAATAACAAAATAAAAATAAAAGAATTAGTAATTATTATATTAGAAATATTTGAAAAATGTATTGAAAAATTGAGCTTTATTGATAAAAAAATAATTACAATAATAAATTTATTAAAAAAGAAAAGAAAAATCCATAAACAAATTTAAAGAAGAGTAATAAATATAAAAACGTAATTAATTAAGAATTCAAAAAAATGAATAAATTAAGAATTCAAGAAAATAAATAAATTAAAAAAATAAAAAACTTTAAATCAAAGAAAAATATGTAAAAATTGAAAAATATTTAATAGTTATTTAATAAATTGAATAATAATTAATAATAAAAATAAATTTCATTATTATCACATTAGCAAATCGTTTAAAAGAAAATTTAATAATAACTGAAAACTTATAACTTAAAAAATATAACTTAAAAAAAAACACAATCATAAAAAATAAAATATTTAAAAAAATTTATAAAAACATTTTAGTTCTAGTTATACAGTTAAAAAATATTAATAAATTAAAAATTTATATTAATAATTATAAAAAAATATTTCTTCTGTGATATTCTAAACGTTATAATCGCCTACTAATAAGCCAGTGTGAAATTAATATTTAATAGTTCTTAACGCGAAAAATACACAAACACACGTTCACGTGCGCCAAGCTACTAATAGTTGATTGTTAATTAAACAGAGTGACAACAAATTCGCATTGCTATAAAAAATTAATAAAAAATAAATAAAAGAAATAATAAAATATTAAAATGTTTCTAAAAATTGCATGCTTCTACAATTGCTTGCCAACATGCATACACAAACAAACAAACAAACAGCAGTGGGCTAATAAAAACATGAATATTTAATTTTCATGCATTATCACTAATTAATTTATCGTGAATTTGTGTGCCATCCACTCAAGTGTAGCGCGTTGATTTTTGGTTTTTGTTGCTGTAAACTAATAATTGATTTTATAACACAACAACAACAACAGCAGAATTTGTGTTTTTTTTTGGAAAATCCCAAACTGAAGCTCATCATTCAAAAAAGAGTAGACATTTCGACACTTTTTTGTGACACTTTCAATTGCTGTACAAATATCTAATAGATACATAGATACAAACATACATACGTACAGACGTGTGTACCAAGAAGTCTGCATATTATTTTTTAAACTAATTTATTGTAAAAGCGTTACGCTTCCAAGCACCACACTTAGTATGAAGTTGTCAAAGAGTTTGGATGAGCTAATTTTGAGCGCATCGCGTCTAAGTCTGAATAATTTACGTTCGCCGAGTCGTAAGAAAACCAAAAATGTTAGTATATCTATTTAATCATTTATAAGCTATACAAACTACTTGTAGCAGAATTTTTGCATTTTCAACAACAATATATTTTATGTATGTTTCTGTTACGTGCGGCTGCTGCTAACGGTATTTTGTGTGTGATTTTTATTTTATTTTGCTGCGGCAAGTAAATAGACGTAAATTACAAGCGTAGATAACGATGTTTTCTCAAATGAGTGACGCCAAAGTGTGTGCATGGGTGTTTTGAAATCTATTTATATTTAATTTGCAGCGCTGCATTTTAGTGAGAAATAGTGGAGAAAACATTTAGTAAAAATTATAAAATTTTTGATATTTTTTTTCGAACTCAAATTGTTTTTAAGTGCTTGCAATGTTTTTATACAATTTTGGAAAAAGTTTTTTTTGTGAAAAGTTTTAATTTTTTCTAAAAAATATAATTAAAAAATTATATAATTTGTTTGAGCAAAATTACATTAAAATGTTCGAAAAATTAAAAATAATATGTTAAAAAAAAAAAACCATTTTGTGAATAAAAAAAATTGTTCAATTTAATGAGAAATAGTAGAAATACAATTTTAGTATTTTTTAAATATTTTTAATATAATTTTTTTTGAACAACAACATTTTTCGATTTTCTTTACACAATTTTAGAAGTATTTTTCAAAATTGTCAAAACTCCACTTGTGTCTTTTTTAAAATAAGCCTTATTAATAATGTTTTTGTGTTTTTTCTTTTTTGTATTGTATTTGTTGTTCTTTTCTTTTTAATTCATTCAGAGTTCACTAAAAATAAAAACTCGTTTTACATTTTTTTCTCGGTGTTTGTAATTTTTCAAACGCATATCCGGAAATTTTATGAAATATACTTATTGTTATCATACATCTTTATTATTGTTGTATGAAGCTCAGCTGTTGTTTTAACCAATTGAAATTAAAACATATGACAAATTATGGTTTAAGTACTTCCTTTAAGTACACAATCTTGTCAGTTATGCACAAAAAGAAAATTTGAATGAAAAACAAATATAAAAGAAATGAAAAAGCGAAAAGACAAGAAGGTGAAAAAAAACATCAACAAAAAATTTAGAAAATAAAATTTTTTTTCTGAAATGAATATTTTTACTTTTTTTGGCCTTTGATCCGCTGCTGAAATATCACATCAAGATTTCAGTGTACTCTAAGCTCTAAGATTATATCTTTCAGCCGATCTTATTCGAGAATAAATCATATATTTTTTTATCTCATGCTGTTTATTTTTACACACACGAAAAATTTCTTCTGATTTGGATCAATCACTTCACATAAACACTTCTTGGTAATCCATATAGAATTAAGTAATGAAAGATAAATCAATAACAACTATCGAAAGCTATAGTAAACTACAGCTACCCTAAAAATATCCCCAATGAATAATTTGTTTCAATAATTAATAAATGATAATATTAATTTCTTATCATCGTCAGATTTCGCCAAAATAATTTTTTTGTTGATTAAGCAAACCAATTTATCTTTTAATTGATTTTTAGAATTGCCGATTTCGAGAGCATTCCCTTCATTACTTTTTCGCAACTGTTATGAAATTTAATTAATATTTTTTTTTTATTTTGATGATGATATGATTAAGCATACATGCGTAGCTAATATGTTTGTGTAATTGCTTTACTAGAGATGCTAAAAATTATTTTTTTTTGTATAGATTTGACCTCAGCTAGAATTTTAGGCCAATTGTAATGTAGAGTTGTCCACAAAAAAATAGGAGTGCGCTCATGAACAAATCGAATCTTTATATTTTCCATAATAAAAATTGTTTTTGTTTCAAAATTTTTACACAATATAATCATTAATGATGTACTAATATTTCCACAGTCCATTTGTTGCAATTAAACGTAATAAACTTTTTTTATCGCGACTTTTGTTAAATAAACCCAAAAACAAGTTCCACAAAAAATAGGAGTATTCCATGTAATACGAGATAATTTTAAAATTTGAAGATTTGAAACACTTTCAAAGCTTTATAGAATAATAAAATAATTAATATTTTATTGAATAGCTTCAACTTTTTAATAGACACCCACCCGTCCGGGTCATAGAGCCTATAAGACCCTGCCAATGTTTGACTGATTGTCCTTCCCAAACCTCCTTCACTACCAGCGACAAATATCTCAAATTGATTGGTTTCCGTTAAGTAACACTGTTTTTGATATCGATTTTCATATTTTCAATGAAGTTGAGGTCAGGAGACAAAATAATGTTGGTGTACCAACATCAATGGTATATTCTATGAGGGGCATGGTTACCATGCTTTTTCTAAAATTTTGATATATTCCATGTGATCCATGATGCTTTCCATCAAGAGAATTATACAAACTCCGCTATTTTAAAAGCTACTCGATATAATGATTTTGGCGCCTTCACGTTTGATAGAATTTGCTGTAAATTGGGAATATTATTTCGTGTTATATGGACCTCTAACAATGTTTCTTGAACCTTAGTACAGGTTACAGCATAAATAATTCAATTTTGTATTCATTTTAATACAATATGTTATATGCATTTACTCACTGGCTGGGAGTCGTTTTTTTTTTTTTTTGCAAATTGTTGACGGTCTTCAAATACATTTTCATATTGGCACTCCTATTATTTTGTGGTCAATTGTATATCTGTATTTGATATAAGAAATTAATGAATAGATAAAAGATAGATTTTTTTCTCACATGAGAACTCTTTATATTTATAAATATACTCCGAGGTTTCTCGATGATTGATGGAAGTCAAATTATCGAGCTAAATGATTTTCTGTTAAACTCACTTCTGAGGAAGATTTCATGAGAAACGTCTTCTTGTTCTTCTGACATAAAAAATAAGGTCAAGTGGAAATAGAAGGTGGCTTAAATCTTGGGGAATTTTCCAACTGGATTATAAAACACAGAAATTTCGAAAAATCACCGCACAGAGTTATGCCGATGCAACTCTGTGTGCGTATTAAAAATATTACCAAATTTAATTTGTATCGAAATTGATTGTTATTAAGTGTAATTATATATTCGAAGACGCTCGATTTGCATGGATTTGGGCTTTTTTTAAGCTGAGCAACTTCTTCAATGAGAATGGTTGTGAAAAAAAAAAACAAAAACAGCAAGAATGTCAGAAAATAACTTCTTAAAAATCATACACCTACAAACTCATATATAAAGATGGGTATAAAATTGTTTATACATCTACTGAATCACTTAGGCGCTGCATGGAAAATTTTTGAAACAGACAATTTTGAAAACCACAATTTCACTGGGGAATTTACATTTCTGAATTTAAGGTGACTTTCTACCACTAATTACCCACATTAAAGATAATTGGGCCACTGGAAATTTTGTTGTTTATTTTGAAAGAATCTTCTGTAGACGCACAAAAATGCGCAAATACACCTGGTAAGCGCTGTAATCACATTGTTTAATGATTAATGACACGAATGTTATGGCTAAAATGTTAATTTCAATACAGATAGCTGTGTATTTTTTTATATCTCCTTAATTGTAACTGGTGAAACGTTAGTGCTGCACATGTTTTAGCGCAAGCACTGTCACGTGCCTTAACCGTAGCGAAGTCTTATGAAGAGCGCATAATAAAGAATATAATTTTTTGTTGGTGTCTAAATAACCAAATCACGTTTCTACTGCACAAATCTAGCTGGCTAATCGAGCGAATTAGAGGAATAAAATATTATAAAACAAAAACAATAATAATAAAAAAAGAAGATAGTTTATCATGTGTAAATACGATTGCTCATATAAATGGTCTGGCGGCATTCATTTGAATGTTTACTCAGAAAAGCTAGGCAAAACAAGCAAATCAGTCATAATATGTTCAAAGACACATACACATAGACACCTGCAACTATCTGCTGTGTTTTCCAATGAATTGAAAATCGAAAAAATCCTGCTTTTATGAAATTTATCTAACAAGAAACAGAATATCAGCCGCAATTAAAATCTCCCACAGCGCGTAAGTGGCTGAGTTGATTTTTTTACAGCGAAAACGCTTATCGGCGGTGGCTAATAATAAAATGAAAAAGTTATTAGAAAAATAAAACGTAAGAAAAAACCCAATTACATAGGCGCTTTAGCTTGGTTGTAATAAGTTTCATTGATTAAATGGTGGATTCATTGAAAACGCGCACTGCCAGTATGTAAATTTTACAACAAATCTACACAGACGTACATAAGTG